>NC_041392.1:460323447-460345674 GCF_002162155.2 Triticum dicoccoides | reverse complement strand
AGTGAGAAAATCTGGCATCTTTCCGCTGAATGTAATTGAAAGAAGATGGTTCTTGATGTTACTCTTAATTTTAAAACTTTTGGTTCATAGTAGGTAGCTTTGTCGTTGAAACAAGTACAAATTGCAGGTTTTTGAGGCTGAAGATGTATCCATGCGATCCAAAGATACAGTTGACAATGATTCTCAGACACAAGATAACAATTATTTTCTTGATTACATGTCGAAGAAAACTTCTACTTGTTTTTCTGACAGCCTGATACCTGGGTTGCAATTGGATGACCTATATAAACATTTTGAGGTTAGCCTCACCGGATTCGAGGTTAGGCCTTGTGTACATGCTGTCATGCTCTTCAGTTAATTTTCATTCAACATCCACATGGACCAGTGAAAAATATATGTCTGTTTGCAGGTGAAGGTGTTGATGGCCAGTAAACATGATATAACCTCTACACTGGTCAAACTGGACGCTTCTATTGTCCTTGGATTGTGCATATTCTTGGATGAACCAATGCTGAAACAATTGGAGGTAATAGTTTTTGAAGGATAGGTGTCTTCTTGTATGGTTTTGATGTTCCGAATTCTTGTATATTTATAGAAATGCATACAAAAGATGGTTAGCTGGTTTATACTATATGCTCTATTTTCTTTCTTTTCCCTCTTTATTTTTTTATGAACTTTTCCTCTTTGTATGTAAGTGTCTGTAAAAATGTTTTGTGGAACCATTTTGGCAGGTTGCTTCTATTGTGCGATCCGCCAATATCTACTTCTCTCAGACAATGTACAGTGCTGTTGTTAATTTGTGTACCTATCTGAAAGAAAGTAACCTAGTTGGAAACACTTCCATTGATACCAAGACTAGTGGGCCCAATAAACCAGCCTTAAATATGTCTGCATCTCTCAAGCTGGACAAACTGAGTTTAAGGGTTGACCTCGAAGACAATGGCAAGGAAGCTTCACTCATCACTGTTGGTGTTGGAGATATTGATATCAGGTTATCAATTTTCACAATCTTGCAATCTTGATTATCTCCTGTGATTTTTGTGTGAATTGGTGTTGTTATTGTAGGTATGCTGTGTGGGAACTGTCAGAACTTTGGGTCATCACCAAGATGGTTGAAATTACTTGCACTGATCTGAAGAACAAATCGAATTCGCATGTGCTATGTTCATCAGGAAACTACAAAACTAGCACTTGTGTAGACTTGACAGGTTTTCCTGAAAGTTCTGCTGCTGAGGCTTGCTTAAAGCTGCATTACAAGACTCACAAATATAATGATCAAATACATCATGTGTACCAGTTGAACTTAAATGATGTTGATCTGCATGTTCATCCGTCTGTATTTGGTCAGATAAAGAAGTTTTTGAGCAATCTTGATGCAGTATCTCCTGGTGGCAGTGCTGTTGTATCCTCATCGATGGACCAGAGTTCCATGAAACCTAAAGCAGCCAATGCCAAATTTCCCAAGCTTTCATTGTCAGATATCTGTGGAGCGGAGAGCGCATCATTTGGAGGAGTTTCTGTTGATCACTTTCCCTTTTTACATGCTGATATCATATCTAATTTCGGATGTTTAGAAACTCAAGATGTTCAGGCCTTAGATATTACATCTTCAAAGAGTAAACAGTGTCATGAGACTTCAGGTTTAAATGGTTACTCTGCACCAGAGCTTGCAAGCAACGTACAGTGTAAAACTGAGCATTCCAGCTGTTCATCTAACTCACCGAATAACGGAAATAATGTCAGCACAACCATTCTGGATTTATCACTTGTTTCGGTTAGAACACATTTCCATGAATCATGTGGTATTTTAGCAACACTTACTGTTCCCGAGTCTATAGCAACATTCTCACTGGCAGATGCAACCTCATGGGACCTATTATTCTCTGCTAAAGATATAATGCTTGCTTCACCGTGGACATCACCAAGTGTCAGTGAGGTACTCTGGGGGACTTATTCACATTGTAATTCTAATGTACTCAACGTCCGTGTCAAAAAGGACTTGTCTGCCCTCTCGACTGAAGTATGTATTGCAACCCAAAATGTTTGTTGTGTATTACCAACAAAATTGCTGGCAATGTTTATTGGATATTTTTTATTGGATGATTGGGATCCTATGGTGGAAGAGCATCACTCTGTGGCAAGTAACAATCTTGAGTGTTCTGGAGAATTGCATGACAGTATCACCTACAAAATTGAGATATGTGATTGTGTTATACTTTTTCCTGTCGAAAATCAAGAACTTTTTTGTATAAAGCTTGGTGTTCCATATTTTTTCTGCGAGTTCATTCCAACTGGGATTTCAGCAGAATTTGTCAAGCGTATTCCCAAAGAATTCTTCAGTTTAGAATGTACTCTTTCCAGTAGAGCTGACGTCATCAGCCTATGTTCAAGAAATGCATCCATATCACTTGTATTCCTGAATGAGCAAACAAAATTTATCCCGAAGCTTGATGAGGACATGCCTGCAAGAATACACCCTCTTGTGGAAAAGCTTGATGCTGGTATATGGATTCAAGTTCCTTGCAAAGAACTATCCTGCTCCGAGCAGCCTTTGTTGGCCACTTTCATTATGAGCAAAATATCAAAATGCAATTTGATATCAGAAGGTATAGATTTGGATTGATGTATAGATTTGGATTGATACTATCTGCTTTTAAACATTTCTTGATATGTACCGGTTATGCAATAATACCATACTCTGTCTTATCTTGTACAGATTTGTATTTTATGGACGGGATGGAGACAGTTATTCATATTTCTGACGAGTTAACTTCAATTGTCAAAGAAAGTAAAATGTACGAAGGCAATGCCCGTCAGTTTTTAGAATGTAGAAGATCCAATGAGGAGAGCGTTGAATCTAATGAGCCTATTAATATTACTATTTCTATCAAGGATTTGGTGGTTCTCTTTGGTCACTCGAAAGATAAAGATTTGCCATTGGAGAAGGTTGCCACTGCAAACCTTGAGTTTGATGTTTCTGCTGTAATGGTTAGTGAAAAACCTGAGCATGTTGACATGGATATTGTCTCTTTAGCTCTACACTCATCTGGTGGCCACACTCTTGCCTCCATAGTTTCTGATGGACCATCATCTCCTGTTCTAATCAAGTTCACAAAGCATCATGCTGGGCGAGATGAGATATTAATTACTGTACCCTTTTTCGAGACCTGGTTATATTTAGTTGATTGGGATATCATTATCAACCATTTTCATTCCTACATAAGAAAGGAAGGCAACAGTTTGCATGTGGGGCATCCAGCAGCTTTGCCTCATTTTTCAGGCTCTGCAATGTCATCATTTCTTGAATCAGAATCACAAGACAATTCTTACTTGGTGGTAACATGTGAAAATATTGCTGTTGTTGTTCATGTACCTATCTGGGAGAAAGAACAAAATGAGAGTAGCAATTATCCAAGGGTTGATGGAAATTCTGGTTCTTATTTTATCCACCATGCAGATGATAATCAATCCATTGAACCAAGAGGTTGCAAATTCGTTACCTTAACTTTCGAGAGTAAACATTTTGTGGTCATGTTAGGTGAAAGCTGGGTGAAGTTCAAATGTGATTTAGATAGAGTAAAAGTAATACTGGAGATGATCCAAGTGAGCAAGGGCACCTCTGTTCCGTTCATGCATATATCTAAGATTAAAGCTGGTGGCTATATTCATCAATCAGAAACTGACATGCCACATCTTTCTGTTGATCTACAAGCAGAATACATGGATGTTAGTTTTTCACACCAGATATTTAGTTTCTGGCGTAGTATAGAACTCAGATTTCCTAAATCGTCGTCATCAGCTTCCTCATTTTGTTCTGTGACATTCAAGGTGGGATTAAGAAAAGGTTCTCTCCTGCTAAATGATGGAAGGGTGAGTTATGCTACATTGCTAGTTATTAATTTGCTGTAGTGAAATGCCATCTAGGCTTAGATGTGTAACAAATATCCTTAGACCAGCTATTTGTTGAATGTTTTATTCGGGTTTGTGAGGTGGAGTATCACTGGAAAATACTTGTAGTCTCATGCGACTTAGCCATTTTCTTGGCCATTTGGTAGATAAAGCGTCAAAAATAATTTGAATATATTGCTTTTAACAAAGGAGCACTATGAATTATTGAAGCGAGCTAAATAATGTAAAAAAAATGTCACAGAATGAAACATTAGTTAGTGCCTTCCAAAGACGATTCTGTACTGTCAGCAGTAATGGATCATTAGCTTTGTTTGGTCAACCTTGCAACTGAATCTGTAAGATGACTTTGAAGTCTACTTTGCCCCTAACAAAAAAATTGTCCATTTTTTAATTGATCAGACAACAATTTTTTTTATGTCTGTCTTTTTGTGAACTCAAATATGCTGATTGGCATATCCTCTTTGTAAGCTTAAACATTTAGCTCATTCTGGTTTTTGGTAATACTTGATTGACAGTGGAGCAGCCATGGGCCTGTTATTGAGACGTTGGTGAAGAACTTGTCACTGCAATTTAGTCAAATGGGTGTTGAGACTGAAGTTTCTGCTTTTGTTGACTTTCTGATAAATTACAACAACATCGACAAGGTAAAGTTATGCTTCCTTGCTGCCCGATGTATCATGTTTTTCATGATATAAAGGAATAACAATTTATATGTATGTAGGTTATGTGGGAACCTTTTATAGAGCCCTCAAGTTTTCAGTTAAACATACTTCGAAAATGTGCTGATCATGCACTGGATGTATCTCCCAGTACTGAGGTGTCGCTAAATTCAAGCAAGCAGCTTAATGTCAATATATCAGAGCCCTTGATCGAGGTACATGATCTTGGCATATTGTATTTTCAAACTTGTCAGGAGGCAAATTATTGTTCTGTCCTATCTTCAAGTGATTAACATTATAGTTTTCTGCTGCCATTATCATCTTGATTAGCGTGATTCAGGAATCAGGGCAATGGGTCTGCAGATAGAATGTAGCCATATATCTGTTCTCAAGGAGCATTGGCACTTTAGCTTAGAAGTTCTCTTTTTCTTAACTTAACTCAGCAGTGTGTGATATCTGTATGTGCTTTTGAGTCCCAATTCTCAAGTATGTTGCTCTGATTTTATCATTTGCATATGTAGGCTATCTTCAGACTTAGTGAGATGATTACAGATTCTCTCAATCCAAGTAGTGGAGGTGATCTTCGAGAAGATCCTGGGATTGTGAGGTTAAGCCGTGATGATGTGCACACCAGGAGATATGCACCATATATTCTCTCAAATGACACATCATTGCCATTTAGTTTCAAGGTGTACCGTGGTGCTGTTAATTCAGATGACATTGATAGTTTCTCTGTAGTAGATGAGAATTCTGTGCCGGCAGGATACTCTGTCCCGATATATGTTGAAGAAACTCTAGATGAATTCTTCTTCCAGCACAGGGAAACACAATCATCTGAACACCTCATCGAGAAATGGATGAGTGCAGTCTCACACTATATGATTTCCATTGAATTTGAGGGGACTTCCGGGTCCTCTAAGCCAATGTCAATTGACCTTGTGGGCATTTACTTCTTTGAAGTCAACTTCTCTTCAAGTAAGAAGCCAATTCTTGGCGAGGAAAGCTTGGAAGCATTTGGATCTAGTAGAAAGGGTAGCCATCATGATGGATTAATTGTGCCTGTTGTACTCGATGTTTCCTTGCAGAATTATAGCAAACTTGTACGAGTTTACTCGACGGTAATAACCTTTTGAATGATCAGTTACATCATTATCCTCATACGCAGGCTTATGATCTCTTTTTATAGGTCATACTCTTCAATGCAACATCAATGCCCCTTGAGTTGCGGTTTGATATACCATTTGGTGTTTCTTCAAAGGTATATATATATATATATATATATATTCTTCCTAATTTTATCTTGCAACTGTTTTGAGAAAATGTTGATAAAGGTACTATCAAAGTAAGAGAATAGATTAATGTTGGCCTCATTGTGCCTTTATTGTTCATTCATGTTCTAGATTAAAGAAAATGCGAAAGATAACTATTGGAAATTGGGGAAAAGCAGGTGGTTGGTGGCTGAATTTCAAACTTTGAAGTCGCATTTGGATTCAAAATGTTTATTTATATATGAAATAAAAGTTGACCATGTTGCCAAAGGACAATCCTGCCATGAACTCCGATAGATTGCCTGCTACCAGTAGCTTTAGACTCATAATTCTATTCTTGCACAATGCACAGAGTAGTTGCACGGTTTGCCCTGTTCAAATCTGTGCGTTTTACTCTTCTAAACATGTTCTTGTATACTTCATTTGCTACCTAATCCCAACTTCTCAGCTACTCACTGTAGAGCACTCTTGGTTAAGTGATGATTCACAAGGAACAAACATGAGATTTCTCAAGAAACTTTATCCTGCAGGTAATCGGGCCAATTCTTCCAAACAAAGAGATTCCCCTGCCGGTTCATTTGTCTGAGGCTGGCCAGATTAGGTGGCATCCTGTTGGCAGAACTTATTTGTGGAGTGAAACCCACTCCTTATCAAGTTTGCTTTCACGTGAAAGCAGGGTGGGTTTTATGAAATCATCTGTGTGCTATCCTTCTCACCCTAGTAATGATCCATTTCGCTGCTGTGTATCTGTTGAAGAGTACACTGTCCCTTCATCTAGTAGTGCCCAGAAAGGTCAGTACTGCACTGACCATTTGAATGCACAAGTAATTCTCGGAAATACTGCTCCAAGGGCTTCTAAGCAGGTTTTAACAAGAACACATTTCATCCGGCAAGTCCGACTTAGTACACCACTTCTCATAAAGAACTATCTCCCTGTGTGTGTATCTTTGACAATAGATAATGGTGGGGTTGCACATCAGGTTTCACTTAAGGAGGTAAGTTTCTGATACCATACATATATATTACCTCGACTCTATTATTTCGCTAATTCGTTACTGAATGATATTCCCAGGTGGGCACCGCCTCTATTTATTTTGTTGACCCCTCCAACGATCTTGGAATCACATTTCATATTCAAGATTACAGATCCGTGACCATAAAGTTTCCCCGTGTGGAAGCATTCTCTAATGGAGCCACATCAAATGGCTTGAAATTCTCCTTAACAGAGACGATTGCGTTCTACTCAAATGTGTCGAAATGTATGTTGTTCAGCCTTTCTCTCTACTCTGAGTAAGTTGATAGTGCATAGCTAAAATTTCGGTGGTGGTTTCTTTGGCAGGTCCTTTCAATGTTATGCTTGAGAAAGCAACAGATGCTCATTCTGGTGCAAGAGAGCTATGCCTTTCCGTGCCATTTCTTTTGTACAATTGCACAGATCTCTTGCTTACAGTCACAGAAATCAGCTATGAGAGGAGCGGGTCCACCCTTTTGATCCCTTGCAGTTTTGAGTTAGATGGGCACACAAGACATGTGCTTGGGAAAAATGGCCTTTCTCTTGTTTCAGAAGATCCATCCATCCAGTCAGTGGCTATGTCCCTTAAAGCATTCATATGCGTGTGTTAAAAACTAACTTTGTTTTTCGGCTTTGTATTTGAAATAACTAGTGCGTTTCTTTTACCAGGCGCTTTGCAAGTAAAATGCCACAGTTGGATTTTATTGATGGACACAGCTCTCATTCAAACAGAAGAGTGGCAAATAACAGTGAGCATGTGCAGAAAGAATGTGACAAAGAGGCTAAAGCTTATATGTTTGCCCCTGCCGGACATACACCTGCAACTGAACTTTCAGTTAAGCTGAATGCATCTGTACCTAATAGTGGAACTGAAACAACTCGACGAGATTGGTCGAGTCCATTCCTCCTTGTCCCTGCCAGTGGTTCAACGAGTCTCACTATTCCACAATCATCTACTTCTAGTGCCTTCTTAATTGCCGTAACATCTGTACCTGTTTCGACAGAACTCTTTGGGAGGACAAAGGCTATTGCTTTCCAGCCGAGGTAATTCATCAACTGCTTATAACGGCGACGAGATTGTTTCAGTGCTCATCGTTATCTATCAAGTTACAATGAGTTTTGGAGTGGATTCCACTCACTAGAAAGAAAAGCAAAACAAAAAAACACCATGATCATTTACCCATAACAAATGAAACTTAGCACACTGGAGATCTGCAGTAGCCTTGGCTGGCTCATTCCTTTTAACATGATTTACTTTGTCATTGTCTGTAGTCCTGAAATGCTATAAATTTCAGACATAATTTTTCCGAGGATTCCACTGTACCTAAGGCTGTAGCAGCTCATCAAAACTAATTTTCAGTTTAATTCTTTTTGTTCTGACATGTAACTTTTTCATTCTATGGTGGCCTGGCTAATTTGTTCTACCTCTTTCCCCCTGTTTTTCCAGATATGTAATTTGTAATGCATGCAGCAATGATATGTTCTATAAACAAAAGGGAACAAGATTTTCTAAGCATTTAAGCTTGGGGCAACACTCTTTTCTTCACTGGGCTGATACAGCCAGGTGAGTTATTATCCTTTGTATCTGGAGCTTAGCCATACAATTTCTTTTCTGAACTAGCTTGCTTAGTTTGATTTTTAAGAGATGGTCAATTCATATGTATGAGTCAACAATTCATGCATGTATATTTTAGAAATTTGGATTTAGAATATTAAACTGAATTCAACCGTCAATTTTATCAGCATGGTATGGTTATATGTGCTCTCCATAGACCCTTTTTCAAGTATTTACAGTTTGTTCTGAGGAAACTCTGTTTGCAGAGAGTTGCTTGTCTCGATTCGATTTGATGGGCCAGGATGGCAATGGTCTGGTAGCTTTTTCCCTGACCGCCTGGGAGATGCTCAAGTGAAAATGAGGAATAGTGCTTCAGGTGTATCAAATATGGTTCGAGTGGAAGTACAAAATGCTGATATAGACATACATAGCAAAAAAATTGCTGGAAGAAACAATAGTACTACCGGTACAATACTGATTCTGCTGTCTGATGACAAGACTGGTTTTGTACCTTACAGGATTGACAACTTTTCGCTTGAGGTAAATAGCTCTTGCTATGTAGCTTTCTTGAAACTCTGGTTCTCAAGTTTATGATTGTTTTTCTTAATTCAGAAACTGCGGATATATCAGCAAAGATGTGAATCTATTGAAACAATTGTATATCCTTACACGTCATGTCAATATGCCTGGGATGAACCTTGCTATCCTCACCGTCTTGTTGTTGAGGTACTTTATTGAGCTTCTTTCTTCAGTTATTTTTAAATAACTTATTTTTTCAGTTTAATCTCTCAAGCAAGTATACAACATGGTTTCTCTCTGGTACAGGTTCCTGGGGAACGGAGTTTGGGTACATACAGTCTGGATGTTCTCAGTGATGATGTTCATGTGGCCCTACCTTCCACACCTGAGGTAGTTCAATGTCTTGTAGCTGCTGCTAACTGAATAGATCAAGGGCTAACTCGGTTTTTTTGTTATTAACATGATAATATTGACTGGAGTTGCTAAACTTAAGAGGCTTTATCAAATAATTATCAGTTAATAACAAGTCCTTTTACTTGAGCACTGTTTATGCTTGCAAATTTTGTGTGTGGAGAAGCTTTGTAACAATAGGAATTGTGTGACCCGATTTCACATGGTTCTATTTATAACGGCCATGGAAAATTACTACTTAATCACATCAAAGAAAGAGAAAAGGCTGGTTTCATGCTTGGTTTTATTTATGACAATCTTAGTCGGTTCTGCTTATTAATATTGTTGATGTTTTTCAGTTGCTTTCTGACCTGGTTCTGTTTAATATGCTTTTGCCAGAAAACCGAAAGAAAATTCGGCATCTCGGTGCATACGGAGGGAGCAATAAAGGTTATTTTCCAAGGACCAGTAGCTATCAAGATTTGATCAATATATTTCTCTTGTTAGTTTTTCATTGCGATAATAAACTGCAGGTGCTCAGTATTATTGATTCAAATTGTCACAACATGGACACAAAAGAAGCAGGTGTCCTTGGATCAAGGGAACCAAAAGATGCTGATCACAAACAGGAGATCGGGTTGAACTTCACTGAAGTTATCAAAATACACTTACCATTCATGGGCATATCTTTGATAAGCTCTTCTCCTCAGGTGAACAGAGTGCTATGATTGAGGCTGAATCCCACCAAGTAATTTTCAGCACTGCATTTATTTTAATATACTTTGCTTTTTCTTTGCCAGGAATTGTTGTTTGCTTCTGCCAAGGATATGACATTTGTTGCCATGCAGAGCTTAGATCAGCAGCGGATTACGGTTGAAATACCAAGTATGCAAATTGATAATCAATTCTCTGACAGCCCATACCCTGTCATGCTGTCATTTGAGGGAAGTCACAAGGGAAAATCGATTAATTTTTTGAAGAGTAAAGATACCAAGCAGAAATCTCTAAGTGAGAGTAAAAGTTCTAATACCCTTGAACCTGTGCTGCGGTTCGCTGCAGTAAAATGGAGAACTAGAGATACATCATTTCTTTCGTACCAACGTATAAACATCAGGTATTATTTATACTATCAGTTTAAGTTATTTCAGATGTTTATATCTGGACTTATGGTAATTCTCTTCATTTGGTGGTTCACAGTGTAGCACCTTTCTGCCTTGAACTTGAAGAACGACTTGTCCTAAGCATGATTGACTTTGTTAGATCCGTTTCCTCTAGAGTGCATTTTGGTGTGTTGGAGAAAAGTGTAGACTCAAGTATTTTATGTGGTGCTACTGATAATTTTGGTGAATATGCAAAAATCTCAAAAAACCTGTCAGACAAGCCCCAAAGCTCCTACACAGTGGACACTGATCAAGACAATGGACTGCTGCCTTCTGTTATCCCGATTGGTGCACCATGGCAACAGATACACCTATTAGCCAGGAAACAGAAAAAAGTATATATTGAATTGTTTGAGTTGACTCCTGTCAAGTTAACTTTCAGGTTATTCCTTCTCTGTGTTTATGTTTCCGAATGCCACTGTGAAAAAACATTATCAATTTACCAGTGACTCTCTTTTGCTGTAGTTTTACTAGCACTCCATGGCTCAATAGGAATGAAGGTGTCTCAGACCCCAGCACAAGCTTCAACAACAGTACTGCTATTCAGGTGGAACAATACTCCATGACACTTCCGGAGATGTTATGCAAAAGAAAATGTTTTTTGTTTCTATGGTATTATTTGGCCCCGCTTCTTAAAGGATAGTTATATGCTCATACATTTCTACAGGCCCTGCAAATGTTAATGACCTCATTCTGTACTACAACTGAATTTTTTTATAAGAGGTGTTCACATCAGAGCATTGTGCGTGCTTCTGTTATCTACATAAGTTCTTTCTTTCTTTTTGGAGGAACTACACGCGATAGTAGCAGCGTTATTTCTATGAAAGCTGGATCCATTGAGTTCTCTTTTCTCAGAGAGTGTGCTGATTGATACAGTTCCCAAGATAGTATATTATCTGTGGCTCTTTCTTGAGTTGGAAAATGCTATACAAGTGCAAACAGATTTGCTTGTCCTGAATTCTTATCTAGTGTAGGTAGTGTTGACCTGGTAGCACATATGCACATGGATTTTTCACATTACTTGATTTGTTTGTAGGCTCTGAAGTTATTTACTAGGGTATTTCCTTGTATGCCATCTTAATTAAGCACTTTGGTTGCAGAGAGGCCTTATGGCTCTCATTGACGTTGAAGGAGTACCAGTTCATCTAGGAGAAATAATGGTAGAAAATCTTATGGCAAGTTGGCAATCCATCCAGGACATTCTTGTGAGGCACTATAGCAGGCAGTTGCTTCATGAACTCTATAAGGTAAATTGGCACCATTCAAGCTAGTATTCTTTCTAGTCAAGTATATCTTTTTCTTCTTGGGCATCTTCTTTAATGTCCAAAATAACCTTAATAAGCTTATCGAACATGTTAGGAATAAGCAACTTGTATTCCCATGAGGCCATAGGCCGATATATATATACATGTACAGGTGTGGAACATATGCAGGAAACCCCTCATACAATGAGATAAATATAAAGGGGTATATGACTTATATTATAACTCTAACACCCCCCCTCAAACTCATGGTGGATGAACAACACTGAGTTTGGAGAGATAAAAGCCATGTTGTGCTCTAGTCTGTGCCTTTGTCAGGAAATCCGCCAACTGTAACTCGGAAGGCACATACTGAAGAGCA
Organism: Triticum dicoccoides; assembly: GCF_002162155.2. Lineage (NCBI taxonomy): Eukaryota > Viridiplantae > Streptophyta > Magnoliopsida > Poales > Poaceae > Triticum > Triticum dicoccoides. The sequence goes on along the minus strand of NC_041392.1, from coordinate 460,333,579 downwards.
ATAACCTCATCCTGCACAGCAGCGCGCACATAGAAAGCATCAACACCAATATGCTTGGTGAGCTCATGCTTCACAGGATCGCGTGCAATGCTGATAGCACCTGTACTGTCAGATAGAAGCAGAGTCGGTGTAGTGACAGAAACACCAAAATCCTGAAGTAACCACCGTAACCAAGTCACCTCTGCCGTCAAAAGAGCCATTGCTCGCAACTCAGCCTCGGCACTCGAACGGGAAACTGCAAGCTGTTTCTTCGTCTTCCAGGCAATGAGAGAACCACCAAGAAAAACACAGTAAGCAGAAAGTGAACGGCGATCGGAAGGATCACTAGCCCACGTAGCATCAGAATAGGCCTGGAGCTGTAAAGAACTGGAGCGAGGAAAGAATAGACGGTGAGAGATCGTGCCTCGAAGATATCGAAGAATACGAAGGAGATGACTATAGTGAACCAAGGTGGGGGCAGAGACAAACTGACTCAGAATATGAACCGGATAAGAGATGTCCGGACGAGTGACAGCTAGATAGACAAGACTGCCAACAAGATGACGATAACGCGTCGGATCAGGGAGAGGATCACCATCAGTAGCACGAAGGTGAACATTGAGCTCCATAGGAGTCTCAACAATGCGCTCGTCAGTAAGAGCAGCACGAGCAAGAAGATCCTGGATATACTTTTCCTGGGATATAAAAAAGCCATCAGAGGTAGAAGAGACTTCAATCCCAAGAAAGTAGCGAAGAGGTCCAAGATCAGACATAAGAAACTGCTCACTAAGACGGGCCTTTACAAAGGCAATATACTCGGGATCATCCCCCGTGATGATCATGTCATCAACATAAAGAAGAAGAGTCCGACCACGAGGAGAAAGGTGAATAAACAATGCGGGATCATGAGCACTTGCTAAAAAACCAGCAGCAGTGATCACAGAGGCAAAGCGCTCAAACCAGGCGCGGGGGGCTTGCTTAAGGCCATAGAGAGAGCGACGAAGACGACATACCATACCATCAGGAACAGAATACCCAGGTGGTGGCTGCATGTACACCTCCTCACGCAACTCACCATTAAGAAAGGCATTCTTAACATCAAGCTGAGATATAGACCAGTGGCGTGCAGAGGCAACGGCAAGCAGGGTACGAACAGTGGTCATATGAGCCACAGGAGCAAAAGTCTCGTCATAATCACGACCATGCTCCTGCTGAAAACCACGAGCCACAAGACGAGCTTTGTGACGCTCAAGAGAACCATCGGAGCGAGTCTTAACCTTGTAGACCCACTTACAAGTGATCGGACGGACTCCGGGAGGAAGAGAAACAAGATCCCAAGTACCAGTGCGTTCAAGAGCAGCAATCTCCTCTGCCATCGCAAACTGCCATTCAGGATGAACAACAGCCTGACGGTAAGAAGTCGGCTCAAGAACAGCAGCACCAGCAGTGGGAAATCCAAAACGATCAACAGGCGGACGAGGACGAGAACGCAAACCATAAGTAGGCTGAGAGAAAGATGACGACCCATCCACGGAGGCATCAACTGGTCGTGGACGACGAGTGTAATGTTGAGGAAGAGATGGAATAATAGAAGGAGGAATCGGCAAGGTAGAATCAGGGGGTGACGACGAAGAAGTCACCGGAGATGAAGGTGTAGAATCCGGTGACAAACTGGGAGAGGAAGTCACCGGAGATGAAGGTGGAGAACCCGGTGACAAGCTAGACGAGGAGACCGGGGAGGAAGGTGACTGCAAGTCAACGAGATGTGGAGAAGGAGAGGAAGTGGAACGGAGAGGTACAGTGTCGGCGAGGGTGATAGGTGCGTCAGGAAAAGTGAGGAAAGAGATATCCTGCACTGAAAAAGTCGAGGAAGATGGGCGTGGGTAGAAAGGACGAGACTCGTCAAAAGTCACATCTCGAGAGATACGCATCCGACGACCAATAGGATCCCAACAACGATAGCCCTTATGCTCATCACTGTAGCCTAAGAAAACGCACTCAACAGACTGAGCAGTCAGTTTGGTGCGTTCGCGAGGGGCAAGAAGAACATAGCAAACACAACCAAACAAGCGAAGCATCGAATAATCGGGAGAACGATCAAAAAGTCGCTCGAAAGGAACACCACCCTGTAGAGCAGCGGAAGGCTGTATATTGATAAGATAGGTGGATGTGGAGACGGCCTCAGCCCAAAAATGAGGCGGGAGAGAGGCAGCAATCATCAATGCACGAGCCGTCTCAAGAAGATGTCGATGCTTTCGCTCAGCCACACCATTCTGAGCATGAGCACCAGGACAAGAGAATTGAGAGAGAGTCCCGTGTTCAGCAAGAACACCACGCAACATCTTAGAGATATACTCGCCAGCGGAGTCAGCACGAAAAACACGAATGGGTGAAGAGAACTGAGTATGAACCATGGCAGCAAAACGCTTATAAATAGACAACACCTCAGAACGAGAAGTCATGAAATAAAGCCATGTGTAACGAGAGAAATCATCTATGAAAATAATATAGTATTTATGACCACCTTTCGAAGCGAAAGGGGCCGGACCCCATACATCAGAATGGACTAAATCGAAAGGACGCTTAGACACGGACTCACTATGTGAATATGGTAACTGAATCTGCTTACCAAGACGACAACCCTGACACTCTAAAGAGACATCTCCTGAGACAGACCCCAGAAGGCCTCGACGAACTAAAGAAGACAACCGAGATCCACACAGATGACCAAGTCGATGATGCCACTGCTGGAAGGAACCAGTGACAGAGGCAACAGAAGCGGAAGAACTGGCGATGGTGGTAGCAGCAGAAGGAACATGAAGCCAGTCCAACTCCCAAAGACCCTGAGAATCACGGCGGCGAGGGCCAGCCCCAACCAGAGTGTGCGTGTGACGGTCCTGAACAGAACAAGAGTCAACGTCAAGGATGACACGACAACCAGAATCCGTAAGTTGACCAGCAGAAAACAAATTCATGGTAAGTCGAGGAACATGAGCAACATCAGGAACAGAATAAGAAGGAGTAGTAAGATTGCCTCTACTAGCAACAGAAAGTGGAGTACCATCAGCAGTGAAGACATGAATAGGAGAATCCAGTGATCGAAGAGAGGACAAAGTGGAGGAATGAGAAGACATATGAAAAGAAGCTCCAGAGTCCAGAACCCATGGGGATGTACCTGACTGTGTAGAGGGTGATTGCTCAGTGCGGGAAGCATCAGTCACAGAACCGGCAGTACCCGTCGAGGAAGAACCTGAAGCCGCGAGCAGACGCTTAAGTCTCAGAATATCCTGCTCAGTCAAAGCAATGGCTGAAGCTGTCGAGGTAGACGACGAAGTCCCTGAAGATGATGATCGAGCCTTGCGCAGGTGTTTCTTCTTCGTGTAGCACTGAGACTCAAGATGACCATCATTGTTGCAATAGGCGCAGTGTGGACGGGGGCGACCGGAGCCTCCAGAAGGAGTGGGCAATAGCGGCGGAGCACTCGAGCGAGAAGTGGTCGATGGAGCAGGTGGCGGAGGAGCACGAGTAGCAAGCACAGAGGGAACCTCCAGCAAACCAGCACCACGTAAGCGAGTCTCCTCTGCACGAATCTCAGAAAGCGCCTCCATGAGAGAAATACGGCCACGAGCAAACAACTGAGCACGCCGGGGCTCAAACTCCTTACGAAGCCGAGACAAGAACTCATAGACGCGATGAAACTCCAAATTGGCCTGGACAGCCTGGCAACAGGGGCAGGTACGACACCCAGCACTACGGAGAGAATCAAGCTGACGCCAGATAGCAGAACTCTGTGCATAGAAGTCATCAACAGTAGAGTCACCCTGCTGAAGAGCATGCTCCTGGCGGATCACAGAGAGGTATAAGGCATCACCAGAGGGCTGATAGCGCTCACGAAGACGGGTCCACATCTCAAAGACAGTAGAAAGACCCAGAAATTCAGAAGCAAACTGAGGCAGAACACTAGCAGTGAGAACAGCTGCAGCACGGGCATCATCATCAAGCCACTGGGTGTAAGCAGACAGAGCACCATGATACAACTGAAGAGCCTCCTCATAAGCCAAAACCCTCTCATCATAAGCACGATCAGCAACCTCATCAGCAACCTTAGCCGCATCCTTGGCAGCCTGATTAGCATCCGTAGGAAGAACCGATGGAGTTGGCGGGGTAGGGGCCACCGGAGGAACTGGACGTGGCGGACAACAGACCTCGCCAGAAAGAACACCCCAAAGACGGATGCCACGCATGTGAATGCGCATGAAGCCAGTGAACTCGGTGTAGTTAGTACCATCAAAGATCACCGGACAGCGAGGAACAGCAACATAACCCGATGCAGCAGACATTTTTTTTTTTTTAAAAAAAAATCCGATGAGAACGACCGGATCGGAATCAGGCGCTGCTACGGGAGCAGCGAGAGCCGGCGGGAGAGGAGATCAAGGGCGCCTGCAGGACGAGCCCCCTGGGCCGATCTGACGCCCTGGGCGCCTGCGGGAAGGGCGGCTGGGTGGCGCCCGAGCGGGACAGGCCAGCAGCCGAGCTCCCTGAGCGCCGGCTGGACGGGAGCGGGACGGGCGGCTGCAGGACCGGCTGGAGCAGCGCTGCAGGAACCGATCCGGCTGGAGGAGCTCGATCAGGAGGAACCGATCCGGCTGGAGTAGGCCTTCGGGAGTCCGATTGGAGTTGGCTGCGGGACGAGAGCGCTGCAGGGCCGGCTGGAGCTCGATCGGGAGGAATCGATCGAAGACAGGAAGGGATTGAGGCCAGCGGGACCTGCGGGACCAGATCGAAGCGGGCGGGAGCTGGAGATCGATCGGGGGGAGATCGAGCGGGAGGCTTCGAGCGGCCCTAGTTGGAGATCGATCGGGATGTAGAGAGGATCAAACGCACGAGCTGCAGCGTGCAAAAAAAATTGACCTAGCTCTAATACCATGTTAGGAATAAGCAACTTGTATTCCCATGAGGCCATAGGCCGATATATATATACATGTACAGGTGTGGAACATATGCAGGAAACCCCTCATACAATGAGATAAATATAAAGGGGTATATGACTTATATTATAACTCTAACAGAACAATCCTGGAACCAAAACAACATGGATACTTGTTGCTCCCCTCAGATCTTCTGCAGTGTGAGTGGCTGCAACCATGTGCTTGTGCCAACATTTACCTCCATTTCTTTCCTTTTTCCCGTTAAGAAGCGGGCAGTATTGAATTCTGTAGGACTACCTTGGTTTATATAATCTGTATTTCCAATGTCCAACAGTATTACATAGTTACTACATGTGTCTTGGGAGCAGAATTTGTTGTGATATGCTGTAAGTGCAGGTTTTTGGCTCTGCTGGTGTTATAGGGAATCCTATGGGTTTTGCCAGGAATGTTGGATTTGGCTTAAAAGACTTTATGTCTGCCTCAAGGAAAGGGAAATTGCAGGTCTGTAAACGCAGTTTTTTTAAGGAAGTAGCAATTCTTTAATCCTTCTTTTCTTAAAGTTCTATTGATTTACTCTTTGACAGAGTCCTGTTGAGCTATTAAATGGTATCGCACAAGGTTCAAAAAATCTTGTTGGCAGTACGGTTTATGCAGTCAGTAGCGCCACATCTCACTTTAGTAAAACTGCCTATAAGGTATTATCTGAGCTCCAGTTTGATCATTGGAAATTACGCTCTCCAGAAGTCATGGGCTCACATAGCTCATGGAAATTTGTTATGCAGGGCCTTGTTGCATTTACATATGATGAGCAAGCCGCTTCCAAACTGGATGAACGGGACAGACAGCTAGGTTTGCATGGGGAAGGAGTGCTGAATGGGTTTCTAGAGGTGAAAGCCATCTCTCTTGATCAAGTATTACTGATTTACCTCTATAGCCGTTGTCTGTTCTCGTGTGACACCCAAATCCTAGATGACTCTTTGAATTGGAACCTGATGACCTGTTCTTGCTCCATAGTTTTGATAGTTGTACACAATTTAGTAACTGCGTCCTTCCACTACCATACTATTGGAAAGAAAATCTGTCACAGCTATTATTTACGCATTCATTCTTCAGTATGCGCTTCATAGAATGTTGCTGGACCTGTCTCTAAAGCAGCATACGATGTGTGCATTTCAATCTTGTTCTGTAGGGTCTGACTGGGCTCCTCCAATCACCAATCAGAGGTGCTGAGAAACATGGTCTTCCTGGGGTTATCTCAGGTAATGCCACTCGATAGGCCCTTGCAGACAGCTTTTGTTGTTCGAGACATTGACCAACTGTATCTATTTTACAGGTATAGCAATGGGAACAGCTGGGCTTGTGGCTAGGCCTATGGCCAGTATTCTTGAAGCCACGGGCAGAACTGCACAGAGCATAAGAAACAGAAGCAATCCTCATGAATCCAACCGCCTGCGTGTCCGTTTCTCGAGGCCTGTGGCCAGAGATCGCCCTTTGTTCCCATACTCCTGGGAAGAAGCAGTTGGAGTATCTTTGCTTGTCCAAGCTGATGGTGGCAGGCTAAAGGATGAGACATTTGTCGTGTGCAAGACACTTCGAGAGCCCGGAAAGTTCCTTGTGCTTAGTGAGAAACTGCTCCTGCTAGTCTCGAGCCGGTACTTGGTGGATTTGGGGTCACCCCAGTTTGTTGGTGTTCCTCCTGACCCACAGTGGGCGATTGAAACTGAGATGAACCTGAAATCTATTGTTCATCTGGACAGAGCTCAGGAGGTAGTGAACATTGTTGGTAGCAACGGCGAAACATCGCCGAGGGACAAAAGAGGCAGATCAAGAGACATTGCCCTGAGCTCAGCCTTCATCCCACTATTTCATTTCAGTGTCGAGCTTCCAAACATCGAAGATGCAGAGGGCACGTTGCAGTTCTTAATGGCACTTATCGAGAAGGGAAAGGCAAGGAGATGGGACAAGAACATCCTTCACCGAAGCAACATTAGCTGAGGTTTTGGGGTCTTGATCCTTACTACAGTACTCGTGAATGAGTAGTCCGCATACACCTCAGACGACACCAGCCAGGACCTCAGACGACACCAGCCAGGATCACGGCGCAGCGTCCAAGTGAACGTGGATGACCTTTGGAACAGCTGCTCCATACAAGAGGCGTATTAAGCACAAGTGAACGTGTAAGCATCTGTTGATACCACTAGTAGATCAGGATAGATACTGATATACGAGGGGCTGGAGTAACTGGCTTAGTTTTGCAGCCTTTTTCCTGGATGATCGGAATAGGTAGGATTAAGGTTTCAGCCTTTTTGTAGGCCAAATGTACACATGTAGGGTTTTCCAGAATTTTGTCCACGGCTTTGTAAATGGTGGCATTTGAGTCGCAAAAGTTTTGTTATCCACTATCATTCCCTTTTTATTGCGAATCGCCACTATCATTCTTCATTATGCGCATTTGTGTATCACACGAAAGTTCACATATTTTTAGTCAAACAAATTGATCAAGCTACCACGCAGAACAGCCAGCCAACATCTTGAAAACTAAAGCCTTGAACTTTTCATTCTTAAAGGATTGCCCTCTGCTTGCTTGCCGCTTTGGCGGCCAGTGATGTGGAAGGGAATCTTGGTACCTTCGCTTCGGTTTAGGTTAGGTATTTTTAGTCCTAGGTGCTGCACTTGGGCAAGATGGCGGTGCTTCTTAGGTTTGTTCGTAATCTGAGTTTGTCCATTTTGATGTAGTCGACGGAATAGATTCCCCTCGTCTCTTTGGGCTATGAGATCGGGGTTTCTCGTCATATGCCGCTATGATATTAGGGTTTATTGCTATATGACGAGATTTAGGGCCTGTTTGGGACTGCTTCACTTTACAAAAATTGGTTTCGCTTCACTAAATTCACTTTAGAGCAGTTTCATCTAGAAGTTGTAGTATTATCAGAGGGAATGTTTGGCTGTCATCTAGCTCCATCTTCAAGAATGAGAGGTTGAGGGGGAAGAAACGAAGGGGTGAGCACCCCCTAAAAAGCTTCATAAAAAACTAAGAGTTGTACCTCGGATTCTAGTTTTTTTGCAGAGCGGCATATCATGGAGCTACTCCATTTGATTTGTGTTTTCTGAAGCGGAGCTGAATTTTAAGAAGTAGAGCAGTCCAAAACAGGCTCTTAACCCCTTAAGTTCGTACATTTTGATGTAGTCCATGGAGCTCTGTCATAAATTCCTCTCTATGAGATTAGGTTTTCTCGTGTGATACTTTGTATTTTCAGTGAACTTTCATAATATTTCATAATACATTGATTCTTTAAAAAGATAATTTGGATTTTCGGTGAACTTCCATAATAAATTGATTCTTCAAAAAAAATTGAACCAGCATTTACCCGAGTGAGCCAAGAAAAGAAAGAGCGATGGATGTACATAACAAAGAGAGAGTGTTGCATGGATACAAGTATATATATATGGCCAATAAGAGTCAGTCATGGCGTAAGTTTAGTATCAATTTCATGGATTTTTAGTTAGTAAAATCAGAATCTGAAATTTGAATCTGAAATTTTGAGTTTTCAGTTCGCGAAACAATGAAAACCATTTTTATATTCACAAGGGGTCCATGGAACTAATTAGCCAAATTTCTACAGAACTGCCTAAATTTTTCTTTGGAAAAACTAGTATTGGTAGATGTACTGTACTGTCAAACTCCTGCTGTTATATTCAAGTATGCGCTTGTTGCACAACAAGCTGCCAAATTATCATGCAAGAAGTACCTTTCCATTAGAAACAGATTACTCCCTCCTTTCATCTGTACAGGGCCTAATATGTTTTTCATGTCAGGGCCTAATATGTTTTTCATGTCATGTAGTATTAATCTTGTCAATAGTAAAACGCGATCTTGAAAAACGCATTAGGCCCCTATATAGATGAAAGGAGGGAGTATATATGTTTAGCAGAAATACACAAACCCATCGGCACACATAATACGAGCAGCTACGTGCACCCCACCAAATCAGCTGCAACACCATAATTAATCAACGAGACACAATTTCAAAAAAGCTACAGGCAGTCATCCAAGCACAGAGCATAGAAAACTGGTGACAACATAATCAGTAACTGACCAGAAAAAGGAAAACATGCACCAAAAGATCAATAAACATAATGTAGAACCATTTTCATTCTAACAAGACCATCCCAAGGAGGTTTTGCAGTACTCATTGCACAGATACTTAGTCTCAAACAGCATAACATAATAAATCTTCAAAATTCGACCTAAAAGCACATAAGACAAGTCTTTCGCATAGAAGAACCCACAGGAGAACTGGAATTGAACAGCTTAGTCGAACAAGCTGAAGCCCATGTCATCATCGCTCTCTTCCTTGGCCTCTTCTTTCTTTTCTTCCTTCTTCTCTTCAGCGGCAGCAGCACCACCAGCAGCCGGGGCAGCAGCAGCAGCAGCTGGAGCACCACCTCCACCTATAAACAAATAAAATACATTACTACATTGACAAGATTAAAAGTAAAGAAAAACGTAAAGCATAGAACGACTGCTGTTGCTGCTCATGGTAAATTACAAACATCAAGAGTAGCATACTCGGTTTCTGCTATTACAATGCAGAAGATTGGTCAAACAGGGATGGCTACAAATTTACACATGAAATTAAATTCAGAAAACATAACAGCTAAGAGGTACATCTACTAGAAGAGCATCCTTCAATTTAATAATAAGTCGTCTAACATGAAGTGAAGCGATGGATTCTCTACTTGCACAGACTAACCAAGCAGCAGATCAAAGTACGTTACATAAATATGATATGTCTACTGCAAAGTAGACAACGGGCCAGGTGAATCAAAGCCTCGGACAAACTACAGAGGATTATAACACAGTGAGAGCGGGAGAGATTTACCAGATCCGACAGAAAGGATGAGGTCATCGACGCTCCTCTTCTCCAGGAGCTTGGCGAAGAGCGCGGGCCAGTAGGCCTCAACCTTGATTCCGGCAGCCTTCACCACCGTCGCGATCTTCTCGGACTGCGTTGGGCCAAGCAACAACACTCAGACAACGAAACAGACCAGGAATCGCGCAAAGAGAAGGAACCAAGACAAACAACTTACAGTGATGGGGATCCCGTCATCGTGGAGGATGAGGGCGGCAAGGGTGCAGGCGACCTCGCTGGAAGACATGGCGACGGATTCTCACCGGAGCGGATCTGCGATCTGCAAGAGTAAAGACACGATGCAGCGTCAGG
>NC_041392.1:460313216-460323246 GCF_002162155.2 Triticum dicoccoides | reverse complement strand
AAGGTGGGAACGAAGGGCGGCGGCGGCTCTTACCTTGGGGAGGCGATGGAAGTGGAGGCGCAGGAGGCAGGGGGCTTCTAGGCTTTGGGGAGGCGCGGTGGGATGGGAATTTATAGGTGGTTCGTGCCGAGCACTAGGGTTTCGCGGTAGAAGTTTGGGCTGGACTGAACGGTCGCATGGGCCTTTGTGCGGATGCGGTGCAATGTGGTAAATGGGCCCATTGTTTCGTCATGTGTCGGGTCTGTAAAAAAACTGGGCCTCTTAGATGGGAACTCCTAACTGGATTCCTGTTTCTAGGACGGCCCATGGTTCGACTGTTTCTACGACTGTGTTCGCGAATCGTTTTGTGAAATCGAGTACTTGTAAAAACACTTCACTTTCCAGGTCGCGATAAGTGGCGCACATATAACAGGTCATTTGTTGCAACTTGAGAGTTTTCCTTTTTTAGATTCATTTATTTAAAATATTTTATTTTTAAAATCGTGTGTCCAAATCTCAAACTGTTTTCATCATTAGATTCCTCGCGTTGAAATATTCAAAACTAGATTTCATGTTAATAGGTTTTGACAAACTTTTTTTTACGAAAAAAAAAACGAAAAAAACCAGACGAAAAAACTAAACCGAAAGCTTGATTTTTTTTCGTTTTCAAAAGAGGCACGCCCGTGCCTCTCGCGAAATTACACTTGTGCCTCTTGGAAGCAAAATCGTGACTCTCGTGAAAGGGAAAAAACAGAAAAATACGTTTTTTTCGTTTCCGAGAGGCATGGCCGTGACTCTCGTGAAAGCACAACCGTGTCTCTCGCAGAAGCAAAACCGTGACTCTCGCGAAAGAAAAAATAACAAAAAACGCGTATTTTTCACCTTTCTGAGAGGCACGGTCGTAACTCTCGCGAAAACACAACCGTGCCTCTCGCGAAAGAAAAAAAAATAAAAACATGTTTTGTTTTTCCTTTCCGAAAGGCACGGCCGTGACTCTCGCGAAAGCACAACCGTGACTCTCGCGGAAACAAAACTGTGACTCTCGCGAAAGAAGAAAAACAGAAAACACGTATTTTTTTCCTTTCCGAGAGGCGCGGTCGTGACTCTCGCGAAATAACAACCGTGCCTCTCGCGGAAGCAAAACCATGACTCTCGCGAAAGAAAAAAGAAACAGAAAACGCATTTTGTTTTTCCCTTTTCGAGTGATACGTCTCCAACGTATCTATAATTTTTTTATTGTTTCATGCTATATTATATCATGTTTTGGACATTATTGGGCTTTATTGTACACTTTTATATTATTTTAGGACTAACCTATTAACTGGAGGCCCAACCCAGAATTGCTGTTTTTGCCTATTTTAGGGTTTCGCAGAAAAAGAATATCAAACTGAGTCCAAACGGAATGAAACCTTCGGAAACGTGATTTTTGAAACGAACATGATCCAGAGGACTTGGACCCTACGTCAAGCAATCAACGAGGAAGGCACGAGGTAGGGGGTGCGCCTAACTCCCCCCAGACGCGCCCTCCACCCTCGTGGGGCCCATGTTGCTCCACCGATGTACTCCTTCCTCCTATATATACCTATGTACCCCAAAACTACCAGATACGGAGCCAAAACCCTAATTCCCCGCCGTAACTTTCTGTATCCACGAGATCCCATCTTGGGGCCTTATCCGGAGCTCCGTCAGAGGGGGTATCGATCACGGAGGGCTTCTACATCAACACCATAGCCTCTCCGATGAAGTGTGAGTAGTTTACTTCAGACCTATGAGTCCATAGTTATTAGCTAGATGACTTCTTCTCTCTTTTTGGATCTCAATACAAAGTTCTCCCCCTCTGTTGTGGAGATATATTTGATGTAATCTTCTTTTGCGGTGTGTTTGTTGAGATCAATGAATTGTGGGTTTATGATCAAGTTTATCTATGAATAATATTTGAGTCTTCTCTGAATTCTTTTATGTATGATTGGTTATCTTTGCAAGTCTCTTCGAATTATCAGTTTGGTTTGGCCTACTAGATTGATCTTTCTTGCAATGAGAGAAGTGCTTAGCTTTGGGTTCAATCTTGCGGTGTCATTTCCCAGTGACAGTAGGGGCAGCAAGGCACGTATTGTATTGTTGCCATCGAGGATAACAAGATGGGGTTTATATCATATTGCATGAGTTTATCCCTCTACATCATATCATCTTGCTTAAAGTGTTACTCTGTTCTTTTGAACTTAATACTCTAGATGCATGCTGGATAGCGGTCGATGTGTGGAGTAATAGTAGTAGATGTAGGCAGGAGTCGGTCTACTTGTCTCGGACGTGATGCCTATATATATGATCATACCTAGATATTCTCATAACTATGCTCAATTCTGTCAATTGCTCAACTGTAATTTGTTCACCCACCATAATACTTATGCTCTCCAGAGAAGCCTCTAGTGAAACCTATGCCCCCCGGGTCTATTTTCCATCATATTAATTTTCCAATACTTAGTTATTTCCTTTGCTATTTATTTTACTTGCATCTTTATTTCTCTCTATCATAAAAATACCAAAAATAGTATCTTATCATATGTATCAGATCTCACTCTCGTAGGTGACCGTGAAGGGATTGACAACCCCTTTATCGTGTTGGTTGCGAGGAGTGTATTTGTTTGTGTAGGTGCGAGGGACTCGTGCGTGGCCTCCTACTGGATTGATACCTTGGTTCTCAAAAACTGAGAGGAATACTTACGCTGCTCTACTGTATCACCCTTTTCTCTTTAAGGAAAAACCAACGTAGTGCTCAAGAGGTAGCATCGAGCGGCACGGCCGTGACTCTCGCGAAAGCACAACCGTGCTTCTCGCGAAAACAAAATCGTGACTCGCGAAAAAAAACAGAAAATGCGTTTTTTTTCGTTTCCAAAAGGCACGGCCGTGACTCTCGCTAAAGCACAACCGTGCCTCTCGTAGAAAAAAACCGTGACTTTCGCGAAAGGAAAAAAGCGTTTTTTCATGCAAAATTTGTTTTTCAAATTTTTTTGATCGGAAAATTAAGGAAGACTGGGAGAAAACCAAAACGTCGAAACAACCCAGAAAAAAACATTTAGAAAACCAAAGCGTGCGGAAAAATAAAAAAATAAAATCCAGAGGGAGCGTCCAGAGCGTGACACGTGGCGAATGGCTGAGAGCGCGTCAAGTGACGCTGATCATTACGAGGCTTCTGAAGGAGCGCTCGTTAACTAGTTGCTCCCATCGTTTTCTCTTCTTTCGTTAATGTTTCACGATGTACTTTCGGTTCGTTTTTAAAGAAGTTACGAGAGCCCAAGTCTGTATGGATTCGTTCATGGGAGAAGGAAGGAGGAGTATCGAGCGTTAAATATATTGTACGTGTATATTATATCTTGGGTTCACCTTCTAGTTTATCTTTATAATTAAGGTTGTGCCCCCCTTTGTATATCATATATACGTATGTGGTGCACCGATCAATGCAATTGTGTTGCATAGCCTATTCTAGTCTTTTACATGGTATCTATCGCAGCAAGTTCCTAGACCTAGCCGCCGCCGGCTAACCGCCATAATGACTCTTGGATGCTCAGAACGCGACGCCTAACCGGCTCGAGGATTCACAGTCTTCAAATGTAACAAGTCTTCAGATCACGCGGACAGAAAGACTTCAGTGATGCCTAACACTTTTTGGCTCTCGGTGTTTTGGGCTTTATCCTTGCAAGGATCTCTCTCTCAAATGCTTCGGAGGTGGGTTGCTCTCAAACGAGAAAAGCCGTGCACTAACTCTGAGCAGCCACCAATTTATGGTGTAGGGGATGGGCTATTTATAGCCAGGAGGTAACCCGACCTGATTTGTCCGAAATGACCCTGGGTCACTAAGGAATTGACACGTGTCCAACGGTCAGATTTCAAACACACGCGACAGCTTGACTTGGGCTACAAATAAAGCTGACTCATCCAGCTATGGATAAGATTTGCTCCCATTGTCTTCGCTCGAAGACATAGGATTTGGTTGAACATCACTTTAGTCACTCTGACTTTGTTCACTTGGACCCCACTTAACAGTACGGTGGTTCCTATGACTCAACAAAGATGGAAAGGAAACTACGAAACAACTATGTCTTCGCACTCCATAGTCTTCATGTGAATGTCTTCTCATGTCATAATCTTCACTGTGAATATCTTCACATACCACTATTGTCTTCAATGTCTTCACACATTTTTAGGGGTCATCTCTGGTAGGTAAACTGTATCAATATGGGACTACTGCCTGTGTTATCCTGCAATTCTCACAAACACATTAGTCCCTCAATCAAATTTGTCGTCAATACTCCAAAACCAACTAAGGGTGGCACTAGATGCACTTACAATCTCCCCCTTTTTGGTGATTGATGACAAACCGGTTGAAGTTTTCAACGGGGATAAAAGTATGTGAAAGTTTAAGAATTAAGGCATTGTCTTCATAAGTAGCAAAGGCTCCCCCTGAAGATGTGCATATAAGTAGTTTGCTTTTGAATGCAAATGCACATGGTAGGTTATACTTTGTGGAGATTCTCTTCAACTTACGAAGACAATTCATCATGCATATAAAGAGATAACGAAGATAATGACATGCATAATGAAAAATGGACGTCTGCGGAATGGCTTCATGCGGAATTTATCATCGCATCACAATATAGCAGAAAAAGTAGCAGACGACCATCGAGTTTAAGTGTTACAACTCAAATAACCAAATGTTTCAAAAGACGAGAGTTGTAAAGACTTAGCAAAAATAATGCAACCACCCAATACGGACCCGCTTGAAGACTATCAACTCATAAGCTTCTCCCCCTTTTGTCAGTACTGACCAAAAAGGTTTGAAGACATAGAGTATCTATGTGTTCCCATCATAAGTAGATGAAGGAGCAGGGTCAACATTGGAGTTTGGTGGTGCCGACGGGCCTGATGCAGTGTCGAGATGCAGTGCAGCCATTGTTGGTGAAGTGACGTCGTCTTCTTCATCGACGACTCTCGCAACAATAGTTGCAACCAAAGATGAACGCTCAGAATCTTCAATTAAGGGAGTGCGATGCCAGCTTGCATTTTGTGGAGGCCTGGAATCAAACTTGAAGTCCTCAGTGAAGCCATCTTCGCGAAGATCGTCTTCAGGACAAAGCAGTGTGAGACTCTTCCAGGACCGCCGACAGGCTTCATGGGCAACAAACGAGTTCTTGGTGGCCAAGTTTCGAATGCGATTGACATCCACCAAGGCACTCTGCATCTGATGCTTTACCGAGTCATGATGCTTATCCTACTTCTGATGCAAGGCCCCAAGAAGCTCTCGGTCATTGAGTACTCGAGATCGCTTCCGAGGCCTTTGGGCAACCGTACTTGCAGTGGCTTCGGTGTTGGCACGATGTGGCACTATCATATTCCCAGCCAGATGATAAGTAGGGTCGCAGTATTGGGGACAAGAATTCCCTCCATTGGTTGTGAGAAGCTTTGGTGTTCGGCATTCTGAAGATGTAGAGGCTTCTTGGTAGGCTCGGGGTAGGTGGCTTCAATGGACATATCAACCTCAGGCAGAAAAACAAGATGGTTGATCAGGCGCATCACCTATGGAGCATAAAACTTCAAGCCAAACAGATCAATCCCAGATGCAGCGAGTTGTTTGAGGAAGAAATCCTGGGTATTGAATCTGATGCCATTGATGATATAAAATACCAAAGTCTTCATGGCTCCTTCAAGTTTGGCTTCAGAAGAGTGTCCCTTGATTGGCCAGAGAGTACGCCTCAGAATATGATAAACTGTGTGTGGCAAGTACTCGAGGTCCTGCACGAAGAACTCTTTGGGGTATTCAGCATCGGGAGGTAGTGACTTCATCATACTGAGCATCTCACTCATATTTGGCTCGAGCCACTGGAAGATACTCTGCAGTTCATCTCGATGATGCTGGAAACCAGGCTTGTAGAACTCACTTGGAGTGGGCAGAGAAGTAAGCTCGATAATGTCACGAGCTTTGGCTTCGTGGTGTACATCACCTGACATCCACTCAAGGATCCATGTCTTCAGATCCCTGTTGTAACCACGAATGTGAACTGTAGCATAGAACTGCAGCAGAAGATCTTCATTCCAGTGCTCTTCGTCTGTCACAAATGGTAGAAGACCAACATCCCTGAAGCAATCAAGTGCTTCTTCAAGACAGGGCAGCCCAGCAATAGCTTCACAATCAAGACGCATGTGTGGAAAGATTTGTTCTTGATTGTATAGAATGCAGGAGTAATAGTTGCGCTGAGGATGGCTCCAGAATCAATCGGAAGAGATCTTTGGCTTCGAGTATAGATTCTTGTCACTGTCAAAGAAGGTGTTATGCGCTCTGAAGCTGTGCACATTGAAAGAACTTGGAGTAGTTGCAACACCTGGAAGCCTTGGCAGTCGTGGCTTGGGCTTCTGAACTTGTGGCCTCTGCTACACATGATAATCATATTGTGGCCCAGGAGCAGTGGGAGGAACCATAATAGGCCATCTAACTGTGGTAAGCTGACCATGATCATAGGCCTGTTCAATGGTGTGATGCCTTGGAGGTGGAACAGTGGCTTCAGCTTCCACGTTGGCTTCAGGCTCCACATTGTCTTCACCCATGATAGTGTCATTGGCTTCAGTGGTGTTGTTTGGGGCAGCCTTAGTGTTTTCAACCTTCGTTGTTCAATAACAGGAGGGCCGGGCACAATCACATTCTCCTCGCGAAGGGGCTAATCAGTAGCAGGGGGTGTGGCAACTCTTTCTTCTTCTCTTGTTTCTTCATTTATCTTCATTGGCTGATGCAGCCGAAATGTCTTCGACATCTTTGGCTTCAGACTCAGAGACATTCACAGTAGGGGTGGCTTCATGAAACACTTGACGTGCTACTGAGCTTTGTTGCACTTCCCCTTCCGGAATGCTCGACATGGTGACCTATGGCCTGGAGCCTTTGCGAAGCCTGCGAAATGCGGGCTACGCCTTTGGTGAAGGAGTGGTCTGCACCATGTAGTTGCCGTCGTCAAGCACCGGAGTGGTGACTTGAGGTGGTGGAGTTCTGGGTGTCTCATCAAGGACGGGAGTGTCTTGCTGAGGGCGCTCGGCCCATGAGTCATCCTGAGCAATTGGCGTCAATGGACGACCAATGTTGATAAGTTCACTGCTCGTGGGAGCAGGCAATGATACCGACTGGGGCTCGAGTTGAGGAAGGACTACATCATCTTCAACATTGTCATCATGACCAATGTCTTCAGCTGTGATGGGGTCAACAGCTGGAACTTCTTCATTTTCAGGAGCCTCTGTGGAAGCAGGCTCATGAATCACAAGGCGACTCTCTTGGTTGGTGGAGGCGGGAAGAGCAACAGAAATGGGTTCAACAATGAGGGGCTCAGAGGCCGCAGCACGCTCTTTCTTTGAAGACTTTGTCTTTAATTTCTTCTTGGATGGGGCATCATCAGACGCATCCTTGTGCTTGTGTTTCCTGGCTTCGGCTTCAGCTGTCCTTGTCTTTTTCAGCTCTGAAGCTGCTGAGGTGACCTTATGCTTCGAGCCTGTCATGCTGACAGGGAAGACAATGCGAGGTTCTTCCTGCCTTGATGCTTCAGTTTGGGCTATAACAGACTTCTTCTTTTACTTGGCAGCCATCCTGGGATCGATGCCAGGACACCTAAGAGCTTTGTGCTTTTCATCTTCATTGTGGGCTTGAACACATTTATCTGCGAAGTACTTCATACACTATCGTGAGCCTTTGGCTTCTTCCCTCTTCTTGTGAAACTCTTCTTTGAGATCATGCATCATCTTCTTGAAGATTTGAACATCTGCCACGCTGAGCTTGGCCACGTTCTTCTTGAAATGTGCCTTCTCATAATCAATCTTGTTTTTCAGCTCGATGATTTTCTGAGCCACGACCAATTCATTGGCAATGGCTCCGTGGAAGGTGACACTGATGTCCACAGGCAGCTGAAGATCATCAATACCAATGCTATGGTCACCGAACCACTCATCGATGAAGTTGTTCAGAATGTCAACATCAAAGAGGGGCAGATCATTGAAGATCTCCGCCTCTTGCTTGCTCTTGATCAGCTGCTCAAGTACATCATCGCCAAGATCTTCATCACTAGACAGATCAATGGTGTCTTCCTTGTTGCGCAGAACGGCAGCAAGAGTCAGTTGATGCCCAGAAATCTTCTTGGGCTTCTTGGTTTTCTTGGACTTCTCGTCCTTCTTGGAGACACGAGACAAATCTTCGGACTGCACACTGGCTTCAGGAGGTGCAGTAGTCAATGGCTTCACAGTCGAAGCTTTGGGTGTGGCAGAGGGCTTCGAAGCTTTTGACTTCTTCATCTGCTTCGGTGGTGCTGGCGCATCTTCAGAATCTGCGTCATTAGTAGATTGATTCATCGTAGCCCTCTGAGCAGCGACATGAGAGAGGAGGCCATCGAAGTTGTCGAAGGGGCCGGTGACATTTGGATTGGCATCGCGCGTGCCATCAGCCCTTGGAGCAGATGGACCAGGGTTGAAGTTGAGTCCTAGCTCCGTCTTATTCTTTGTAGCTGACTCCTTAGCAAACTAATAGTTGCGCTTGAACAGATTGTCTTCGCGACACCATAACATGGATGATGGGTCAGCATTCTCAGGCTTCGGTCCTCGGACCATGCAATGGGTAGAAGCCTTGGGCAATGGCTTCAGGCTTCGACTTTGGCTGTAGATTCCTGTACAGGATATCTCCCCATGGGCGCTTGATAGCTTTCTTCTCTGCATATTCAGGGGTCGCGAAGTTATACTTGAACCACTGTTCAGCCCAATATCTTCGAATCCATTGGATTATGGTCTTGCGCTGACCGTAACTTTCTTCAGGATCTGACTTGTACAGTTCATACAGATCCGGAGGCAGATCTAAAGTTGTGTTGCCTCTGCGCTGCCTGCCACCTTTTCTAGCTAATTTCTCTGTTGCCATTATATTTAGACTGATTGGCTTCAGAATGGTGAATGGCTTCCGTCTACTGGTCAAACAAGAACTGGCTTCAGGGGAGTGAATGCGATGCTGTAAGAACTCTGCAAATGAATGCAGACTATGAGAGCCAAGGGATTCTCCCATTGACATGTACCTGTGACAGCATTAAGGTGCGAGGGAAGTAGAAGAGGTCATATGCATTCTCAGAAGATTTTGAAGATAAATCGGTTTGAAGACATTGACCTCATAGTGCGAAGGCATTCACTTATTTGAAGAGAGTTGGTTCCAGATTTGTATGAATCCATGAATAAGTACAAGTGAGGAATCTAACTAGTTATGAAGCATAAGTGAATACCCTAAGCATAATATGAGATGCAGACAGAGACAAATCCAGATTTTGGAAGTGTAGAAACTACATTTGGTCAAAGTGGATGGATTTGACGGATCAAAAGATAGTAAAAAGAGAGTTTTATTTACCGCTGACGAACTGCTAGACGAGGCAGAGTTTTGAAGCCGAGCAGTTCAATCTCCCGTGCCCTAACTTGGCGAGGGAAGACACCTACGGCAGCGACGGAGAAGACGAGGTCCGCGACCGGCGTGAGGACGGCGTCGAAGAAGTCGGGGCAACTAGGCGCTTCGTCTCCAGCGTCGACACAAGCTAGCGAAGGCGCTAGGGTTTGTGCGAGGTGGCGAGGTGGAAGAAGAGATAATGACCGTGGTGTGTGTGTATTTATAAGGATATGGACGACACAACATAATTACGCATGTGCCCCTGGCGGTTCACATCTGAAGGACACGTGGCATGCATGCAACTTATTGGAAATTGTTCCATGTTCCCACACATGCCTAGATTGTCGGGTGGTCGTTCTGGCTTCTCCAGTATTCAAGCAAAAAGGATATGGCATTTAAAACAGATTTAAACATTTGTCTCTGTGTCTTCTGCTGACAAGGACTCGGAGAAGACATTTGACAGGTTTCAACAGAGTGCATATGATTTGGATAGATAGAATTTGAGGTAGAAGCACAGAGGGGGTTAGGGTCCGATCACATTCACTTAGATCAGAAAGATTCAAGAGTGAAGACATAGCTATAGGTGAATGTTGTAGAGGACAGAACATATATATA
>NC_041392.1:460223379-460312506 GCF_002162155.2 Triticum dicoccoides | reverse complement strand
ATATATATATATATATATATATATATATATATATATATATATATATATATATATATATATATATATATATATATATATATATATATATATTAGTATGAGACCAACTCAACATTGTGAAGATAAACTAAAAAAAATCAAATCAATGTTGAAGACAAACCAAATGCGAAGACTATGCAATTATGACATCAAACGAAACACTCCAAAAGGGATTTGGTGGTGGCGTTACCCACCGTATAGGAAGTATTAGACCCAGACACGGCGCACAAATATCGTGGCACTACGAAGTCAAATTCTGTATTAATGTATTCACACTTAGAGTGTATGTCTTCATTGATTGAAGATATATGTTACTTTGTGTGTTGCACATCTAAGTCATCAACATGCACAAGCGTTAGGATGTGTGTCCAACTACAGGATATTCGAGGATTCTAAGATATCTAGCTCACACCGCAACTTGTAAAAACCTTTTCTCATTCAAGGGCTTTGTGAAGATATCTGCCAATTGCTCTTCAGTGTTGACGTGAATAATATCAATATCCTCCTTCATGGCATGATCTATGAGAAAGTGATGCGGATCTGAATGTGCTTCGTCTTCGAGTGCTGAACCGAGTTGTTGGCAATCTTGATGGCGCTTTCATTGTCGCAGTAGAGTGGCACATGCTTTAGATGGATGTCATAGTCCTTGAGAGTTTGCTTCATCCATAGAAGCTGAGCGCGGCAAGATCTAGCAGCAATGTATTCAGATTCATCAGTGGAGAGGGATGCATAGTTCTGCTTCTTTGAAGACCAACAGACAAGAGATCGTCCAATAAAGTGACATGTGCCTGATGTGGACTTGCGATCAACCTTGTCACCAGCATAATCATCATCTGAGAATCCAACTAGATCAAACTCTAAGCCTTTTGGATACCATAATCCTAGTGTTGGGGTGTAAGCCAAATATCGAAGAATTCGCTTCACAGCTAAGTGATGTGATTCCTTTGGTGCCACTTGGAATCGGGCACACATGCAAACGCTAAGCATTATATCTGGCCTCCACATAAATAGAGTAAAGAACCAATCATGGAGCGGTATACCTTTTGATCGAACTCTTTACCATTATCGTCGGAGCCTAGATGACTTTTGGTTGGCATTGGCGTCGTGTATCCTTTGCAGTCTTGCATTCCAAAATTCTTCAGGAAATCTTTGAGGTATTTTTCTTGTGATATGGAGATGTCGTTGCTTTGCTGACGGATGTGAAGACCGAGGAAGAATTTCAGCTCACCCATCATGGACATCTGATATTGCTCTTGCATCATGTGTCCAAACTCATCACTGTATTTCTTGTCTGTGCAGCTGAAGATAATGTCATCCACATAGATTTGGCATACAAACAATTCGCCATCATATGTCTTCGTGAAGAGTGTGGGATCCAGGGAACCAGGTTTGAAGCCTTTGCTCTTTAGGAAGTCTTTGAGTGTGTCATACCAAGCGCGAGGGGCTTGTTTGAGGCCATACAGTGCCTTGTTGAGCTTTCATACCATGTCAGGATGCTTTGGGTCTTCAAAACCAGGTGGTTGTGCAACATACACTTCTTCTTCAATTTTTCCGTTTAGAAAGACACTTTTCACATCCATTTGGTACAGAAGGATGCTGTGATGGTTGGCATAGGCCAGCAGTATGCGAATGGCTTCAAGCCTAGCCACGGGAGCAAATGTTTCATCGAAGTCAATCCCTTCTACTTGAGTGTAACCTTGAGCAACGAGACGAGCCTTGTTTCTAACAACTTGACCATGCTCATCTTGTTTATTGCGATAGATCCATTTGGTGCCAATGATGTTGTGCTTACGAGGATCATGACGCTTAACCAGTTCCCACACATTGGTCAGCTCAAACTGTTGAAGCTCTTCTTGCATCGCTTGAATCCATTCAGGTTCCATGAAGGCTTCAACAACTCTCTTGGGTTCAGATATAGAGACAAATGCAAAGTGCCCATAGAAATTTGCTAGCTATGTTGCTCTTGAACGAGTGAGTGGACCAGGTGCATTAATGCTATCAATTATCTTCTCAACATGTACTTCATTTGCAACACGAGGATGAACTGGACGAAGATTTTGCTCTTGCTGATCATTGACTTCATCTTAAACATTGACTTCGGGCTGAGCATTGTCTTCGGGTTGATTAGGTGCAGAAATGGTGATTTCTTCTTTAGCCTGTGCCTCTGAAGGTATGATTTCTCCAGTACCCGTAAGCTTGATAGATTCACTCGGTGAGGCTTCATCTAGCACATTTGGCAGGTGCTCTCTTTGCAAGCAGTTAGTCTCATCGAACCGCACATCCACGGTTTCAACCACTTTATAGTGAAAAAGGCTGAAGACTAAAACCTTCATGTCCTTTCGGTGCGAATTACCAGTTACTCTGAAGTAGCTCATATGATGTCTTCTTTAGAAGCTTGTGAAGATAAACATGGTTGATGACGTGGCATGTAGTATCAATGGCTTCAGGCCAGAACTTCCTTGGTGTCTTCTACTCGTCAAGCATTGTCCGTGCCATCTAATGAGGGTTCTGTTCTTGCACTCCACGATGCCATTCTGCTGAGGTGTGTATGGAGCTGAGAACTCATGTGTGATTCCCAATGTATCAAGATAAGTGTCGAGACCAGTGTTCTTGAATTCTGTGTTGTTGTCACTTCTGATGTGCTTGATCTTGATGCCATAGTTGGTCATGGCACGATTAGCGAATCGTTTGAAGACATCCTGCACTTCATTCTTATAGAGGATTATGTGCACCCATGTATATCTTGAGTAATCATCAACAATGATGAAGCCATGGAGGCAAGCAGTGGTAGTAAGGGTAGAGTAGTGAGTAGGGCCAAATAAGTCCATGTGAAGTAGCTCGAAGGGACGAGATCTCGTCATGATTGTCTTCGAGGAATGCTTGGCCCTTGTCATGTTTCCAGCTTCGCAGGTACCACATAGATGATCCTTCTTAAACTTGATGCCCTCGATGCCTACGACATGCTTCTTATTCGCGGGAGTGTACAAGTTCCTCATGCCGGCATGCCCTAGCCTTCGATGCCAGAGCCAACACTCTGAAGCTTTTGTTAGAAGACATACGGCCAACTGTGGTCCTGCTGAGAAATCTACCATGTACAGATCGTCTTTTCGATACCCTACGAAGACTAGAGACTTGTCAGATTCCATAAGAACAAGGCAAATATATTTTCCAAATATCACAATCATGTTTAGATCACAAAGCATTGAGACAGACATTAAGTTGAAACCAAGGGATTCAACAAGCATCACTTTATCCATGTGCTAATCCTTTGAGATTACAACTCTACCTAGACCCAATACCTTGCTTTTACCAGTGTCAGCAAATGTGATGTGACTCTTGTTAGATGGACGTAGGGTTGAATCCATGAGGAGACTTCGACCACCATTCATGTGGTTAGTGCATCCACTATCCATAATCCACTGAGAAGCCTTTGGTGTCGTACCCTACAGTGCAGTTCGGGGAATAGGCTTCACCAACGGAAATGTCAAGCATAAACATTTGATGAACAAGCATATTATGAAAGTTCAGATCCTGGTTAGGATAGATAGGATGGTTGTCAAGGAATCCTGGAATGAAATACATAGTAAGACCATTCGGACATTTTATCTTGCGTCCCACAAGATGTTTTAGGTCCTCAGCATAAGCATCAGACACCTTTGATTTTCGGCTTTCCCTGCAAAAGAGAGTTAATATTTCTTAGCCACCCACATCTTCAGGGGTGGCCTAGAAGCAAAGAGTCTAAGTGCGACATTTGAGAGCTTCGGCTTTGGAGCCCTAGCAAATAGCCTTGCAGATGGTGAATAATACTCATAAGAATAAGCAGAATAGTTCTTGGTCTTATGAACATAGTGGTTTGATGAAACACGCTCATATTCATAAGTCTGAGTATGGTTTCCATGCAAAACATTGGCGTTAGGGTGACTTGGTGAGTCCTTTGTCTGTATGAAGTCTTTGGACCATATGAAGCCTTTGGTCTGGGGTTTGTCTTCTTCACAGGTGGTGGCACGATGACATTTACAGGAAGATTCTCAAGACAACTTTTGGGCACCCAGATCTTCTTCAAAGATGGTCCATTCCTGTAGTTAGTACCAATATACCTGGCAAATACTTCACCATTATGATTCTTAAACAATTTGTAGTTTACATCAAAGGATTCATCAATGGTAATAGGGTTAGCACAAGTGAAGCCAGATAGGGTAGATGGATCCACTGAAGGTTCCTTTGCAGCAACCCATGTGATTTTGGGGTACTGCTCAGGCTTCCAGTATGAACCATCAACATTCATTTCCCCCTCGAACCCAACACCCTCTTTCCTAGGGTTTCAGATCAGAATCTGTTTCTTGAGGACATCACATAGTGTCTGATGCCCTTTGAGACTTTTGTACACCCCTGTTTCAAGCAATGTCTTCAACCTGGCATTCTCATCAGCAATAGTAGTGGTATCCTCAAAAGAGGGGTTAGTTTCCACATCAGTAGGTGAAGACATAGCAACAGTAGCATCAGTAGAACATCCAACAAAAGAGACAACATTATCACGCTCAAGACAATTTAAACATGGTTGCTCAAAGTCTTCCTGAGTGGAACTGATCTATTGAGCGCGGAGTGACTCGTTCTCCTTTTGAAGATCTTCATGAGCCGATCTCAAGTTCTCAAGCTCTTGCTTCCTTTGAAGATAATCATAGGAGAGCTTTTCATGAGTGGTTGAGAGCGTTTCAGGATGAATTTCAAGTTCTTCGTACTTAACGTGAATATTTTTAATGTCTTCAATTAAGGACTGAGTTCGAGTCATTTCCGCGTCCAACAGGTCACTGCTTTTGTCTAGCAACTTTTGAATATGTTCCATAGCATTTTTGAAAGTGCTAGTTATCGACTAGAGGGGGTGAATAGGCGATTTTTATGGAAGTCTTCAAAACACTGGGGCTTTGAATACAAACAATAGAAATGAACCTATTTATATGCAGCGAAAGGTAGACTACACTAGACAAGCCATAGTCAAGTAAGCAATGAAGTGAAAGCACGAAGACTATCAACAACTAGGTAGAATGGATCAGGATGGAAGATAGTATGAAGCCAAACAACAACAGTCTTCACACAGTGAAGTCAATCAGATCATGCAAGCAGGCAATGACTTCACGAAGACAAATAGTAAGTAAAGAGAGGTAAAGGATAGAACCAGTTGCTTGGTGAGGACAAGGATTTGTTGGACCAGTTCCAGTTGCTGTGACAACTGTACGTCTGGTTAGGGAGGCTGGGATTTAACTCAGAAGACCGCGTCTTCACCTTTGTGACGCCCCGAGACCGTTGCGCCAGGTGTCTTCCAGTTATTCGCTGTCGTTGCCATGTCATTCGCTTGCGTGTTGCATCTTGTCATGTCATCATGTGCATTGCATCATCATGTTTTCAAAACTTGCATCCATCCCGGCCTCCCCGTTCCTTCCGTTGTCCGTTCTGAGTCCAACCACACTTTCCCGAGCCTGCGGCACGTCTGAAATATTATTTTATAAGTGGCCGAAAAATGTTCTCGGATTGGGTTGAAAGTTGGTGTGTGGTCTTATTTTAGTGTAGATAGACCGCCTGTCAAGTTTCATCGCATTCGGAGTTTGTTTGATAGCCCAACCGTTAAACTATAGCGGCATTATAGCCGGTCTAACGTCGAACGTTTTCGGTCTTCGAAAACAGTCGCCGGGCCTTCCTCTCTTCTCTTCTCTCAGCTCGAGACCGTCTACACAGCCCACTACCTACCGCCAGGTCCAACCTAACCTCTCTCGTCAGCTCGCGGCCCTCCTCGCGCGCGCGTCCGATAGTTGTCCCGAACCCGACTCGGACTTTCGTCATCGTTGGATTCGGTTCATCCCCAAACATCCCTAGAACATCTCCCTTTTCTTATTTGGACTCCCTACCTATCTATTTCTCGACCGTCCGATTACGATCGTAGGGACGAGATATCCCTAACTTAATCCCACTGCTATATATATAAACCATCCTACCATAACCTAACCCTAGACCAACTCCCTCATTTTCCTCACCCCGCCGCCACTCTCCCCATCGGGATCCACAACCAGCCAACCACCTCCCTCCTCTTTCAGCCACCTTCCAAATCCATCGAGCCATCCAGCCATGCGTCTTGCTCCTCCTCGATCCCCTCGCGCCCATGGAGCCCGAGCCCCTCAAGCAAAGCCGACCTCGACCTGGCCGACCGGAGCACCAGGTCATGCTGCAGCTCCCCGTCGCCTCCCTCTCCTCCCTTTCCCCCTCTCTCAGCTCTCTCCCTTCTCTTATTCACAGGAATAGGAGACGCCATGAAAGAAACTACCTGCTCCTTGTTAACCACCTCGTCCCGGAGTACCTCGCTGGCGTTCTTCGTTGTCCTGGCGCGTCCGCCACAAAGACCGGCTGGATCCATGCCCTGCCTCGACTCCAACCTGTCGGAGTCGCTTCGCCGTTGGCCGAACCTTCTGCCTCGTATTCTGCGGCGTCAAGCACCAGCAGCTCGACCGTTCACATTGGTCGAGCCACGTGCGTGGGTCAGCGCCGCCGACCTGAGCCCTGTAGGTCGCCGTGTGCCCTTGATTCTCCCTTCTCGTTTCTCCTGTACTTCCCTAGCTCTCTCTCACGCTGTCCGTCTCTCTCTGTGTCCCTTTCTTCACAGCACGTCGCCATGGCCGGCCCTGCCAAGCTCCAGCCCGCCAGCCACCATCTCCTGTCATATCTGCATGGTCCTGGACGTCTTCGTCGACCGCCGGCCATCCCTGCTCGCTATGCGCATCGTTGCCGTCGCCTTCGTGCCGCAGCCCAAACGCTGCTCCGCGCTGCGCTGGCTCCTTCTGTCGGGAGCAGACAGAGGAAGCCGCCCCTGCCCGTTGACTTCCCACGCCCGTGTGTGCGCAAGGGCCTCAAGGCTAGGGGCGCCCAGCTCCTTCCGCTTACCCAGCCAACCAAGGGCCAGCATCGCCATGGTCACCGGCCTCTGTTTTTCCCGCTGTGAGCAACTTCCTCCATTACTGCAGCTTCGTTCTTTTCCTAGATCCGTTCTGGCATGTAGAGGTTATTTAGAGTTGCCACTAAGTTTTACCACAAGCATATCAGCTAGCCCAGTGGCTAGCGCAACATCTATCCATCCCAGGAGTCCAGGGTTCAAGTCCTGGCCGGCCCGTTTTTTGCTAGGTTTTCCTATTATTTTGCACTCCCACATCTGTTGGGCCAGCCTTCCAGTTTCAGCCCGTATAGGTTTTTTCTAGGCTTTGTGAATTTCTGTTTTATCCAGAGTTTAGTGTATTGCAGAAAACCCCTCCATCTTCATGCATATAATAACTTAATAACCGTGTATCGGATTAAAACAAACTTAATATGAAAGTTGCTTAGAATTTTGTGTAGTTTCATAATATGCCTTTTTCATCCATGGTTAAAATGTTGTTTGCATATAATTTGCTCCTATTCCATGCTAAAATGATTTAATTCATAACTAAATAACCATAGCTCCAAATTTAACAAACTTTATATGTAAATAGGGTAGAAGAATGCCTAGTTTAACATGGTGGATTTACTTTGCATGTTTAACAACTCTAAAATATGGTTTAGGGAAGAACAATACCAAACCTAATATATGCATATGAGGAGTTTTCGGACTTGTTGTTTTGTTGTTTCGGCCTCATTTAAACTTGCCTAGATAGATAGTTTCATTATGCTTCATCTCTTGCCATGTTTAACAACATTTAATATTGTTGGGTACATAAAGAAGATCGAAACTAAATAACCTGAATGTCGTGTTTCGTCAATATGCAACGGAGTTGCATATTGAGCTCCACTTAATTTGTAGGGTTGTTTGTGCACTTTGCCATGCCATGCCTCATTAAACCAGACATGCATCATACTTGTTTAAGCATCGTGCCATGCTTATGTGGTGGTTGTTTACTATGTTGTCTGCTTCTTTCCGGTGTTGCTTCTTCGGGTTGGTTTCGATAACGTCGTGTTTGTGAGGATTCGTTCGTCTACGTCCGTTTGTCTTCTTCATGGACTCGTTCTTCTTCCTTGCGGGATTTCAGGCAAGATGACCATATTCTTGAAATCACTTCTATCTTTGCTTGCTAGTTGCTCGCTCTTTTGCTATGCCTATGCCGCGATACCTACCACTTGCTTACTAGGCCTCCCATTTTGCTAAACCAAGCCTCTAATCCACCTTGTCCTAGCAAACCGTTGTTTGGCTATGTTACCGCTTTGCTCAGCCCCTCTTATAGCGTTGCTAGTTGCAGGTGAAGATTGGAGCTTGTTCCATGTTGGAACATGGATATTTGGTTGGGATATCACAATATCTCTTATTTAATTAGCGCATCTATATATTTGGTAAAGGGTGGAAGGCTCGGCCTTATGTCTAGTGTTTTGTTCCACTCTTGCCGCCCTAGTTTCCGTCATATCGATGTTATGTTCCCGGATTTTGCGTTCCTTACATGGTTGGGTCATAATGGGAACCCCTTGACAGTTCGCCTTGAATAAAACTCCTCCAGCAAGGCCCAACATTGGTTTTACCATTTGCCACCTAGCCTTTTCTTTCCCTTGGGTAGGCCTGCCCAAGGGTCATCTTTATTTTAACCCCCCCGGGCCAGTGCTCCTCTGAGTGTTGGTCCGAACCGAGTAGACTGTGGGGCCACCTTGGGGCAACTTGAGAGTTGGTTTTACTCATAGGATGTCTCATCTGAGTGTGCCCTGAGAACGAGATATGTGCAGCTCCTATCGGGATTTGTTGGCACATTCGGGCGGCTTTGCTGGATTTGTTTTACCATTGTCGAGGATGTCTTGTAACCGGGATGCCGAGTCTGATCGGATTGTCATGGGAGAAGGAATATCCTTCGTTGACCGTGAGAGCTTGTGATGGGCTAAGTTGGGACACCCCTGCCGGGATTTGAAGTTTCGAAAGCCGTGCCCGCGGTTATGGGCGGATGGGAATTTGTTAATGTCCGGTTGTAGAGAACTTGAAGTTGATCTTAATTAAAATACATCAACTGCGTGTGTAACCGTGATGGTCTCTTCTCGGCGGAGTCCGGGAAGTGAACACGGTGTTGGAGTTATGCTTGTCGTAGGTTGTTCTAGGATCACTTCTTAATCATAGATTTCTTGAACGTGCTTTGCCTTCTCTTCTCGCTCTCATTTGCGTATGTTAGCCACCAAATATGCTAGTCGCTTCCTGCAGCTCCACCTCATACCTTTTCCCTACCTATAAGCTTAAATAGTCTTTATCGCGAGGGTGTGAGATTGCTAAGTCCCCATGACTCACAGATACTTCCAAAACTAGTTGGCAGGTGCTGATGATACCGTGCATGTGACACAACTGAGCTCAAGGAGGAGCTCGATGAAGATCGTGTTTGTCATGTTGTTCCGTTTCCAGTTGATCAGTAGTGGAGCCCAGTTCGGACGATCGGGGATCTGTGTAGCATTTGGGGTAGTCTTCTTTTAATTTGGTTCCGTAGTCGGACCTTGATTGTATCTGGATGATGTAATGCTTTATTGATGTATTGTGTGAAGTGACGATTGTAAGCCAACTATGTATCTTTTTCCCTTATGTATTACATGGGTTGTGTGAAGATTACCTCACTTGCGACATTGCTTTCAATGCGGTTATGCCTCTAAGTCGTGCTTCGACAGGTGGGAGATATAGCCGCGTCGAGGGCATTACAAGTTGGTATTAGAGCCTTCCCCGACTTTAGGAGCCCCTTGCTTGATCGAATCGTTGGCGCTGTTGAGTCTAGAAAAATGTTTTGAGTCTTATAGGATTTTATATATATATATATATATATATATATATATATATATATATATATATATATATATATATCGGAGAGTAGGATTCTTTTTACTCCTCAGTCCCTTCGTCGCTCTGGTGAGGCATCCTGACGTAGATTTTTGACTCTTCTCTTCCCAAACTTCACTAAAAAAATTTTAGGATCACGCGGGTATCTTGGAATCGTTCCGATGGTTTTGTGATGAGAACATTGTTCTTGGTGCCTCCTGACATTTAGGGGTTGTGGCAGTGTCCCGGGGAGTTGAACTCCGAGGTGTTGTCATCACAATTTTATCGTTGCAGTTTTGGAATACCTAAGTTTTCGCCGACATCGAAAATCTCTTTTATGCAGTTGTTGGTGAGATAACCTCGACGCCACCCAGTACTGGGGCGGGAGTTCGGGAGTATTGCCATAACTCGTATAACGGATGCTTTTCGAAGGTTGAGGTAAACGATTTTCGAAGGTTTCTTGGTTATGTGTTGAAGGATGGGTACAGCTGGATGTAGGATTTGCTAGTTTTGGGTGAGATATTATGCTTCCCCTGTATCCCCAACACCTGATTGCATAATCGGAAAGTTTCGGGAGTTTATAAGTGGGAATTCAAGTAGATCTTAGGATATCTTTCCGACAGATGTATGATATGAAATTGGGGTTCGACGTCTAGCGGTCCACCTATCCACGGTTGGTTTTACAGTGGTCTCGTTGTGTCTTAAAGAGTCCTTGGCTATGCCGACTCGGGGTCGCTTCGTATGTCATGTGCACTGCCTTGTACATGATGGTGCTGTTCGATCGAGCCCGTGTAGGCCCCACCACGAAAACTTCGGATGAAATCTCTATCATATGTTTGTTCCGACTTATTTTGCAAGCCAATCCTTTGTTTTGTTTTGAATTATGGTTTTCGAGTTGCTTCAAAGTCAAATGTTGATTCCATACCTTTTCTAAGCGGTATTCTCATATTTCTATGTGAATACTAATCCTTCTCGATCATCGAGTTTGTCATGTCAATCCTTGTCAATCGGTGTGCTTCTCTTCAAGTGGATCCAATCATTCCAACATTCGCGAGATCAACTAAAGTCTTCTCAACGTTGTTGTCTCATCCGTCCCAAATTGCCTTTGTTTTCCCGCCCTCCCTCCCTTTGTTTCTTCAAGGACTCAGATTTCTTATTCAAGTATCCATGTTATCGATGGAAGTCTCTCCATTCTTTTTCCTTCATATTCTTATCCGGTGATTCTCATGAAGATGCTAAGGAAGCTACAAGTTCGATATTTTGCATTTTTTTCTTCTCCGGTGGATTCAAATCAAGCTTTGGTGTTTATCATATCCTTTTTCCTCGTTTCAAATGTCTTCTCATGCCGGTGCACCTCTTAATATTCCCCGCTTGCTATTCATTTGTTCCGGAGTGCTCAAGATATCTCGAAGATTCATGTTTCCACTCTGCTTTCGTTCAAGCTCTTTCGAGGATGTTACCTCATTCAAGCCATTTATTTCAACCGGTGTAATCTCTCTTTTAAATTGGTCAACGGTGTATCTTTTGAGTGGGCCCTAACCCACAGGTCTTTTCCTAGGATCTTACCTGACTCTTCTAATTTTTCCCGGAGCTTTTCTCAAATTTTTCCAAGTGGGACGTAAGAATGAATTATCATCAGTCAAATGTATTTCTCCAAGATCGGTCAAATTCTTTTCATCGTTGGCTCAACCTCTTCGCTTTTTATTCTTCCGGAGTGTCTAAATAATTCATGGTGGTGTTTCTCGTCGTAATTTTCAGATTTTGAAGACCGAAGAAGAGTTTCTCTTAAATCTTGCTCCATTCTTTTCAAGATTCGTGATTGTAGCTTGTTGCCATCATCTCATAATTTATTTCGTTTGTGAGAATTCTTTCACCTATTCGATGCAATTCAAGAGTCTTCTCAGTTTGATTATCCGGAGGCCATCATTTTGGGTTTATTCATTCTCAGCTTTCAGCTATCATTCTCCAAATCTTACCGGTGCATCGTTCAAGTGTTCTCTAATCAGCTGGTCATCTCTTCGTTCTCATATATCTAAATTCTTTCAAGCATCTTCGTTTATTTGCTAATCCTTCCCGGTGTTTCTTCATGTTTTATTCATTCTTTTTCAATTCTTACGGTGGTTCGTTCAAGATTTCTCTTCCCTCTTTATCATATCGATGCATTCGTGCTTTCCAATCCTACCGGTGGTTCATTGAAGACCTTCCCAAGTTGGCGCTATATCTATCTTCATCCTTGCTACAATAATAAGTTGTGTGCCAAATCCATTTGCTTGTCATCAATTAAATTGGTGAAGGATAAGCATAATGTAATTCTTATTCTTGTTTCATCCAAGTGATATAATTTCTTCTTTCCGGAGTGGTTCATCATATCATATTCTCGGTTCGAGAGGCTTTATCTTTTCTTCCGGAGATCCATGTTTTTCCACTTTATCTCGTCGCAAGCTTCATCTAGTCATTGCAAGGCTTCCACCTTATTCTTTTCATCCTTCATTTTGTTTGATCATTCTTTTATTACCGGAGTTCTTCATGGAGGTTATACATGGTGGTTCATCAAAGATGCAATTCCTTCACGAAGTGTTCATCGAGATTCTTTTCAAAGGAGCTCAAGTATTCTTCATCTTGCAATCCGGAGTGCAATTCTTTCTACCGTATCATTGGAGGTGGTATTATGTCATTCTTGATAATTTGAGTGCATGTTCCATGATTCACATGTTGTTAAGAATGAGGTATTTTAAATCTATCAACCTCTTCGTTGGAATTATCTTGGGTTATATTTCACCTAAAGCCTTCCCTAAGGATTGTTGCTATTTATGGTGCTCATAAATGACCTAAGTTCTTCATTTATTCTCCCGGTGCAATAGTTTCTCGTCTCCTTCTTGATATCAAGCAATCTATTGTTTCGTTAGTGGCAGAATTTCACCTCATAATTTTGAGATGTCTTCCATAAGCCCACATCAAGCTTATCCTTTCGTTGTTGATAGTCCAACAACTCCGTTCTAGCATCTCGTGTAAACGTGCTCTTTTAAGATCTTGTTTTCCTTCATTCAGTAAATTCATTTCTTTCATTTCTTCCGGAGGCATTGTGTTGTTGCTCTCTTCAACCCTTCTTCTTGTTCTTGTCAGGACCTTGTTCTTTTCCTTGCTTATCCCATTTAACCGGAGTGTCATTGTCGGTGTCAAAACCGGCGGATCTCGGGTAGGGGGTCCCGAACTGTGCGTCTAGGCGGATGGTAACAGGAGACAAGGGACACAATGTTTTACCCAGGTTCGGGCCCTCTTGATGGAGGTAAAACCCTACGTCCTGCTCGATTAATATTGATGATATGGGTAGTACAAGAGTAGATCTACCACGAGATCAAGGAGGCTAAACCCTAGAAGCTAGCCTATGGTATGATTGTTGTATATATTGTATATCTATCGACTAGCCTGGCCTCGGTTTATATAATGCACCGGAGGCCTAGGATAACAAGAGTCCTAGCCGAATACACCGGTGGGGAGAAGTCCTTGTCTTGATCGCCAGGTCTTGTGGAATCTTCCTTATATGCGGCAGCCGTCCGAACTGGCCCATGAGTATACGGCCACGGGGGTCCTCGGCCCAATCTAATAGATCGGGAGACGACGTGGTGAGTACCCCCTAGTCCAGGACACCGTCAGTAGCCCCCTAAACCGGTCTTCAAGTTAGGGACGCTCCTCGATTCTTCCGAACTATTCTTCATCTTCGGTTGCCGGTCTTGAAAACTGGTTCAACAAATCTTCTTTATCTTCGATCTTGAGGATCGCCGAAATGCATTCGACGAGTTTACACGTCGGGTATCCGAGGAGCCCCTTTAAGTTTCCGGCCTTTATCAATGCCTTGTTTATTTTTATGCCACACCTCGGGTTTGAAGTTGTTCCCGGGAGGCAGGGTCCTCTTGCGTCCGAGCTCCAACGCCAGACTGCATTCGAGGTATCTTTTGCAGCCGAGCACCAACGCCGGACCGCTTCCCAGCTCTAGCGCCGGAATGTATCCGAGCTCCAACGCCGGACTATGTATCCGAGCTCCAACGCCAGACTCTATATCCGAGCTCCAACACCGAAATATATCCGAGCTCCAACGCCGGACTGTGTCCAGGCTCCAATGTCGGACTATATCCGAGGTGTCATATCACCTTGGTTCAAAAAAGTTGAAGGAGTTTAGCCGAGCTTAATGCCGGAAATGCCCTCTATGGAGCCAGCTATTAGCGCCCGAGCTTTATGCCGGACTGCTTCCGAGGTGGTGCACCACCCCGACTATGGGCCGATTTTTTGTCAATATTTTTATTGGTGCAATTTATTCTCTGCCGAGATATATAGCCAGTAGCCCTCAAGGTGTGTATCGGTCTAAAACCCGAGATGCACATGAAGGATGACATAAGACCGCTGATCCCAGTAGCCGCCGAGACTTGGGTTGATTTGCAAAATCGGCTTGAGGATCAAGTCCTAGCTCGGCAGAATACTTCGGGACACAAAAGCGGCGTGCTAAGTCCTCAAGACTCAGGTTGGGTGCGGCCGACCAACCTGAGGATCAAGATCTCCTCGGAAACTATATTGCACATAAAATTTTCTGCATTGGACAAGCAATGCAGTAGCCCCCAAGACACTGGTCGGGTGGCAACACCAGATCAGGGGATCGATGTGCCCCTTTAATATTTGTAAATAATAAGCCCGAAGCCTAGTAGCCCCCGAGCCTTAATGCGGCCACGGGTGGCCGAATTAAGGATCAATATCCATAGTAAAATCACAAATTATGTGTAATGACTCTATGTATCCAAGTACTTTACGTCACTAATGCTCGGATCCGCATTGTACAAACTTTGTTGACCGACCATCGGCTTCCACCTCCTTGGCCAGTAGCCGAGGAGTGTTTGTCCTACTTTATAAAGCCTTTATGAGGGCAAAGATTTACGACAAACAAGGCAATCTGGCCACACGGTTTTATAAACAAAGGTACGCAGAGAGATATGTTATATTACTGTTTAACAGAAGAAATGTATTCCAAAGAAAATAGTCCCGCTATCGGTTCCTTTCTTTGGGTTGTCATGCTAAGCATGATCATGAAACCTCAGCTCGAATGTAAGAGCAAAATATCGAGGATTTAGTTTGGGAGGCTAGTTAATAGCCCCCGGTAGTGTTCGGCGACAGTCGAGGTCAAGCCGTAAACACTTCGGCCAATGTTATGAATGGCCCATCATAGTCATCGGATCGCTGACCAGTTTACGCTTATTGTGACAGTCAGTTTTCGGCTTTCTCCACTAAGGTGCTTAACCATGTGAGCTGGAAGCACAATCGCAGTGGTTCTCCCTTTGCACGCCTAGCCGAACAAAACGGAACGTAGGAAGCAAGTGCAGGAGCCGGGCAACCCAACTATTGACCGAAGACACAATTCGAAACCGATGCATATATAGCAATATCTGAGAATGTTTTTGCCGAATTCCTAAAGGTGTCCGGCGTTGCACTGCGAGACTAATGCTAGAAAAGCACAAATAGTTTAAAAGTGCCAAAAAGCTTGGAAAACCAAGAAACATCAGTAAAAACATGACATCCGAACAAGATCAAGTGTTCGGCCAATCCGAAAATTGGTCTTAGAAAAAAGAAGTGCTTCTGTCGTCCTTTAACATGACACATCCTATCTCAAGACTTCGAGCGGGTCAGCCTACGGCTTCAACCTCCTATCCCGAGGGCGGAGTACTTCTCATTAGGCCAGTTTAGCAAACTAAACTCTAGCGCCTTTGAGAGAGAAATTAGGCTCCCCGGCTAGTGACCGCACACTCGCGTCGAAAAAAGGAGTGATAAATAATAATAATAGAACTTTGCAACGGCTGAGAAGAAGAACACTTATTATAAAACGGCTCAAATAAACTTAAGAGCCCCCAAGTGACTTGGGTAGAAGAATGATTACATGTACTGAAGTACTTATATCATATCTATGTTCAACCGAACTTTAAACGCGTCTTAACCGACCGTCGGCTTCTCCCTCTTCGGTTAAGGACCGAAAAGTGTTATGTACTCCATCGGTCGAGAATATCGATGGTGTTTCCAATA
This sequence comes from Triticum dicoccoides, assembly GCF_002162155.2. NCBI lineage: Eukaryota > Viridiplantae > Streptophyta > Magnoliopsida > Poales > Poaceae > Triticum > Triticum dicoccoides. Next base: position 460,296,629 of record NC_041392.1, on the reverse strand, counting down.
ACCAGGCAATCAGGCCATAAGGCTGTAACAGACAAAGCGAGCTCAGGGAACTTATGCTATATTACTGCGAAGAGTAAGAAGCATCTTCGAAGAAAATAGTACCCCCACCGATACCTTTCTTCGGTGCTCATTGTTATTATGAGACTTGTGCAATAGATTTTTTGTACTCATGAGTTCCATTGTGTGCCGACCATCATTGAATAACTATAAGAGCGCTAGCTTTCGGCTTCACCCAGTCTGAGGTCCGGCTCGGGTGACCCGATCGTGACAATCGCAGAGGTGCTCCCTTTACTCCCTAGCCGAACAATCGGGAACGTAGGGGTAAACACAGGAGCGAGGCAACCCAGCTTGCAAATCGCTTAAGTCAATATGGTGCATATTGTGGCGTAATACACGAACAAGGAATGAAGCCGTACAAGTATAATCATATGCAACAGGAAAAGCTTCATAAAGGAAGCCCCCAAGTAAACGGGGTATTTGAATTTATGTGTCACAAACAAAGTTTGGACAAGGAAATTTTTTAGAAGCAACTTTTTTCCAAAAAAGTATAATGCTTGGTCGAACCGAACGCAAGTTAAAAATTAAAGCTTTGAGCATGAAAGCGACTTAGCTGGTTAATGTGTTCGGTATTGATGACGCAGTCTGAGCTTGATGCGGGGCAAGGTTCCATCCCTCAAGCCAGTCCCGAGGTGGCGGAGCGGAGAGCTTGACACGCCGAAGTGGTGACATAGCACAATCAATGCAGACCGGCAGAGTGACGCCGAAGTCCCCGGATCATTTTCCCGTGCACAAAAAATAGTGCAAACCGGAGATAATAGTAATAATGATAATTAAAAAAAATTGTTGCATAATAAATAATTTATGCAAACTGAGTAATAAAAGAAATATGGCCTGGCACCGAAGTCAATGTCGATGCAGGGCGTCGGCGTGATGTGGTAAAGGCGTGGCAAAGCCTGAATTCGCAGGTCGGTCCGAGCTCCGAGTGCGGCGTTCGCCGGACTATGTACGGAAACTGACCGAACCACCATGCGACTGTCGTTAATGCGGCCACCATTTGATAGACCTGTGTACATATGACGGACAAACCAGAGTAATAATTCCTTGGGAAAAATGAACCCAAACAAGCAAAAAATACTGGGATTAATAGCACCTGGTTTATTTGTTGTAGCAATCCGAAGGAAGGTGATTCCTAAAATTGGGACCCGCTCCGCACACCCATTGCCCGATGGGCGATAAAACAACGGCATGGCAATGCTGGTAAAGGTTGACTCGCCGAGGCAAAGCCCTCGGCCCAGCTAACGTGACGGAGCTGGTCGGCTAGTGACGCCGAAGTGTCCGGAGTAGGTTGATGAAGAGATGGCGAAGCCCCCGGTCCAGCCGAGATGTCGAAGCCTCGATGTCAGCCGATGAGTCGAAGTAGGTCGGCGTGATGGACACCAGCTTGAAGAAGCAATAGTGCGGCCCTGTCGATGCAGGTCGTGACGTGGTCGATGCCGGCTTGATGAAGCGACCGTGCGGCGATTCCGGTATTGCCCGCTCCGTGTAATCCGTGGGGCAGCAATGTTGGTGATGATTTATCCTTCGCGATGCCAGGCTCTTGTTCGGCTTGCCGAGATGATGATCCGAAGAAGTTGAGCTCGGCTCAACAAAGTGACGCCGTGTCTAGCGCAGGTCGGCAGCCGTGGAGTAATATTGCCGGACTGGTTTGACACTAGCATGATGTTGAAGATCATGTTCAAAAGATCTTACAGTTAGTGGGATGTGTTCGGGAACAAAACACAATACCTCATACAAAACTTCCTTCAAAAGGGATGTCTGAAATCCTATTCATAAAAAAGATGAACTCGGGTCGGATTCGTTTTCGCGCAGAAAACAGATCCGAAAAGTGATGCACTAATCGGAAGGTTCCCGGAGTTTGGACGGTCAGATCGAGCCGAAATTTTGAGAGGTGGTAGATATAGCAATTTCGCAGCCGATCAACGGTTGGATCTTCCAAAGGACGTCCGAGATAGAAGCTGGACACCATGCCCTAAACTCATCCAAATTCCCGTCCAGATTTGACAGGGCTCCGGTATATCATGGATTGCCAGAGATTCCTCCATCGGAACTCGACGAAATTTTCCAGGGTTGTTGTAGACTCAATTCCGCACAATTCCACCAAAGCGATCGTCAAAGTGATACTCGAGGAGGTGGTGGTGGCAGATACGAGTTCGCTGTCCAAAAAATCAGCACGGTCACTTGAGGGCAATGCTGACGTTGAGCCCCCGAGCTCCATAGATGATTCCTCCGTGATCTTGATAGAGATCGGAGTTGATGTTTGATGAAGGCCCTCATCCGGACATGGTGATCCGAACATGGGGCACAATTCTTGGTCGAACCAAGGTAACCAGTCAAGCTAGTGACGAAGATGCCGAAGTCGCAGTTGATCTGCAGGCGAGCCATTGATCCTTTTGTCGATCACACAGCGGAACTCTCAATGAAAGAACCAATGTCGATGTCAAAACCGGCGGATCTCGGGTAGGGGGTTCTGAACTGTGAGTCTAGGCGGATGGTAAAAAGAGACAAGGGACACAATGTTTTACCCAGGTTCGGGCCCTCTTGATGGAGGTAAAACCCTACGTCCTGCTCGATTAATATTGATGATATGGATAGTACAATAGTAGATCTACCACGAGATCAAGGAGGCTAAACCCTAGAAGCTAGCCTATGGTATGATTGTTGTATATATTGTATATCTATCGACTAGCCTGGCCTCGGTTTATATAATGCACTGGAGGCCTAGGATAACAAGAGTCCTAGCCAAATACGCCGGTGGGAGAAGTCCTTGTCTTGATCGCCAGGTCTTGTGGAATCTTCCTTGTATGTGACAGCCGTCCGAACTGGCCCATGAGTATACGGCCACGGGGGTCCTCGGCCCAATCTAATAGATCGGGAGACGACGTGGTGAGTACCCCCTAGTCCAGGACACCGTTAGTCATGCCCTCTTTTCAAGTTCTTCCCATTCTGTCAAGTTTTGGCTCCCCTCTCAACTGGAGTGCCATCTGAAATCATTCTTACCCTTTGTGCCATTCTTTCAATAATTCCGGAGGTAGTGTGTTGTTGATTTCATTAAGAATCCTCTCATCTTGTCAAGTTCTTGTTAATTCCTTCCATTTTCAGTCGGAGTGCTGTGTGAATTTGTTCTCCCTTGTTCCTCTTTTTCTAACGAAGTGTTTTCAACTTTGTTCATCTCCGTTGTATTCTTTTCGCGAAATGGCTTAACCTTTTCAAGGTTCTTTGGTTTCACTCGTTTGTCAAAGAAGCAACTTAGTTTTACCTCTTCTCTTTCTCTTCCGTTTTCTCTCCGGTGCCATTCTAGATCTCGGGATGAGATCCTCTCATAGTGGTGGAGTGTTGTGACGCCCCGAGACCGTTGCGCCAGGTGTCTTCCAGTTATTCGCTGTCGTTGCCATGTCATTCGCTTGCATGTTGCATCTTGTCATGTCATCATGTGCATTGCATCATCATGTTTTCAAAACTTGCATCCGTCCTGGCCTCCCGTTCCTTCCGTTGTCCGTTCTGAGTCCAACCACACTTGCCCGAGCCCGCTGCACGTCCGAAATATTATTTTATAAGTGGCTGGAAAATGTTCTCGGATTGGGTTGAAAGTTGGCGTGTGGTCTTATTTTAGTGTAGATAGACCGCATGTCAAGTTTCATCGCATTCGGAGTTCGTTTGTTAGCCCAACCGTTAAACTATAGCGGCATTATAGTCGGTCTAACGTCGGACGTTTTCGGTCTCTGAAAACAGTCGCCGGGCCTCCCTCTCTTCTCTTCTCTCAGCTCGAGACCATCTACACAGCCCACTACCTACCGCCAGGTCCAACCTAACCTCTCTCGTCAGCACGCGGCCCTCCTCGCGCGCGCGTCCGATAGTTGTCCCGAACCCGACTCGGACTTTCGTCACCGTTGGATTCGGTTCATCCACAAACATCCCTAAAACATCTCCCTTTTCTTATTTGGACTCCCTACCTATCTATTTCTCGACCGTCCGATTACGATCGTAGGGACGAGATATCCCTAACTTAATCCCACTGCTATATATATAAACCATCCTACCATAACCTAACCCTAGACCAACTCCCTCATTTTCCTCACCCCGCCGCCAGCCAACCACCTCCCTCCTCTTTCAGCCACCTTCCAAATCCATCGAGCCATCCAGCCATGCGTCTTGCTCCTCCTCGATCCCCTCGCGCCCATGGAGCCCGAGCCCCTCAAGCAAAGCCGACCTCGACCTGGCCGACCGGAGCACCAGGTCATGCTGCAGCTCCCCGTCGCCTCCCTCTCCTCCCTTTCCCCCTCCCTATTTCCCTCTCTCAGCTCTCTCCCTTCTCTTATTCACAGGAACAGGAGACGCCATGAAAGAAACTACCTGCTCCTTGTTGACCGCCTCGTCGTGGAGTAGCTCACCGGCGTTCTTCGTTGTCCTGGCGCATCCGCCACAAAGACCGTCCGGATCCATGCGCTGCCTCGACTCCAACCTGTCGGAGTCGCTTCGCCGTTGGCCGAACCTTCTGCCTCGTATTCTGCGGTGTCGAGCACCAGCAGCTCGATCGTTCACATTGACCGAGCCACGCGCGTGGGTCAGCGCCGCCGACCTGAGCCCTGCAGGTCACCGTGTGCCCTTGATTCTCCCTTTTCATTTCTCCTGTACTTCCCTAGCTCTCTCTCTCACGCTGTCCGTCTCTCTCTGTGTCCCTTTCTTCACAGCATGTCGCGATGGCCGGCCCTGCCAAGCTCCAGCCCGCCGGCCACCATCTCCTGTCATATCCGCCTGGTCCCGGGCGTCTTCGTCGACCGCCGGCCATCCCTGCTCGCCATGCGCGTCGCTGCCGTCGCCTTCGTGCCGCAGCCCAAACGCTGCTCTGTGCTGCACTGGCTCCTTCTGTCGGGAGCAGATAGCGGAAGCCGTCCGTGCCCGTTGACTTCCCACGCCCACGTGTGCGCAAGGGCCTCAAGGCTAGGGGCGCCCAGCTCCTTCCGCTTACCCAGCCAACCAAGGGCCAACATCGCCATGGTCGCCGGCCTCTATTTTTCCCGCTGTGAGCAACTTCCTCCATTACTACAGCTTCGTTCTTTTCCTAGATCCGTTCTGGCATGTAGAGGTTATTTAGAGTTGCCACTAAGTTTTACCACAAGCATATCAGCTAGCCCAGTGGCTAGCGCAGCATCTATCCATCCCAAGGGTCCAGGGTTTGAGTCCTGGTCGGCCCCATTTTTTGCTAGGTTTTCCTATTATTTTGCACTCCCACATCTGTTGGGCCAGCCTTCCAGTTTCAGCCCGTATAGATTATTTCTAGGCTTTGTGAATTTCTGTTTTATCCAGAGTTTAGTGTATTGCAGAAAACCCCTCCATCTTCATGCATATAATAACTTAATAACCGTGCATCGGATTAAAACAAACTTAATATGAAAGTTGCTTAGAATTTTGTGTAGTTTCATAATATGCCTTTTTCATCCATGTTTAAAATGTTTAAAATGTTGTTTGCATATAATTTGCTCCTATGCCATGCTAAAATGATTTAATTCATAACTAAATAACTGTAGCTCCAAATTTAACAAACTTTATATGTAAATGGGGTAGAAGAATGCCTAGTTTAACATGGTGGATTTACTTTGCATGTTTAACAACTCTAAAATATGGTTTAGGGCAGAACAATACCAAACCTAATATATGCATATGAGGAGTTTCCGGACTTGTTGTTTTGTTGTTCCGGCCTCATTTAAACTTGCCTAGATAGATAGTTTCATTATGCTTCGTCTCTTGCCATGTTTAACAACATTTAATATTATGGGGTACATAAACAAGATCGAAACTAAATAACTTGAATGTCGTGTTTCGTCAATATGCAATAGAGTTGCATGTTGAGCTCCACTTAATTTGTAGGGTTGTTTGTGCACTTTGCCATGCCACGCCTCATTAAACCGGACATGCATCATACTTGTTTGCGTATCGTGCCATGCTTATGTGGTGGTTGTTTACTATGTTGTTTGCTTCTTTCCGGTGTTGCTTCTTCGGGTTGGTTCCGATAACGTCATGTTTGTGAGGATTCATTCGTCTACGTCCGTTTGTCTTCTTCATGGACTCGTTCTTCTTCCTTGCGGGATTTCAGGCAAGATGACCATATCCTCGAAATCACTTCTATCTTTGCTTGCTAGTTGCTCGCTCTTTTGCTATGCATATGCCGCGATACCTACCACTTGCTTACCAGGCCTCCCATTTTGCTAAACCAAGCCTCTAACCCACCTTGCCCTAGCAAACCGTTGTTTGGCTATGTTACCGCTTTGTTCACTATAGCGTTGCTAGTTGCAGGTGAAGATTGGAGCTTGTTCCATGTTGGAACATGGATATTTGGTTGGGATATCACAATATCTCTTATTTAATTAATGCATCTATATACTTGGTAAAGAGTGGAAGGATCAGCCTTATGTCTGGTGTTTTGTTCCACTCTTGCCGCCCTAGTTTCCGTCATATCGGTGTTATGTTCCCGGATTTTGCGTTCCTTACACGGTTGGGTCATAATGGGAACCCCTTGACAGTTCGCCTTGAATAAAACTCCTCCAGCAAGGCCCAACATTGGTTTTACCATTTGCCACCTAGCCTTTTCTTTCCCTTGGGTAGGCCTGCCCAAGGGTCATCTTTATTTTAACCCTCCCGGGCCAGTGCTCCCCTGAGTGTTGGTCCGAACCGAGTAGACCGCGGGGCCACCTTGGGGCAACTTGAGGGTTGGTTTTACTCGTAGGATGTCTCATCTAAGTGTGCCTTGAGAACGAGATATGTGCAGCTCCTATCGGGATTTGTCGGCACATTCGGGCGGCTTTGCTGGATTTGTTTTACCATTGTCGAGGATGTCTTGCAACCGGGATGCCGAGTCTGATCGGATTGTCTTGGGAGAAGGAATATCCTTCGTTGACCGTGAGAGCTTGTGATGGGCTAAGTTGGGACACCCCTGCAGGGATTTGAACTTTCGAAAGCCGTGCCCGCGGTTATGGGCAGATGGGAATTTGTTAATGTCCGGTTGTAGAGAACCTGAAGTTGATCTTAATTAAAATACATCAACCGTGTGTGTAACCGTGATGGTCTCTTCTCGACAGAGTCTGGGAAGTGAACACGGTGTTGGACTTATGCTTGACATAGGTTGTTCTAGGATCACTTCTTGATCATAGATTTCTCGAACGTGCTTTGCCTTCTCTTCTCGCTCTCATTTGCGTATGTTAGCCACCAAATATGCTAGTCGCTTGCTGCAGCTCCACCTCATACCTTTTCGCTACCTATAAGCTTAAATAGTCTTGATCGCGAGGGTGTGAGATTGCTGAGTCCCCATGACTCACAGATACTTCCAAAACCAGTTTGCAGGTGCCGATGATACCATGCAGGTGACGCAACCGAGCTCAAGGAGGAGCTCGATGAAGATCGTGTTCATCATATTGTTTCGTTTCCAGTTGATCACTAGTGGAGCTCAATTGGGACGATTGGGGATCTGTGTAGCATTTGGGGTAGTCTTCTTTTATTTTGGTTCCGTAGTCGGACCTTGATTGTATCTGGATGATGTAATGCTTTATTCATGTATTGTGTGAAGTGGCGATTGTAAGCCAACTATGTATCTTTTTCCCTTATGTATTACATGGGTTGTGCGAAGATTACCTCACTTGCGACATTGCTTTCAGTGCGGTTATGCTTCTAAGTCGTGCTTCGACACGTGGGAGATATAGCCGCATCGAGGGCGTTACAACCTTATTCCCCTTGAGCTGAGGACACACAGTCCTCGCCCAATCACTCTAGTAAGTCTTCAAGGTAGACTTCTAAACCTTCACAAACTTCGTTCACCGGTGATCCACAATGACTCTTGGATGCTGAGAACACGACACCTAACCGGCTGGAGGATTCACAGTCCTCAATTGTAACAAGTCTTCAGATCACGTAGACAGAAAGACTTCAGTGATGCCTAACACTATCTGGCTCTGGGTGTTTAGGGCTTTGTCCTCGCAAGGATTTCTCTCTCAAACGCTTCGGAGGTGGGTTTCTCTCAAACGACAAAAGCCGTGCACTAACTTTGAGCAGCCACCAATTTATGGTGTAGGGGGTGGTCTATTTATAGCCAGGAGGCAACCCGACCTGAGTTGTCCGGAATGACCCTGGGTCACTAAGGAACTGACACGTGTCCAATGGTTAGATTTCAAACACATGCGGCAGCTTGAGTTGGGCTACAAGTAAAGCTGACCCGTCCAGCTCTGGATAAGATTTGCTCTCATTGTTTTCACTCGAAGACATAGGATTTGGTTGAGCATCACTTCAGTCACACTGACTTTGTTCACTTGGACCCCACTTAACAGTACGGTGGTTCCTATGACTCACCAAAGAAGAAAAGGAAACTACGAAACAACTATGTCTTCGCAATCCATAGTCTTCATGCGATGTCTTCTCATGTCATAGTCTTCTCTTCACAAACCACCATTGTCATCAAACATTTTAGGGGTCATCCCTGGTAGGTAAACCGAATCAATGAGGGACTAGTACCTGTGTTATCCTGCAATTCTCACAAACACATTAGTCCCACAACCAAGTTTGTCATCAATACTCCAAAACCAACTAGGGGTGACACTAGATGCACTTACATCTCCCCCTTTTTGGTGATTGATGACAAACTAGTTGAAGTTTTCAACGGGGATAAAAGTATGTGAAAGTTTAGAGATTTAAGGCACTGTCTTCATAAGTAGCAAAAGGCTCCTCCTGAAGATGTGCATATAAGTAGTTTGCTCTTGAATGCAAATGCACATGGCAGGTTTTACTTGTGGAGATCCTCTTTAACCTATGAAGAAAATTCATTATGCATATAAAGATATAACGAAGATAATGACATGCACAATGAAAAATGGACGTCTGTGGAATGACTTCATGCGGAATTTATCATCGCATCACAGAGTGGCAGACAAAGTAGCAGATGACCATCAAGTTTAAGTGTTACAACCCAAAGAACTAAATATATCAAAAACGAGAGTTGTAACCACTTATCAAAAAAATATAGCAACCACCAATATGGACCCGCTTGAAGACTATCAACTCATATGCTTCTCTCCCTTTTGTCAGTAAGGACCAAAAAGGTTTGAAGACATAGAGCATCTACTCATTCCCATCAGGAGTAGATGAAGGAGCAGGGTCGATGTTGGAGTTTGGTGGTGCAGAGGGGCCTGGTGTAGTGTCGAGATGCAGTGAAGCCATGGCTGGTGAAGTGGCATCGTCTTCTTCTTCGACGACTCTCGCAACAACAGTTGCAGTCGAAGATGAATACTCAGAATCTTCAATGGGTGGAGTTCGACGCCAGCTTGCATTGCGAGGAGGAGTGGAGTCAAATTTGTAACCCTCAGTGAAGCCATCTCCGCGAAGATCTTCTTTAGGGCATAGAAGTGTGAGACTCTTCCAGGACCTCCTACAGGCTTCATGGGAAACAAATGAGTTCTTGGTGGCCAAGTTTCTGATGTGATTGACGTCCACCAAGATGCTCTGCATCTGACGCTTTAGCCAGTCATGGTGCCTATCTTGTTTTTGATGCAAGGCCACAAGAAGCTCCCGGTCATTGAGCACACGAGATCGCTTCCGAGGCCTTTGAGCAATGGTGCTTTCAATGGCTTCAGTAGTTGCACGATGAGGTGCACGTGTATTGCCAACCAGAGGATAGACACGAGTTGCAGCAAGAACTCCCTCAATTGGTTGTGAGAAGCTTTGGCGATCAACATTATGAAGATAAATTGGCTCCTTGGCAGGTTCAGGGTAGATGGCTTCGACAGACATATCAACCTCAGGCAAGAAGATAAGATGGTTGCGCGTAGAGGGCTGATAGTTGACAGAAGAGTGAAGTTTGATTAAGCGCATCACCCATGGAGCATAAAACTTCAGGCCAAATAGATCAATTCCAGATGCAGCAAGTTGCCTGATGAAGAAATCTTGAGCATTGAAGCTGATGCCATTGAGAATATAGAACACCAATGTCTTCATCGCGCCTTCAAGCTTGGCTACAGGAGAATGTCCTTTGACGGGCCATAGAGTTCGCCTTACAATGTGATAAATGGTTTGGGGCAGATACTCGAGGTCTTCGACAAAGAATTCCTTAGGATTCAGCATCTTGTGGTAGTGGCTTCATCATGCTGAGCATCCGACTCATGTTGGGCTCAAGCTTCTGAAATATGCTCTCCAGTGCATTCCTGTGTAGCTGAGAACCAGGTTCATAGAACTCACCTGGAGTGGGCAGGGAAGTAAGCTCGATGATATCCTGAGCTTTGGCTTCATGGTGCACATAACCTGTCATCCACTCAAGGACCCAAGTCTTCGGATCCCTGTTGTAGCCACAAATGTGAAGAGTAGTATAGAACTGCAGCAGAAGCTCTTCGTTCCAATGCTCTTTGTCAGTGACAAACTGCAGAAGGCCAACATCTCTGGAACAGTCTAGAGCTTCTTCCAAGTAGGGCAGTCTAGCAATGGCTTCACAATCCAGACGCATGTGAGGAAAGATCCGCCCTTGATTGTATAAGATACATGAGTAATAACTGCGCCGCTGAAAGCTCCAGAAGCGATCAGATGAGATCTTTGGCTTCGAGTACGGGTTCTTGGCACTGTCAAAGAATGTGTTGTGTGCCCTAAAGCTATTCACACTAAACGATCCTGGCGATGTTGCAGCATTGGGAAACCTTGGTAGTCTGGGCTTTGGCTTCTGACCTAAGGCCTGTGCTCCACATGATATTCATATTGTGGTCCAGGAGCAGTGGGAGGAACCAGAACATGCCATCTGATAGTGACAAGTTGGCCGCGATCAAATGCCTGCTCAATAGTGTGAGGCCTTGGGGGTGGAACTGCAGCTTCGGCATTGACTGTGGCTTCAGGTTGCACACTAGCTTCAGGTGCAACATTAGCTTCAGGCGCCATAGTATTTTCAGCCATGACAACACCATTGGCTTCAGCAGTGTTGTTTGTGGCCGCCTCAATGTTTTCAACCTCCTCTTCAGTAAAAGGAGGGTCGGGCACTGACACGTTCTCCTCGAGAATAACTTCTTGAGTGACTGGGGGTGTGGCAACTCTTTCTTCTCTTCTTTCTTCTTCGGCTGATGCAGCCGGAATGTCTTTAGCAGCTTTGGCTTCAGACTCAGAGACATTCACAGTAGCAGTGGCTTCAGGAAACACTTCGCGTGCTATTGAGCTTTGTTGCACTTCTCCCTCTGGAATGCTCGACATGACGACCTATGGCCTAGGGCCTTTGCGAAGCCTGCGGAGTGCGGGCGACGCCTGTGGTGATGGAGTGGTCTGGACCATGTAGTCGTCGTCAAGCACCGGAGTGGTGACTTGAGGTGGTGGAGTACTGGGTGTGTCTTCATTACTTGGGGTCTCTTGTTGAGGGCAATCTGCCCATGAAGCATCCTGAGCAATTGGCGTCATGGGACGACCAATGCTGATGAGTTTGCTGTTCATGAGAACAGGCGATGATACTAGTTGGTGCTCGATCTAAGGAAGGACTTCATCATCTTATACATCGTCTTCACGACCAATGTCTTCAGCTGTGATGGGCTCAACAGCTGGTACTTCTTCATCTTCAAGAGCCTCTGTGGTAGCAGGCTCGTGAACTACAAGTTGACGCTCTTGGTTGGAGGAGGCAGGACGAGCAACTGAGATGGGATCAACAACAAGTGGCTCTGTGGAGCAGCAAGCTCTTTCCGCGAAGACTTTGTCTTCGGCTTCTTTGTTGATGGAGCACCATCAGAGGCATTCTTGTGCTTGTGCTTCTTGGCTTCGGCTTCAGCTACCCTAGTCTTCTTCAGTTCTGAAGCTGCTGAGGGGACCTTAGGCTTCAAGCCTGTCATGCTGGCAGGGAAGACAATGCTAGGTGCTTCCTGCCTTGGTGCTTCAGTGTGTGCCGTAGCAGACTTCTTCTTCAGTTTGGCAGCCATTCTGGGGTCAATACCAGGACGCCCCAGAGCCTTGCGCTTCTCAGCCTCATTGTGTGCTTGAACACATTTCTCAACGAAGTATTTCATCTGCTCTATTGAACCTTTAGCTTCCTCGCGTTTCTTGTGAAACTGCTCCTTGAGCTCATTCATCATCACCTTTAAGCTTTGAACTTCTACCACACTGAGCTTTGCCATGTTCTTCTTGAACTACGCCTTTTCATAATCAATTTTGTTCTTCAGCTCGACGATTTTCTAAGCCACGGCCAGTTCGTTTGCAATGGCTCCATGAAACGTGACGCTTATGCTGATTGGCAGCTGAAGATCATCAATGCTGAGGCTTTGATCATTGAACCATTCATCAATGAAATTGTTCAAAATGTCAATGTCAAAGAGGGGCAGATCGTTGAAGATCTCTGCCTCTTGCTTGCTCTTGATCAGCTGCTCAAGGGCTTCATCGCCAAGCTCGTCATCGCTGGACAAATCAATAGTTTCATCTTCGTTCCGCAGAACGGCAGCATGTGTAAGTTCATGCCCAAAAATCTTCATGGGATTTTTCTTCTTGGGCTTCTCCGTCTTCTTGGAGACACGAGAAAGATCTTTAGATTGCACACTGGGTTCAGGAGGTGCAGTGGCCAATGGCTTCGCACATGAAGCTTTTGGTGCGGCAGAGGGCTTTGAAGCCTTTGACTTCTTTGGCTTCTGCTTTGGTGGTGCTGGCGCATCTTCAGAATCTGCGTCATCAGCTGAGTGGTCCACCGTAGCCCCGTGTATAGTTATGTAAGTGATGAGGCCTTCGAGGTTGTAGAAGGGGCCGATTTCATTGGGATTGGCATCACGTGTGCCATCATCCCTTGGAGAAGACGGACCAGGGTTGAAATTGAGTCCCAGGTCCTTCTTGTTCTTTGCAACAGACTCCTTTGCAAACTGGAAATTGCGCTTGAAGAGATTGTCTTCACGACACCATAGCAGAGATGATGGGTCAGCATTGTCTAGTTGCGGTCCACGGACCATGCAAGGATAGAAGCCTTGAGATATGGCTTCAGACTTGGACTTGGGCTGAAGACCTCTGTATACAATATCTCCCCAGGGGCCCTTGATGGCGTTCTTTTCAGCATATTTGGCAGTTACAAATCTGTATTTGTACCATTCCTCTGCCCAATATCTTTGAATCCATTGGATTCGGTTCTTGCGTTCTCCCTAGGTTTCCTCAGGATCTGTCTTGTACATTTCAAAGAGATCTAGTGGCAAGTCCTTGGCTGTATTCCCACGACATTGTCTGCCGCCCTTCCAAGTTGATTTCTCAGTGGCCATTGTATTTAAGTTGAAAGGCTTCAAGACTGTGAATGGCTTCCGTCTACTGGTCAAACAGGAATTGGCTTCAGGAGAATTGATGTGTAGCTGTAAGAATTCTGCAAACGAATGCAGACTATGAGAACCAAGGGATTCGCCCATGGACATGTACCTGTGATAGCATTAGAGGTGTGAGGGAAGGGGAAGAGGTCATATGCATTCTTAGAAGATTTTGAAGATAAATCAGTTTGAAGACATTGACCTCATAGTGTGAAGACAGTCACTTATTTGATGAGAGTTGGTTCCAGATTTGTACAAATCCAAGAATAAGTAGAAGTGAGGAATCTAACTAGTTGTGAAGCATAAGTGAATAGACCTAGCAAGATATGAGATGCAGAAAAAATAGATCCAGATTTGGAAATTTAGAAACCACTTTTGGATGAAGTGGATGAATTTGACGGATCGAAGAGGGCAGTAAAAGTAAGATTTAATTACCACGCAAAGAACTGCTAGACGAAGTTGAGAAGGAGGCCGAGCAGTTCAATCTCCCGCGCCCTAACTTGGTGGTGTAAGACACCTACGACGGCGGCAGAGAGTACGAGGTCCACGGCCGGCGTGAGGATGGCGTCGAAGAAGTCGCGGCAGCTAAGCGCTTCGCCTCTGGTGTCGTCGCGAGCTAGCGGAGGCGCTAGGGTTTGTGCGAGGTGGCGAGGTTGAAGAAGAGATAATGACCGCGGTGAGTTGAGTATTTATAAGGAAGGGGACAACACAACGTAATTACGTAGGTGCCCCTGGCGGTTCACATCTGAAGGACACGTGGCATGCATGCAACACATTGGAAGTTGTTCCATGTTCCCACGCATGCCTGAATTGTCGGGTGGTCGTTCTGGCTTCTCCGGGTTTCAGGCAATAAGGATATAACATTGAAATAGATTCAATTTTTGTCTCTGTGCCTTCTGCTGACAAGGACTCAGAGAAGACAATCGACAGTTTCAATAGAATGCATATGATTTGGATAGATAGAATCTGAGGTAGAAGCATAGAGGGGGTTAGGGTCCGATCACATTCACTTAGACCAAAAGATTCAAACATGAAGTCATAGCTATAAGTGAATGTTGTAGAGGACAGAACACCAATATATGTATATATCAATATGATACCAAATCAACATTGTGAAGATAAACATGAAGTCGAATCAATGTTGAAGACAAAACCATATGTGAAGATTATGCAAATGTGATGCCAATTGAAAACACTTCAAGCAAGACTTTGGTGGTGGCGTTACTCACCATATAGGAAGTATTACACCCAGACACGGCGCACAATTATCGTGGCGCTCTGAAGTCAAATTCCGCGTTAATGTTTTCACACTTAGAGTGTATGTCTTCATTTATTGAAGATATACTTTACTTCGTGTGTTGCACATCTAAGTCATCAACCTGCATAAGCGTTAGGATGTGTGTCCAATCACAGGACATTTGAGGATTCTAAGATATTTAGCTCACACCACAACTTGCAAAACCTTTTCTCATCCAAGGGCTTTGTGAAGATATCTGCCAATTGCTCTTCAGTGTTGACGTGAATGATATCAATATCTTCATGACATGGTCTCTCAGAAAGTGATGACGAATTTCAATGTGCTTTGTCTTCGAGTGTTGAACTGGGTTGTTGGCAATCTTGATGGCGCTTTCATTGTCATAGTATAGTGGCACTTGCTTCAGACGAATGCCATAGTCCTTGAGAGTTTGCTTCATCCAAAGAAGCTGAGCGCAGCAAGATCCAGCAGCAATGTATTCAGATTCAGCAGTGTAGAGAGACACATAGTTCTGCTTCTTTGAAGACCAACAGACAAGAGATCGTCCAGGAAAGTGACATGTGCCTGATGTGGACTTGCGATCAACCTTATTACCAGCATAATCAGCATCTGAGAATCCAACTAGATCAAACTCTGAGCCCTTTGGATACCATAATCCTAGTGTTGGGGTGTAAGCCAAATATCGAAGAATTCGCTTCACAGCTAAGTGATGCGATTTCTTTGGTGCCGCTTGGAATCGGGCACACATACAAATGCTAAGCATGATATCTGGCCTAGATGCACATAAATAGAGTAAAGAACCAATCATGGAGCGGTATACCTTTATCATTGGGGCCCAGATGACTTTTGGTTGGCATTGGCGTTGAGTAACCTTTGCAGTCTTGCATTCCAAACTTCTTCAGGCAATCTTTGAGGTACTTCTCTTGAGAAATGAAGATGACCTTGCTCTGCTGACGAATTTAAAGACCAGGGAAGAACTTCAGCTCACCCATCATGGACATCTAATATTGCTCTTGCATCACGTGTCCAAACTCATCACTGTATCTTTTGTCAGTGCAGCCGGAGATAATGTCATCCACATAGATCTGGCACACAAATAGTTCACCATCATATGTCTTCGTGAAGAGAGTGGGATCCAGGGAACTAGGTTTGAAGCCTTTGCTCTTCAGGAAGTCTTTGAGTCTGTCATACCAAGCACGATGGGCTTGTTTGAGGCCATACAGTGCCTTGTTGAGCTTGTATACCATATCAAGATGTTTTGGATCTTCAAAGCCAGGTGGTTGTGCAACATACACTTCTTCTTCAATCTTGCCGTTGAGAAAGGCACTCTTTACATCCATTTGATATAGAAGGATGTTGTGATGGTTGGCATAGGCTAGCAGTATGCGAATGGCTTCAAGCCTAGCCACCAGAGCAAATGTTTCATCGAAGTCAATCCCTTCAACTTGAGTGTATCCTTGAGCAACGAGACGAGCCTTGTTTCTGACAACTTGACCATGCTCATCTTGTTTGTTGCGATAGATCCATTTGGTGCCTATGATATTATGCTTCCGAGGGTCGGGACGATTAACCAATTCCCACACATTGTTCAGCTCGAACTGTTGAAGCTCTTCTTGCATCGCTTGAATCCATTCAGGTTCCATGAAGGCTTCAGCAACTTTCTTGGGTTCAGATATAGAGACAAATGCAAAGTGCCCATAGAAATTTGTTGGTTGTGTTGCTCTTGAACGAGTGAGTGGACCAGGTGCATTGATGCTATCAATTATCTTCTCAATCTGTACTTCATTTGCAACACGAGGATGTACTGGTCGAAGACTTTGCTCTGGTTGATCATTGTCTTCATCATCAGTATTGACTTCGGGCAGAGGAGTGTCTTCAGGTTGATTAGGTGCAGAAATGATGAGTTCTTCTTCAGCCTGTGCCTCTGAAGGTATGATTTCTCCAGTTCCCATAATCTTAATCGATTCACTAGGAGGGACTTCATCTAGCACATTTGGCAGGTGCTCTCTTTGCGAGCCGTTAGTCTCATCGAACCGCACATCCATAGTTTCAACCACTTTATAGTGAAAGAGGTTGAAGACTTTGTAGGAGTGCGAATCCTTTCCGTAACTGAGCATAAAACCTTCATGTGCTTTCGGTGCAAATTTTGAAGTGTGATGCGGATCCTTGATCCAACACCTAGCACCAAATACTCTAAAGTAACTTACGTTTGGCTTCTTACTAGTTAGTAGCTCATATGATGTCTTCTTTAGAAGCTTGTGAAGATAGACACGGTTGATGACATGGCATGTAGTATCAATGGCTTCAGGCCAGAACTTCCTTGGAGTCTTGTACTCATCAAGCATCATCCGAGCCATCTCAATGAGGGTTTTGTTCTTGTGCTCCACGATGCCATTCTGCTGAGATGTTGTGATAGCCTGGATTATTAGGGATGATAGACTACTCATATCAATAAGGAATTCCTTCTTTTCCGGGAGCCCATTCGGACAGAACTCCAAAGTTAAGCGTGCTCAGCTTGGAGTAGTGTCAGGATGGGTGACCGACCGGGAAGTTGCTCCTGGGTGCGCACGAGTGAGGACAAAGTGCGCAGAAAAGACTAGTATTGATCTGTGGGGCCAGTCTAGATCCCGCCAGGAGTAACGACCACCGGCGGGTGTGTCCGGGGCGTTACAAGTTGGTATCAGAGCCGACCCTCGCGGTTACACGGATGGTTGCGGACAGGTGCGTGGTCATGTTGTTCATGACATTTGTGACCCGTCGTGGCACACGACATGGCACATGTACTGGACTGGAAGCACATACGTATGTGCCAAGAGGGAACGTTCCTGTGGCCCGACGAGGACGTCGGTTCCTCTGAGTGGGGGTGTATGTGATAGCCTGGCTTATTAGGGATGATAGACTACTCATATCAATAAGGAATTCCTTTTTTTCCGGGAGCCCATTCGCACAGAACTCCAAAGTTAAGCGTGCTCAGCTTGGAGTAGTGTCAGGATGGGTGACCGACCGGGAAGTTGCTCCTGGGTGCGCACGAGTGAGGACAAAGTGCGCAGAAAAGACTAGTATTGATCTGTGGGGCCAGTCTAGATCCCGCCAGGAGTAACGACCACTGGCGGGTGTGTCCGGGGCGTTACAGATGTGTATGGAGCTGAGAACTCATGAGTGATGCCCAACGTATCAAGATAGGTGGCGAGGCTAGTGTTCTTGAACTCTGTGCCGTTGTCACTTCTGATGTGCTTGGTCTTGATGCCATAGTTCGTCATGGCACGATTGGCAAATCACCTGAAGACATCCTGCACTTCAGTCTTGTAGAGAATTATATGCACCCAGGTATATCTAGAGTAATCATCAACAATAACAAAACCATAGAGACAAGCAATGGTAGTAAGAGTGGAGTAATGAGTAGGGCCGAATAGGTCCATGTGAAGCAGCTCGAATGGACGTGATGTCGTCATGATTGTCTTCGAGGGATGCTTGGTCCTAGTCATCTTCCCAGCTTCGCAGGCACCACACAGATGATCCTTTTTGAACTTGACTCCCTCGATGCCTACGACATGCTTCTTCTTCACGAGAGTGTACAAGTTCCTCATGCCAGCATGCCCTAGCCTCCGATGCCAGAGCCAACATTCTGAAGCTTTTGCCAGAAGACATACGGCCATTTGTGGTCTAGCTGAGAAATCTACCATGTACAAATCGTCCTTTCGATATCCTTCAAAGACTAGAGATTTGCAGACTCCATAAGCACAAGGCAACGATATTTGCCAAAAATCACAATCATGTTCAAGGCACAAAGCATTGAGACAAACATTAAGTTGAAACCAAGGGATTCAACAAGCATCACTTTATCCATGTGCCGATCCTTTGAGATTGCAACTCTACCTAGACCCAATATCTTGCTTTTACCAGTGTCAGCAAATGTGATGTGACTCTTGTCAGATGGACGCAAGGTTGAGTCCATGAGAAGACTTCGATCACCAGTCATGTGGTTAGTGCATCCACCGTCCATAATCTATTCTGAAGCCTTTGGTGTCATACCCTACAATGCAGTTAGGGGGATAGGCTTCACCAAGGGTATTGTGAAGCATAAACATTTGATGAACGAGTGGATTATGAAAGCTCAGATCCAGGTTAGGACTGATAGGATGATTGGCAAGCGATTTAGGAACAAAATACATAGTAAGACCATTTGGGCATTTTATCTTGCGCCCCACAAGACGTTTTAGGTCCCCAACAATAGCATCTGACGCCTTTGATTTCCGGCTGGAGACCCTTCCCTGCAAAAGAGAGTTAAGTTTTCTTAACCACCCATATTTTCAGGGGTGGCTTCGAAGCAACGAGTCTAAGTGCAGCATCTGAGAACTTTGGCTTTGGAGCCCTAGCAAATAGTCTTGCATGAGGTGAATAATACTCATAAGAATAGGCAGAATAGTTCTTGGTCTTATGAACATGGCGGTTTGATGAAACACGCTCATATTCATAGGCCTGAGTATGGTTTCCCTGCAAAACATTAGTGTTAGGGTGACTCTGGTGAGTCCTCTGTCCGTATGAAGCCTTTTGACCATATGAAGCCTTTGGTCTGGGGTTTGTCTTCTTCCCAGGTGGTGTCGTGATGACATTCACCTGAAGATTTTCAAGACAACTCTTGGGCACCCAGATCTTCTTCAAAGGTGGTCCATTCCTGTAGTTAGTACCAATATACCTAGCAAACGCTTCACCATTCTGATTCTTAAACAGTTTATAGTTTGCATCAAAGGATTCATCAATGATAATCGATTTAGCACAAGTGAAGCCAGATAAGGTAGACGGATCCACTGAAGGTCCCTTTGTAGCAACCGATGTGGTTTTGGGTTACTGATCAGGCTTCCAGTAAGAACCATCAACATTCATTTTCCTCTCGAACCCAACACCCTCTTTCCTAGGGTTTCGATTCAGAATCTGTCTCTTGAGGACATCACATAGTGTCTGATGCCCTTTGAGACTTTTGTACATTCCTGTCTCAAGCAATGTCTTCAACCTGGCATTCTCATCAGCAATAGTAGTGGTATCCTCAACAGAGGGGTTAGTTACCACATCAGCAGTTGAAGATATTGCAACAGTAGTACCAGTAGAACATCCAGCAACAGAAGCAGCATTATCATGCTCAAGACATTTTAGACATGGTGGTTCAAATCCTTCCTGAGCGGAACTGGTTTGTTGAGCACGGAGTGACTCATTCTCCTTTTGAAGATCTTCATGAGCCGATCTCAAGTTCTCAAGCTCTTGCTTCCTTTGAAGATAATCATAGGAGAGATTTTCATGAGTGGTTGAGAGCGTTTCATGATGACTTTCAAGTTCCTCGTACTTAACATGAAGATTTTTAATGTCTTCAATTTAGGACTGAGTTCGAGTCATTTCCGCGTCCAAAAGGTCATCGCTTTTGTCTAACAGTTTTTGAATGTGTTCCATGGCATTCTGTTATTCAGTTGCAATTTTAGTAAGTGTTTTGTAGCTAGGTTTAGATTCACATTCAGAGTCATCTTCACTTGATGTTTGATAGTAAGCATCGCGTGAGTTTACCTTGGCACCATGTGACATGAAACAGTAGGTGGGTGCAGAGTCATCCTCATCATTAGCATCAACGTTGGTGACGAGGCCATTGTCTTCAGTGTTGAAGATGGACTTGGCGACGTATGCTGAAGCTAGAGCCAGGCTTGTCGTGCCTGAATCAGATTCCTCTTCAGACTCCACCTCCACCTCCTTAGATGCAGAATCCTCCTCTGAATCCATCTCCTTGCCAACAAACACACGAGCCTTGCCGGATGAGCTCTTCTCGTGTGATGAAGACTTCGACGAAGACTTGGAAGAAGACTTTGAGGATTTCTTCTTCTTCTTCTTCTTCTTCTTGTCATTAGAATCATATTCCTTGCTCTTCTTCTTCTTGTTCTCATTGTCTCATTGAGGACATTCAGAGATGTAGTGACCAGGTTTCTTGCACTTGTGGCACGTTCTGTTCTTGTAGTTATGGGAGGAAGCTTCATCATTTCTTGAGCTGGATCTCAAAGACTGTCTGGAGCCTTTCTTCTTGGTGAACCTCTGGAACTTCTTCACTAGCATGGCAAGTTCCTTTCCAATGTCTTCAGGATCCTCAGAACTGTTGTCAGATTCTTCTTCAGATGAGGAAACAACCTTTGCCTTCAAAGCACGAGTTCAGCCATAGTTGGGACCATACATATCTCTTTTCTCAGATAACTGGAACTCATGTGTGTTGAGCCTATCAAGTATGTCAGACGGATCGAGAGTCTTGAAGTCAGGGCGTTCCAGGGCCAGTGTGTGAAATGAGCTGTCAAGTGATCTCAGAAGTGTTTTGAAGATTTCATGCTTGGTGATCTCAATGGCGCCGAGAGCGCGAAGCTCATTTGTGATGTCAGTGAGGCGATCAAATGTAAGTTGAACATTCTCATTGTCATTTCTCTTGAAGCGGTTGAAGAGGTTGCGAAGAACACTGATCCTTGAGTCTCTCTGGGTTGAGATGCCTTCATTGACCTTGGAGAGCCAGTCTCAGACTAGCTTCAAAGTTTCCAGAGCACTCGCACGACCATACTGTCCTTTGGTCAAATGACCACAGATGATGTTCTTGGTAGTAGAATCCAGTTGAATGAACTTCTTGACATCAGCCGGGGTGACACCTTCACCGGTCTTGGGAACGTCGTTCTTGACGACATACCAGAGGTCGACGTCAATGGCTTCAAGATGCATACGCATCTTATTCTTCCAGTAGGGGTAATCAGTGCCATCGAAGACAGGGCAAGCATCAGAGACTTTGATTATCCCTGCAGTCGACATAGCTAAACTCTAGGTGGTTAAATCGAATCACACAGAACAAGGGAGCACCTTTCTCTGATACCAATTGAAAGTGCTAGTTATCGACTAGAGGGGGGGATGAATAGGCGATTTTTATTGAAGTCTTCAAAACATGGGGGCTCTGAATCCAAATAGTAGAAATGAACCTATTGATATGCAGCAAAAGGTAGACTACACTAGACAAGCCATAGTCAAGTAAGCAATGAAGTGAAAGCACGAAGACTATCAACAGCTAGGTAGAATGGACCAGGATGGAAGATAGTATGAAGCCAAACAACAATAGTCTTCACACAGTGAAGTCAATCAGATCATGCAAACAAGCAATGACTTCACGAAGACAAACAATAAGTAAAGAGAGGTAAAGGATAGAACCAGTTGCTTGGCGAGGACAAGGATTTGTTGGACCAGTTCCAGTTGCTGTGACAACTGTACGTCTGGTTAGGGAGGCTGAGATTTAACTCAGAAGACCACGTCTTCACCTTATTCCCCTTGAGCTAAGGACACACAGTCCTCACCCAATCACTCTGGTAAGTCTTCAAGGTAGAGTTCCAAACCTTCACATACCGCGTTCACCGGCGATCCATAATGACTCTTGGATGCTCAGAACACGACGCCTAACCAACTGGAGGATTCACAGTCCTCAAGTGTAACAAGTCTTCATATCACGCAGAAAAAAAGACTTCAGTGATGCCTAACACTCTTTGGCTCTGGGTGTTTAGGGCTTTGTCCTCGCAAGGATTCTCTCTCAAACACTTCAGAGGTGGGTTGCTCTCAAACGACAAAAGCCGTGCACTAACTTTGAGCAGCCACCAATTTATGGTGTAGGGGGTGGGCTATTTATAGCCAGGAGGCAACCCGAACTGATTTGTCCGAAATGACCCTATGTCACTAAGGAACTAACACGTGTCCAACAGTCAGATTTCAAACACACGCGGCAGCTTGACTTGGGCTACATGTAAAGCTGACTCATCCAGCTCTAGATAAGATTTGCTCTCATTGTCTTCACTAGAAGACATAGGATTTGGTTGAGCATCACTTCAGTCACACTGACTTTGTTCACTTGGACCCCACTTAACAGTACGGTGGTTCCTATGACTCACCAAAGAAGAAAAGGAAACTACAAAACAACTATGTCTTCGCAATCCATAGTCTTCATGCGATTTCTTCTCATGTCATAGTCTTCAACGTGAATCTCTTCATAGACCACCATTGTCTTCAATGTCTTCTCACATTTTTAGGGGTCATCTCTGGTAGGTAATCCGAATCAATGAGGGACTACTACCTGTGTTATCCTGCAATTCTCACAAACACATTAGTCCCTGAACCGAGTTTGTCGTCAATACTCCAAAACCAACTAGGGGTGGCACTAGATGCACTTACAATTTTGTTGTTCTGTTGCAATTTGGGAAGTGTTTTGTAGATAGGTTTAGATTCACATTCAGAGTCATCTTCACTTGATGTTTGAAAGTAAGCATCGCGTGAGTTTACATTGGCACCGGGTGCCATGAAGCAGTAGGTGGGAGCAGAGTCATCCTCATTGAAAGTTCTAGTTATCGACTAGAGGGGGGGGGGGGTAAATAGGCGATTTTTATGAAAGTCTTCAAAACATGGAAGTTTCGAAGACAAACGATAGAAATAAACCTATTACCATGCAGTGGAAGGTAGACTACACTAGGCAAGCCATAGTCAAGTATTCAATGAAGTGAAAGCACAAAGACTAATAGCAGCTAGGTAGTATGGATCAGGATGGAAGATAGTATGAAGCTAATCAGAACAAGCAGTTGCTCAGTGAAGACAGAAGATAATGCAGACATGCAATGACTTCACAAGGACGAACTGCAAATAAAGAGATGGGAAGGATAGAACCAGTAGTTCGTTGAAGACAATGATTTGTTGGACTAGTTCCAGTTGCTGTAACAACTGTACGTCTGGTTAGGGAGGCTGAGATTTAACTCGGAAGACCGTGTCTTCACCTTATTCCCCTTGAGCTAAGGACACCCAGTCCTCGCCCAATCACTTTGGTAAGTCTTCAAGGTAGACTTCCAAACCTTCACAGACTTCGTTCACCGGCGATCCACAATGACTCTTGGATGCTCAAAACGCGACGCCTAACCGGCTAGAGGATTCACGGTCCTCAAGTGTAATAAGTCTCTAGATCACACAGACAGGAAGACTTAAGTGATGCCTAACACTCTTTGGCTCTGGGTATTTAGGGCTTTGTCCTCGCAAGGATTTCTCTCTCAAAGGCTTCGAGGTGGGTTGCTCTCAAACGACAAAAGCCGTGCACTAACTCTGAGCAGCCAACCAATTTATGGTGTAGGGGGTGGGCTATTTATAGCCACTAGGCAACCCAACCTGATTTGTCCGAAATGACCCTGGGTCACTAAGGAACTGACATGTGTTCCAACGGTCATATTTCAAACACACACGGCAACTTTACTTGAGTTACAAGCAAAGATGGCTTATCCAGCTCTGGATAAGATTTGTTCTCATAGTCTTCGCTCGAAGACATAGGATTTTGGTTAAGCATCACTTCAGTCATTCTGACTAGTTCACTTGGACCCCACTTAACAGTACGGTGGTTCCCATGACTCAACAAAGAAGAAAAAGAACGACGAAACAACTAAGTCTTCGCGCTCCATAGTCTTCATGCGATGTCTTCTCTTGTCATGGTCTTCAATGTGAATGTCTTCACATACCACCTTTGACTTCAATGTCTTCATACATTTTTAGGGGTCATCTCCGGTAGGAAAACCGAATCAATGAGGGACTTCTACCTGTGTTATCCTGCAATTCTCACAAACACATTAGCCCCTCAACCAGGTTTGTTGTCAATACTCCAAAACCAACTAGGGGTGGCACTAGATGCACTTACAATCTCCCCCCTTTTGGTGATTGATGACAAACTGGTTGAAGTTTTCAACAGGGATAAAAGTATGTCAAATTGTAAAGGATTTAAGTATTGTCTTCGTAAGTAGCAGGAAGGCTCCCCTGAAGATGTGCATATAAGTATTTTGCTTTTGAATGCAAATGCACATGGCAGGTTGTACTTGCGGAGCTCCTCTTCTACTTATGATGACAATTTGCATGAAATGATATAATGAAGATAATGACATGCATAATGAAAAATGGACGTCTGCAAAATGACTTCGTGCGGAATTTATCATTGCACATGCGGAATTTATCATCGCATCACATAGTGTCGAAAAAGGTAGCAGACGACCATCAAGTTTAAGTGTTACAACTCAAAACAAACCAAATGTTTCAAAAGTGAGAGTTGTAAGCACTTGGCAAACGTAGAAAAAAGTAAAGCAACCACCCATATGGACCCGCTTGAAGACTATCAACTCATATGCTTCTCCCCCTTTTATCGATAATGACCAAAAAGGTTTGAAGACATAGAGCTTCTACTCGTTCCCATGAGGAGTAGGCGAAGCAGCAGGGTCGTCGTTGAGGTCCGGTGGTGCAGAAGAACTTGGTGCAGTGTCGATACGCATTGAAGGTGGAGGTGGTGAAGTGGCATCATCTTGATCATCGATAACTCTGGCATTCACCATTGCAGCTGAGGAAGAATAGTCAGAGTCTTCAAGGGAGGGAGTCCGACGCAAGTGAGCATTCCTTGGAGGAGTGGAGTCAAACTTGAATCTTTCTATGAAGCCATCGTCTTGAAGATCTTCTTCAGCATTGAGCAAAGTTAAACTCTTCCAGGACCTTCGGCAGGTTTCATGTGTAACAAAGGCATTCTTGGTGGCAAGATTGCGAATGCGATTGACGTCCACCAAGAGGCTTTGCATCTGACGCTTAAGCCAGTCATGATGCTTATCCTGTTTCTGATGTAGAGTGACGAGGAGCTCTCGGTCGTTGAGAACACGAGATCGCTTCCGAGGCCGTTGGGCAATGGTGCTTTCAGTGGCTTCAGTTTGGGCGTGAGGGGCACGTGTATTGCCAGCCAAGGGATACACACGAGAGACTGCCTGAACTCCTTCAATGGGCTGGGTGAAGCTTTGACGATCAACATTGTGAAGATAATTTGGATCCTTTGCAGGCTCTGGGTAAATAGCTTCAACAGACAGATCGACCTCTGGCAAGAATACAAGATGATTGCGCGCAGACGGCTGATAGTTGAAGGCAGAGTGAAGCTTGATAAGACGCATTGCCCATGGAGCATAGAACTTCAGACCAAAGATGTCGGAGCCAGATGCAGCCAACTGGCTGATGAAGAAGTCTTGAGCATTGAAGCTTATGCCATTGAAGATATAGAAAACCAAAGTCTTCATTGCTCCTTCAAGCTTCGCTGCAGATGGATGTCCTTTGACAGGCCATAGAGTCTTTCTGATGATATGGTAAATGGTGCAGGGCAGATACTCTAGGTCTTCAACAAAGAATTCGGTTGGGTATTCAGCGTCGCGTGGCAAAGGCTTCATCATGCTCAACATTTGACTCATGTTGGGTTCTGGCTTCTGGAAAATGCTCTCCAAAGCATTCTGGTGTTGTTGACAACCTGGTTCATAATATTTGCCAGGAGTGGGCAGGGCTGTAAGATCAATGATGTCTTGGGCTTTAGCTTCTTTATGAACATCTCCTGTCATCCACTCAAGGATCCAAGTCTTCGGATCCCTGTTGTATCCATGAATGTGGAGGGTAGCATAGAATTGAAGCAGAAGTTCTTCATTCCAGTGTTCCTTGGCAGTCACAAAGTTGAGCAGACCCGCATCACGAAAGCAGTCAAGGGCTTCTTCAAGGCATGGCAGTCCGTTAATGGCTTCACAATCAAGATGCATATGAGGGAAGATGCGTTCCTGATTGTACAATATGCATGAATAATAGCTTCGCTGCTGATAACTCCAGAATCGGTCCAAAGAGATTCTTGGCCTTGTGTAGGGGTTCTTGTCACTGTCGAAGAATGTGTTGTGTGCCTTGAATCCATTCAGATTAAATGATCCTGGTGAAGTTGCAGTACCTGGAAACCGTGGTAGTTGGCTTTGGCTTCTAGACCTGAGGCCTGTGCTCCACATGATAGGCAAACTGAGGTCCGGGAGCAGGCGGAGGAACTAGGATTGGCCAGCGGACGGTAACAAGCTGTCCACGATCATATGCTTGCTCAATGGTGTGTGGCCTTGGAGGAGGTACAGGAGCAGAGGCATTGGCTTTAGGCAGTGGATTTGCTTCGGGTGCTGCATTGGCTTCAGGTGCATTCACTTTTGGCACCACATTAGCTTCAGGCGCCACATTAGCTTCAGCCATGACAATGTCATTGGATTCGGTGTTGATGTTGGTGGCCGCCTCAGTATTAGTAACATCCACTTTAGGAGCTGGAGGGTCGGACACGTTCTCCTCGAGAACAATTTCAGGGTTGGACGGGGGTGTACCAACACGTTCTTCTTCTCTTGGTTCTTCTTCATGGTCATCGGCTGATGCAGCCGGAATATCTTCAGCCGTTTTGGCTTCAGATTCAGGGATGTTCGCAGTAGGAGAGGCTTCAGGAAAGACTTCGCATGAAATAGATTGGCGCTCTTCTCCTTCTGGAACACTTGACAATGTGACTTGTGGCCTTGGTCCTTTGCGAAGCCTGTGAAATGCTGGCGACGCATGTGGAGATGGAGTTGGTTGGGCCTCAAAGTCTTCACTGTCAATCACCGGAGTGGTGACCTGTGGTGGGGGAGTGACTGGTGTTTCTTCAGCACGAGGGGATTCTTGAGGGTGATCAGCCCATGAGTCATCCTGAGCAATTGGCGTCAATGGACGACCAATGCTGATGAGTTCGCTGTTCGTGAGAACAGGCGATGATACCAAACTGTGCTCGATCTGAGGAAGGACTTCATCATCTTCAACATTGTCATGAGGACCAATGTCTTCAGCTGTGGTGGGGTCAACAGCTGGATTCTCTTCAGCTTCAGGAGCCTCTATGGAAGCAGGCTCATGAACTACCAAACGACGTTCTCGATGTGCAGAGGAAGGACGAGCAACATAAATTGGCTCGACAACAAGGGGCTCTGTGGAAGCAGCCCGGTCTCTCTTCTTTGTTTTTCTTTTCTTGGTTGGGGGAGCATCATTAGTGGTGGCTTTGGTCTTGCGCTTTCTGGCTTCGGCTTCAGCTGCTCTAGTTTTCTTGAATTCTGAAGCCACTGTGGGGACCTTAGGCTTCGAGCCTGTCATACTAGCTGGGAAGACAATGCGAGGTTCTTCCTGCCTTGATGCTTCTGGTTCGGCCATAGCTGGCTTTTTCTTCTTCTTGGCAGCCATTCTGGGGTCGATGCCTGGTCGCTCCAAAGCCTTGCATTTTTGAGCTTCATTGTAGCCTTGAACACATTTGGCAACTAGATTCTTCATGCGCTCACGAGAACCTTTTGCTTCTTCTCGTTTCTTGTGGAACGCCTCCTTGAGCTCATGCATCATGACCTTGAAGTTTTGAATGTCTTCAACATTGAGCTTGGCCATGTGCTTCTTCAACTAAGTCTTTTCATAGTCAATTTTGTGCTTTAACTCAACAATCTTCTGTGCAAGAGCCAGCTCAGGAGCAATGGCTCCATGGAAAGAGACGCTAAGGCCAATTGGGAGCTGAAGATCATCAAAACTAAGATCTGGGCTGTCAAACCACTCGTCAATAAACTTGTATAAGATTTCCACATCAAAGAGGGGAAGATCATTGAAGATTTCCGCCTCTTGCTTGCTCTTTATTAATTGCTCAAGAGCGTCATCGCCAAGATCGTCGTTGCTGGATAGATCAATGGCGTCATTCTCGTTTCTCAAAACAGCAGCAGGAGTCAGTGCTTGACCAGTGGGTTGCATGGGCTTTTTCAACTTGTCAGACTTGGAGATGCGTGAGAGATCTTCAGACTGCACACTGACTTTAGGAGGTGCAGTGGCTAGAGGCTTCGCCCGTGAGACCTTTGGTGCAGAAGAGGGCTTTGAAGCCTTTGGTTTCTTTTGCTTCACAGGCTTCGGTGGTGCAGGTGCTTCGTTAGAATCAGTGTCATCTGCCGAGTGATCCACGACTGCCCCTTGAACCTGAATATGAGTGATGAGACCTTCTAAGTTGTAGAAGGGCCCAATAAGATTGGGTTCAGCTTCGCGTGTGCCGTCAGCACGTGGTGCAGAGGGGCCTGGATTGAAGTCTAATCCCAAAGACTTCTTGTTTTCCTTGGCCGAGTTCTTTGCAGCCTGATAGTTGCGCTTGAACAAATTATCTTCACGACACCATAACAGAGAGGATGGGTCGGCATTAGCAAGCTGAGGTCCACGAATCATGCAGGGGTAGAAGCCTTGAGCAATAGCTTCGGACTTCGACTTGGGCTGAAGACCTTTGTATATTATATCTCCCCAGGGGCCCTTTAAGGCATTCTTCTCAGCATACTCCTTGGTGACGAATCTGTACTTGAACCATTCCTCTGCCCAATGTCTTCGAATCCATTGGATTCGGTTCTTGCGTTCTCCATAGGTTTCTTCTGGATCTGACTTGTATAACTCATAGAGATCCGGTGGAAGGTCCTTAGCAGTGTTTCCACGGCGTTTTCTGCCGCCCTTCCTGACTGATTTTTGAGTTGTCATGAAGTTTAGACTGAAAGGCTTCAACACTGTCGAAGTCTTCCTTCTACTGGTCAGACATGAACTGGCTTCAGGAGAATTTATGTGACGCTGTAAGAACTCTGCAAATGAATGCAGACTATGAGAACCAAGGGATTCTCCCACGGACATGTACCTGTGACAGCATTAGAGATGCGAGGGAAGGGGAAGGGGTCATATGCATTCTTAGAAGATTTTGAAGATAAATCAGTTTAGAAGACATTGACCTCATAGTGCGAAGACATTCACTCATATGTAGTGAGTTGGTTCCAGATTTGTACGAATCCACAAATAAGTACAAGTGAGGAATCTAACTACTTTGTGAAGCATAAGTGAACATACTAGGCATGCTATGAGATGCTGAACATGATATATCCAACTTTGTAGCAACAGAAACCGCTTGTGGTTGGAAAGGATGAATCTATCGGATCAAAAATACTATAAAAAGAGGTTTTATTTACCACACGAGGAACTGCTAGACGGAGTGGGAGAGGAGGCCGAGCAGTTCGATCTTTCGTGCCCTAACTTGGCGATGGAGGACACCTACGGCGACGGCGGAGAAGACGATGTCTGCGGGCGGCGTGATGACGGTGTCGGTGAGGTCGCGGCAGCTAAGCGCTTCGTCGCCGGCGTCGTCGAGGGCTAGCGGTGGCGCTAGGGTTTGTGCGAGAGTGGAAGAAGAGATAATGACTGGGGTGAGGCGTGTATTTATAGGGACAGGGGCGACACAACATTATTACGCAGGTGCCCCTGGCGGTTCACATCTGAAGGACACGTGGCGATCATGCAACACATAGGAGGTTGTTCCACGTTCCCACGCACGCCTGGATTGTCGGGTGGTCGTTCCTGCTTCTTCGGATTTCAGGTAAAAAGGATTGAGCATTTAAAACAGATTTAATGTTTGTCTCTATATCTTCTTCTGACAAGGACTCAACAAAGACATTCGAAAGTTTCAATAGAATGCATATGATTTGGATAGATAGACTTAAGACGGGAGCATAGAAAGGTCAGGGTCCGATCACATTCACTTAGTTCAAAAGATTCAACTAGAAGACATAGCTATAAGTGAATGCTGTAGAGGACAGAAACCAAATCAGTATATTGAAGATAAACATGAAGCCATGTTAACAATGAAGACAAACCAAATGCGAAGACTTTCCAAATGCAACGCCAACAGACAGTAAGTTTGGTGGTGGCGTTACCCACCGTATAGGAAGTATTAGACCCAGACACGACGCACAATTATCATGGCGCTCCGAAGTCAAATTCCGCGTTAATGTATTCACACTTAGAGTGTAAGTCTTCATTAGTTCAAGATATACGTTACTTCGTGTGTTTGCACATCTAAGTCATCAACATGCATAAGTGTTAGGATGTGTGCATGATCACAGGACATTTGAGGATTCCAAGATATTTAGCTCACACCACAACTTGCAAAACCTTTTCTCATCCAGGGGTTTTGTGAAGATATCTGCCAGCTGCTCTTTAGTGTTGACGTGAATGATATCAATGTCTTCCTTCATGACATGATCTCTGAGAAAGTGATGACGGATCTGAATGTGCTTTGTCTTCGAGTGCTGAACTGGGTTGTTGGCGATCTTGATGGCGCTTTCATTGTCGCAGTAGAGTGGCACTTGGTTCAGATGAATGCCATAGTCTTTGAGTGTTTGCTTCATCCATAGAAGCTGAGCGCAGCAAGATGCAGCAGCAATGTATTCAGATTTAGCAGTGGAGAGGGATACACAGTTCTGCTTCTTTGAAGACCAACACACAAGTGATCGTCCCAGAAAGTGACATGTGCCTGATGTAGACTTGCGATCCACATTGTCACCAACACAATCAGCATCTGAGAATCCAACTAGATCAAACTCTAAGCCCTTTGGATACCATAATCCTAGTGTTGGGGTGTAAGCCAAATATCGAAGAATTCACTTCACAGCTAAGTGATGCGATTCCTTTGGTGCCGCATGGAATCGGGCACACATGCAAACACTAAGCATGATATCTGGCCTAGATACACATAAATAAAGCAAAGAACCAATCATGGAGCGGTATACCTTTTGATTGAACTCTTTACCATTGGCGTCAGAATCTAGATGACTCTTGGTAGGCATTGGCATCGTATAACCTTTGCAGTCTTGCATTCCAAACTTCTTCACGGAATCTTCGAGGTATTTCTCTTGAGATATGAAGATGCCATTGCGTTGCTGTCGTATTTGAAGACCAAGGAAGAACTTCAGCTCACCCATCATGGACATATGATATTGCTCTTGCATCATGTATCCAAACTCATCACTGTATTTCTGATTAGTGCAGCCGAAGATAATGTCATCCACATATATTTGGCACACAAACAGTTCACCATCATATGTCTTCGTGAAGAGAGTGGGATCTAGGGAACCAGGTTTGAAGCCTTTGCTCTTCATCAAGTCTTTGAGTGTGTCATACCAAGCACGAGGGGCTTGTTTGAGGCCATACAGTGCCTTGTTGAGCTTGTAAACCATGTCAGGATGTTTTGGATCTTCAAAGCCAGGCGGTTGTGCAACATACACTTCTTCAATCTTGCCATTGAGAAAAGCACTCTTCACATCCATTTGATACAAAAGGATGTTATGATGATTTGCATAGGCTAGCAGTATGCGTATGGCTTCAAGCCTAGCCACAGGAGCAAATGTTTCATCGAAGTCAATTCCTTCAACTTGAGTGTATCCTTGAGCAACAAGACGAGCCTTGTTTCTGACAACTTGACCATGCGCATCTTGCTTGTTGCGATATATACATTTAGTGCCTATGATATTGTGCTTACGAGGATCAGGACACTTGACCAGTTCCCATACATTATTCAGCTCAAACTGTTGAAGCTCTTCTTGCATAGCTTGAATCCATTCAGGTTCCATGAAGGCTTCATCAACTTTCTTGGGTTCTGATATTGAGACGAATGCAAAGTGTCCACAGAAATTTGCTAGTTGTGTTGCCCTTGATCGAGTGAGTGGACCAGGTGCATTGATGCTATCGATTATCTTCTCAATTTGTACTTCATTTGCAACACGAGGATCAACTAGACAAAGATTCTGCTCTTGCTGATCATTGTCATCATTTGAAGGACTGTCTTCAGGCTGAGCATTGTCTTCAGGTTGATCAGGTGCAGAGATGATAAGTTCCTCTTCAGGCTGTACTTCAGATGGTATGATTTCTCCAGTTCCCATAAGCTTGATGGATTCACTGGGTGGAATTTCATCTAGCACATTTGGTAGGTGCTCTCTTTGCGAGCCGTTAGTCTCATTGAACCACAGTTCCACAGTTTCAACCACTTTATGGTGAAAGAGGTTGAAGACTCTGTAGGAGTGCAAATCCTTTCCGTAACCAAGCATAAAACCTTCATGTGCTTTCGGTGCAAATTTTGAAGTGTGATGAGGATCCTTGATCCAGCACCTGGCACCAAATACTCTGAAGTAACTGACATTTGGCTTCTTACCAGTGAGGAGTTCATAGGATGTTTTGTTTAGAAGCTTGTGAAGATAAACACAGTTGATGACATGGCATGCAGTATCAATGGCTTCAGGCCAGAACTTCCTTGGAGTCTTGTATTCATCGAGCATCGTCCGAGCCATCTCAATGAGTGTTCTGTTCTTGCGTTCCACGATGCCATTCTGCTGCGGCATGTACGGGGCTGAGAACTCATGAGTGATGCCCAATGTATCAAGAGAAGTGTCGAGGCCGGTGTTCTTGAATTCAGTGCCATTGTCACTTTGGATGTGCTTGATCTTGACACCATAGTTATTCATGGCTCGATTGGCGGAGCGTCTAAAGACATCCTGCACTTCAGTCTTGTAGAGAATTATATGCACCCATGTATATCTTGAATAATCATCAACAATGACGAATCCATAGAGACAAGCAGTAGTAGTAAGAGTTGAGTAGTTCGTAGGACCAAAGAGGTCCATGTGTAGCAGTTCGAAGAGTTGAGTCGTTGTCATGATTGTCTTCAAGGGATGCTTGGCCCTCGTCATCTTTCCAGCTTCGCAGGCACCGCATAAGTGAACCTTCTTGAACTTGATGCCCTCGATGCCTATGATATGCTTCTTCTTTGCAAGAGTGTGCAAATTCCTCATGCCAGCATGCCCTAGCCTCCGATGCCAGAGGCAGCATTCTGAAGCTTTTACAAGAAGACATACGGCGAGCCGTGGTCCTGCTGAGAAATCTACCATGTACAAATCATCTTTCCGATACCCTTCAAAGACTAGAGACTTGTCAGATTCCATTAGAACTAGGCAACGATATTTTCTAAATATCACAATCATGTTCAAATCGCAAAGCATTGAGACGGACATTAAGTTGAAACCAAGGGATTCAACAAGCATCACTTTATCCATGTGCTGATCCTTTGATATTGCAACTCTACATAGACCCAATACCTTGCTTTTGCCAGTATCAGCAAATGTGATGTGACTTTTGTCAGATGGACGTAGAGTTGAGTCCATGAGAAGACTTTGCTTGCCAGTCATGTGATTAGTACATCCACTATCAATAATCCATTCTGAAGCAGTTGGTGTCATACCCTACAGTGCAGTTAGGGGGATAGGCTTCACGAAGAGAATTGTGAAGCATAAACATTTGACGAGCAAGTGGATTATGAAAGCTTAGATCGAGGTCAGGACTGATAGGGCAAGTAGCAAGCGACCCAGGAACAAAATACATAATAAGACCATTTGGGCATTTGATCTTGCGCCCTACAAGATGTTTAAGGTCCCCAGCAATAGCTTCAGACGCATTTGATTTTCGGCTGGAGACCTTTCCTTGCAAAAGAGAGTTAAGCTTTCTTAGCCACCCACATCTTCAAGGGTGGCTTCAAAGCAATGAGTCTAAGTGCAGCATCTGAGAACTTTGGCTTTGGAGCCCTAGCAAATAGTCTTGCAGGTGGACAATAGTACTCATAAGAATAAGCAGAGTAGTTCTTGGTCTTATGAACATGGAGGTTTGATGAAACGCGCTCATATTCATAGACCTGAGTATGGTTTCCCTGCAAAACATTTGCGTTAGTGCGACTTAGGTGAGTCCTCTATCTGTATGACGCCTTTGGACCATATGAAGCCTGTGGTCTGGGGTTTGTCTTCTTCACTTGTGGTGTCATGATGACATTCACAGGAAGATTCTCCAGACACTTTTTCGGCACCCAGACTTTCTTCCTAGGTGGCCCATTCCTGCAGTTAGTACCAATATACCTGGCAAACACTTCACCATTCTGATTCTTAAACAGTTTATAGTTTGCATCAAAGGATTCATCAATGACAATGGATTAGTACAAGTGAAGCCAGATAGGGTGGATGGATCCACTGAAGGTTCCTTTGCAGCAACCCATGTGGTTTTGGGGTACTGCTCAGGTTTCTAGTAAGAGCCATCATCATTCATTTTCCTTTCGAACCCAACACCCTCTTTCCTAGGGTTTCGGTTCAGGATCTTCCTTTTGAGGACATCACATAGTGTCTGATGCCCTTTGAGACTTTTGTACATCCCTGTTTCAAGCAATGTCTTCAACCTAGCATTTTCATCAGCAATAATAGTGGTATCCTCAGCAGAGGGGTTAGTTACCACATCAACAGTTGAAGATATTGCAACAGTAGCAGTAGTAGAACATCCAGCAACAGAAGTAGCGTTGTCACGCTCAATGCATTTAAGACATGGTGGTTCAAATCCTTCTTGAGCGGAACTGATCTGCTTGGCGTGAAGTGACTCATTTTCCTTTTGAAGATCTTCATGAGACGCTCTCAATTTCTCAAGATCTTGCTTTCTTTGAAGATAATCATAGGAAAGCTTTTCATGAGTTGTTGAGATCGTTTCATGATGACTTTCAAGTTCCTCATACTTAACATGAAGATTTTTAATGTCTTCAATTAAGGACTGAGATCGAGTCATTTCAGCGTCTAACAGGTCATCACTTTTGTCTAATAGTTTTTGAATATGTTCCATAGCTTTCTGTTGTTCAGTTGCAGTTTTAGCAAGTGTTTTGTAGCTGGGTTTGGAACCACAATCAGAGTCATCTTCACTGGATGTTTGATAGTGAGTAGTGCGTGAGTTTACCTTGGCACCGCGTGCCATGAAGCAGTAGGTGGGTGTCGGTGTCAAAACCGACGGATCTCGGGTAGTGGGTCCCGAACTGTGCGTCTAGGCCGGATGGTAACAGGAGGTAGG
This sequence comes from Triticum dicoccoides, assembly GCF_002162155.2. NCBI lineage: Eukaryota > Viridiplantae > Streptophyta > Magnoliopsida > Poales > Poaceae > Triticum > Triticum dicoccoides. Next base: position 460,261,463 of record NC_041392.1, on the reverse strand, counting down.
GAACACGATGTTTTACCCAGGTTCGGGCCCTCTTGATGGAGGTAAAACCCTACGTCCTGCTTGATTAATATTGATGATATGGGTAGTACAAGAGTAGATCTACCACGAGATCAAGGAGGCTAAACCCTAGAAGCTAGCCTATGGTATGATTGTTGTGTATGGAGTTGATTGCCTACGGACTACGACCCTCTGGTTTATATAGACACTGTATAGGGTTAGGGTTACATAAAGTCAGTTACAATGGTAGGAGATCTTGAATATCCGCATCGCCAAGCTTGCCTTCCACGCCAAGGAAAGTCCCATCCGGACACGGGACGAAGTCTTTAATCTTGTATCTTCATAGTCCAGGAGTCCGGCTGAAGGTATAGTCCGGCTACCCGAACACCCCCTAATCCAGGACTCCCTCAGTAGCCCCTGAACCAGGCTTCAATGACGACGAGTCCGGCGCGCAAATTGTCTTTGGCATTGCAAGGCGGGTTCCTCCTCCAAGTCCTTCATAGAAGATTGTAAACACCAAGAGTAGTGTCCGGTTCTGCAAAATGAGCTTCCACATATTGCCATAGAGAGAATAATATTGACACAAATCAAATCTGCCGACGTATTCTGCAGTGCGTCATCACACTACGGCCAAGTCCTTTACTCGAATTGTTTTTACTTTTCCACCTCAGCATGTTTTGCGAGGCGGTTTCCTTGGCACGTCCTGTTAAAGCAGAGATCGTGTACCCCCTTTACGGGATTCTCATCAATATGGACATGGGTAACCCAACCGCGCCATTTATCACGGCGCTTGGGAGGCAAGCGAGTTTTACTAGGCTGGTGGGGACGCACAACCGCATCCGCCCATATAAGGGGATAAGGATCCACCTTTTTACCTACGCCTTCTTCCTCCTTTTCCTATCTGTCTCCTGCGCACTCGAGCTCCAGCGCCCAAGCCCGCACTTCCCACCTCGACCTTCTCCAGCAATGTCCGGAGCGGGAGGCAAGTGGATGGTCTCCTCCGTCACGGAGGGCCATGTCAAAAAGCTAAGGAAGGCCGGATACTTTTCCAAAGACATCGCGCACCGGCTTCCTGAGGAGGGGCAGCTTCTCCCCACCCCAAGGCCCCATGAGAGGGTAGTATTCCTTCCCCACTTCCTTCGCGGACTGGGTTTTCCACTTCACCCATTCGTCCGGGGGCTCATGTTCTACTACGGCCTGGACTTCCACGATCTGGCCCCGAACTTCATCCTCAACATCTTGGCGTTTATCGTCATGTGCGAGGCCTTCCTCCGCGTCCGCCCCCATTTCGGCCTCTGGCTCAAGACCTTCAACGTCAAGCCCAAGGTGGTGCGCGGCAGCCAGGCGGAGTGCGGAGGCGCCATGGCGGGCAAGATTGCCAACGTCCTATGGCTCGAGGGCTCCTTCATGGAGACCCTGAAGGGGTGGCAATCGTGGTGGTTTTACATCACCGAGCCGCGCGATCCGAAATGGATCGCAGCCCCCGAGTTCCGATCCGGACCCCCCACGCGGCTTATGTCCTGGAAAGAGACAGGCCTGTCGTGGGGTGACAAAAAAGAGGTGACCAGTTTGCAAACATGCATCCAGTCCCTGGTGAACTAGCCAGTCCGGCTTGTTAATGTAATCCAGGTTATGCTCGTCCGCCGGATCCTCCCGTGCCAACAACGGGATTTTAATCTGTGGGAGTTCAACCCGGCGCAGCACCAAACCCTTAACAGGCTCTTCGACACGACGTATGAAGACGTCTAGAAGGTGCTAATCAAAGGCGCCGAGGCTCCCACATCCGCTTCCGAGGACCGCGGATACAGCTCGTAGCGTCACGCTAGGGAGGTAAGCTGTTTTCACCTTTTACAGGATGTTCAACTTTTTTCATAGTTTAACTCTATGCGGGATCTAAACTCCCTTACCTTTGACAGGCTTGGCGGGCGATATCCGGACCGATTAACTGTCCGGCTTCGCTGCCCGAAGACCCAGCCCCAGCTCTACTAGTGAAGCTGCTGGCTCCGGCGCCTTATGTGGTGCCGGAAAAGAAGGCCAAGAAGAAGAAGACCACGCGGACTCGAAAGAGTGCCCGTAACGTGGTGGTGTCGGACCCGTCATCTAACGAGTCCAAGACGCCCTCCTCCCGCGAAAACAAGGAGGAGGAAGAAGAAAACTCTCCCTCCCTAGCGGAGGGAGGAGAGAAGAGGAAGGCCGCCCCAACGGGGGAGGCCGAGGGGTCTAGGAAAGGAAGACCCCTCCGCCGGACTACGCCCCCAACGCCGAAGAGGGCAAGGAGGAGTGGCCAAACAGGGCCAAGCGTCCGGCGAAATCGTAAGTTCGGATATCAGAATAACTCATGATGTTCCTTTGTTGCACAGCTTTCCCTAATGTTGAATGTAATTATGCAGTCCGCCCCGGGCCGAATTCGACGAATCATCGGGCGGCTCCCTGGACTCATCGGACGTGAACTCAGTTCCGCCCGCTGTCTCCCCCCGCACTGCAGACGACGTCGAAGTGGCGTCGCGACAAGCTCCGGGGCAGGAGGAGGTGGTCCCGGAGGAGCCGCAAGGCAACCTCCCGGACTCCAGGAGTGAAGGGGACAAGATCCCCCAGGGCTCCAAGTCCGGCTTTGTGTCGGACACCGTGCCAGAATCTTCCACAGTTCCGGACCGTGGTAGGCAAACTCCTTCCAAGAGGAGCAAGCCTTCTGAGCCGGCGGCCTCCGTCCAACCGAAGGTGCCGGACAATCTGCTAGAGGTGCTTGACGATGTCTCCATCGACGAGGGGCACTGTACTATTATGAGTACGGTGATCCAGAAGGTTCAGTCCGCCAAGAGCGAACTGACTGAAGCTTGCGCTAGCCTTCTAACATGCTTCGAGGTAAGTAAAAATATATAAAAATAGTACCGCACAGACAGTAGCCCCTGATGCTCTGTTTGGCGTTCGGAAAGAAAAGCCGAATAGAGGATCTAGTAAATTTCGCAGGAGTCTAACAATAAAGAGTCAATATGCGTGTGCAGGCTTCGCTGCTATCCACCGCTGCACTGACTGCGGAGGTGGGTGTCCTGAAACAGGACCTCAAGCGGACCGAGCAAGAGCTCGGCCCTGCCAAGTGGCAGCTCGAGGAAAAAGAAGGTAGGAAATACCTTACAGAAAAAGTGCCTAAGGCTTGATTGCAAAAAATAACAGGATTGCACTGCTTATTATAGGGGCCACGACTGAGGTGGCGACCCTCAAGCAGGCGCTGTCCGAGGCCGAAAAGAAAACGGCCGCGGAGTGCACCGAGCGAGAGAAACTTGGGGCTCAGGTCGGCGAGGTGCAGCAAGAGCTTCAGGCTCTCATGAAAAACATGAGAGTTTGGAGCTTGAGTCAAAGACCCAAGCATCCGAGCTCGCGGCGGCCCTTGAGACTGCCAAGTCTGCCAAGGCCGAAGCCCAAAAGGCCCTCCAAGAGTTGGAGGAGATGAAGAAGATAGCAGCGGGTAAGGCACTCTTTATGCAAAGTAGAAATATAAAAGTAAACTACTTGTTACTTACCCGAATCCGGAGTTCTCCAGGGGCATTCGCAGATCTTCCCCGCAGCGTATCCGATGCCGCCGCATTCTACCGAGCTGAAGAGGGCAACTCGACGGAGAAGGTGTTCTGGTCTCAGTATGCTGAGGCCAGACACCTTGTGCCCTTGAGCGACCAGCTGAAACAGCTGGTCGAGCTCCACAAGGCGGCCGAACAGGCCATGAAAGGCTTCATAGTTCGACTGTGGCCTGGAGAGGCCCTGCCTGGGAGCTACTTCGGGCTGGTGCGGCGGCTGATGGAGGCCCGTCCAAGGCTCGAGGTCATCAAGCGCTCCGTCTGCATCGAAGGTGCCCGTAGGGCCCTTGCCCGTGCAAAGGTGCACTGGGGTAAGCTAGACGGTGAAAAGCTTGTGAGGGACGGGCCGCCGCCGGGGAAGGAGCATCGCAAGCCCGAGAACTATTACAAGGATTTTCTTGCAGGTGCCCGCCTTGTGGCGGATGAATGTACCAAGGATGTAATTTTTGAATAAACTCGCTCGTTTTTATCCTGTGCGCTGAAAAACTTGTTCATAGGCACTTAAGCAATGCTTGTTGAATTTAAAATATTATTTTCTGTGCGGCCATTTATCAAAAAATTGAGAGATGGCCAGTCGTCGGCTTCTGCCCCGATGCCACTAGTGCTGGGGTGTTCGGGATAAACCTGATCGCTCTTTTTCCCATAGTTGGGTCCTTCGAGGGAGGCGCTCAGCACAACGAACCAGGCAATCGGACTATAATGCTTGAACACTCTCACTTAGCCATAGAACTTTATAATTTTAAATTTCGGCGAAGCCCCTAGTTCGGAAGACCGAGTTCGGGGTGCTATCCACGCCTTGGCCGGACAAAATCCGGCTCCTCGCTCGAAGCGGCATAAGTCTTTAGGGACTCGAAAATCCTTTCGAACAGCGACCGGTCTCTCGCCTCATCATGACAGTCAGTTTTAGCTTTCTCCACTGAGGTGCTTAACCCAGCTCAACCGAGGCACAATCGCAGTGGTTCTCCTAGTGCTACCTTAGCCAATATAGCGGAACATAAGGCACCAAAACATAGGAGCCGGGCAAACCCAACTATTGACCCAAATCATGATTCGGAGCCGATGCATATAGTGCTATAAGTTCGGGGTGCCGAACTTGTGAAAGTGTACAGACTTCTCACACCATATTAAAGGGTACTAAAGCCCCTGGCGTACTTGCCGTACCACAGTGTACGGGTGCAACATGTCATTAATGAACATATATAAAAGAGAGTAATGCAGAAAATAGACAAAAGCTATGCATTGTTTATAGAGAGGCTATTTATCAAAGCCGAATGATACAAATAGTGCGGTAAGCAAAAGATATTGGACTATTCAGTATGTCCTGACCAGGGGCAGGCCGCGGAATTGTATTTAAAACAGGTATACCGCTCGTAACAGAGACCACCTGGGAGTTCCATAATGCGGCATGGCTTGTCTGCCTCCCTGGATCTTGCATAGTTTGTGCGGCAGTTGAATTGCCGAACAGGTCGTCCGAAGTATGGAGTCCTGAAAGTAAGAAAAAAATTAAAAAAAGAATCCGGCAGCCCCTAGTACGTTTTAAGTCGTATTTTGGGCGTGCCGTTAATGTGCCCCTTCCCCTATGCCCATGGTATTTCAAGGGCGTAGTTATGTACACGAGGTACTGGTTTCGCTATGTCGCGAAAGCTGGGGTTGGGGCCGCGTAGCTACGCTTGCTCAGAGTGTGCCAGGCGGTCCTGCTGTGGGTTACTCCGGGCACGCTTGGCAGTGTCTGGCTTTTTAATGGCCGGACTGGAGACTTGCCTGAGAAGGCTACTTTGTACCTCCACTGCGAGAGCCGCCGTATGCTCCTCTGTACGAAGGGAGCGTTCGGTGTTTCCGTTGATCGTAATTACTCCTCGAGGGCATGGCATCTTGAGTTTGAGATATGCATAGTGCGGCACCGCATTGAACTTTGCAAATGCGGTTCGTCCGAGCATGGCGTGATAGCCACTGTGAAACGGGACTATATCGAAGATTAACTCTTCGCTTCGGAAATTGTCCGGGGATCCGAAGACCACGTCAAGTGTTACTGAGCCTGTACAGTTGGCTTCTACACCTGGTATGACGCCTTTAAAGGTCGTTCTTGTGGGCTTAATCCTTGAGGGATCTATGCCCATTTTCTGCACTGTATCCTGATAAAGCAGGTTCAGGCTACTACCGTCGTCCATGAGGACTCTTGTGAGATGAAATCCATCGATGATTGGGTCGAGAACCAATGCGGCGAAGCCGCCATGACGGATGCTAGTGGGATGGTCCCTTCGATCAAAAGTGATCGGGCAGGAGGACCATGGGTTGAACTTTGGGGCGACTGGCTCCATCGCGTATACGTCCCGTAGCACACGCTTCTGCTCCCGCTTGGGAATGTGGGTTGCGTATATCATGTTCACCATCCGCACTTGTGGGGGAAAGCCCTTCTGTCCATTGTTGTTCGGCGGCTTGGGCTCCTCGTCATCGCTGTGTAGCCCCTTGTCTCTGTTTTCGGCCCTTAACTTGCCTGCCTGCTTGAACACCCAACAATCCCTGTTAGTGTGATTGGCTGGCCTTTCGGGGGTGCCATGTATCTGGCACAAGAGATCGAGTATTTGGTCCAAACTGGACGGGCCCTGAGTATTCTTTTTGAATGGCTTTTTCCGCTGACCGGATTTATAGCCTTTGAATCCGGCATTGACTGCCGTGTCTTCGTTGCTGTCGCTGTTAATGCGGCGTTTTTGCTTATTCCGACGTGTCCTGCCACTTTTGTCCTTGGTATCCGAATTACTAGGGTTCTTTGATAAGTTGTTACTACGAGCTAGCCAGCTGTCTTCTCCCGCGCAAAAGCGGGTCATGAGTGTCATGAGGGCTGCCATGGATTTCGGCTTTTCCTGTCCCAGGTGCCGGGCAAGCCACTGCTCGCGGATGTTATGCTTGAAGGCTGCTAGGGCCTCTGCATCCGGACAGTCGACTATCTGGTTTTTCTTTGTTAGGAACAGTGTCCAGAATTGTCTGGCCGATTCTTCTGGCTGCTGAATTATGTGGCTTAAGTCGTCGGCATCCGGCGGTCGCACGTAAGTGCCCTGGAAGTTGTCGAGGAATGCGGCTTCCAGGTCCTCCCAAGAACCGATTGAGTCTGCTGGCAAGCTGTTAAGCCAATGCCGGGCCGGTCCTTTAAGTTTGAGCGGGAGGTATTTGATGGTGTGTAGATCATCGCCGCGTGCCATGTGGATGTGAAGGAGATAATCCTCAATCCATACCACCGGATCTGTTGTGCCATCGTATGATTCGATGTTTACGGGTTTGAAACCCTCTGGGATTTTATGATCCATTACTTCATTCGTGAAGCATAGTAGGTGTGCAGCGCCTCTGTACTGGGCTATATCACGACGCAGCTCGGAAGAGCTATGTCTGTTGTGTTCGGCCTGGCCGGATTTGTTGTATCCGAAGTGAAGATCATTGTCACATGCCGTAGGGCGCCTGCGCGATCCGTAGATCGATCTTGTTTGTCTTGCCTTATCCTCCAGTATGTCTCGCAGGTCAGGTGCATTTTCCCGTGCCTTAGTTGAGCGGCGTCGGGGCATGGCTTGGGTGGAGGGCCGAGAGGCCTCTCTGTCACGGCCGCAAGGTGGCCGGTCTTCCATGTCATGCGCTAGTGATGTAGGTGCTTCCTCCTCTGATCGGGGTAGCGGCCTGCGCTTCGGGTAACTCTTGGAGGTGCGTTCGAGTTCATACTCTTCGGCCGCAAGGACTTCAGTCCATCTGTCAGCTAGCAAATCTTGGGCAGCTCTAAGCTGTTGCTGCTTTTTCTTGAGGCTGCTTGCCATGGCTAAAAGCCTGCGTTTAAAACGCTCTTGTTAGGTGGGGTCTGATGGTATGACGAATTCGTCGTCATCGAGGCTTGTCTCGTCTTCGGAGGGAGCCGTATAGTTATCATCCTCGACCTCTCGGTCTGCCTCTGTCTCATGAGGGCTAGCTTCTCCATCTTCCTGTGCCGAATCTTGCTGAGGTGGGTGTTCTTCGGTGCTATCCAGGGTAGTATTATCTCCCGTGCCAGAATCACCGTTTTTGCTTTGGCGGGATTTAGAGCGGCGCCGCTGACGCTGGCGCTTTGGCTGTTTCTTGGGGGCGTCATCCCCCACTGTTCCATCGCCATCTCCATCTTTTGGAGTATCCACCATATATATGTCATATGACGAGGTGGCCTTCCAGCGCCCTACAGGTGCTGGTTCCTGTTCGTCTCCTACATCGTCGTCCATGCCGTCGATGTCTTCGGAGCTGAAGTCAAGCATGTCGGTTAGATCGTCGACAGTGGCTACAAAGTGGGTGGTGGGTGGGCTTTGAATTTCCTCATCATCCATATCCCACCCTCGCTGACCGTAGTCCGGCCAGGGCTCTCCTGATAAAGAGAGAGACTTAAGAGAATTCAGGATGTCGCCAAAAGGCGAATGCTGAAAGATGTCTGCGGCGGTGAACTCCATTACTGGCGCACAATCGGATTTGATTGGCAGGGGCGCGGGGGGTTTGGAGTCCGAGAAGGAGTCCGGATCCTCAGAGTCACGGGTCGTGCAGAGTGCGGGGCTGGAGTTTGGCTCGATCGCCTCTGAGATCGCAGCCCTTGAGGCAGCGTCCAACCGCTGATCCTCGATCGGCGCAGTAGGCTCCGAATCAATGGTCGAAACCGATGCGTATGCGGCCTCCAAGGCCCTGTTCGGCGGCAGAGCTATATCATGCCCATCGAGACAGTGCGGCGCGCTTGGCTGTGGCTCGAATCCGTCAAAGATCAAGTCCCCGTGGATGTCAGCCGTGTAGTTTAGGCTTCCAAGCCTGACCTGATGGCCAGGGGCGTAGCTTTCGATCTGCTCCAGGTGGCCGAGCGAATTGGCCCGCAGAGCGAAGCCGCCGAAGACGAAGATCTGCCCTGGGAGCAAAATCTCACCCTGGACTGCATCGTTGTTGATGATCAAAGGAGCCATCGGGCCTAAAGGCGACGACATAGAGGAACTCTCAATGAAAGCACCAATGTTGGTGTCAAAACCGACGGATCTCGGGTAGTGGGTCCCGAACTGTGCGTCTAGGCCGGATGGTAACAGGAGGCAGGGAACACGATGTTTTACCCAGGTTCGGGCCCTCTTGATGGAGGTAAAACCCTACATCCTGCTTGATTAATATTGATGATATGGGTAGTACAAGAGTAGATCTACCACGAGATCAAGGAGGCTAAACCCTAGAAGCTAGCCTATGGTATGATTGTTGTGTATGGAGTTGATTGCCTACGGACTACAACCCTCCGGTTTATATAGACACCGGATAGGGTTAGGGTTACATAAAGTTTGTTACAATGGTAGGAGATCTTGAATATCCGCATCGCCAAGCTTGCCTTCCACGCCAAGGAAAGTCCCATCCGGACATGGGACGAAGTCTTCAATCTTGTATCTTCATAGTCCAGGAGTCCGGCTGAAGGTATAGTCCAGCTACCCGAACACCCCCTAATCCAGGACTCCCTCAGTGGGAGCGGAGTTGTCCTTATCATCAGCACCAGCGTCAGTGAAAAAGGCATTGTCTTCAGTGTTGAAGATGGACTTGGCAACGTAGGCTGTAGCCAGACTTGCAATGCCAGAATCGGACTCCTCCTCAGACTCCACCTCCGCCTCCTTAGAAGCAGACTCCTCCTCTGAATCCATTTCCTTGCCAACAAACACACGAGCCTTGCCAGATGATCTCTTCTTGTGTGATGAAGACTTTGAGGAAGACTTGGAAGAAGACTTTGAGTATTTCTTCTTCTTCTTGTCGTCAGAATCATATTCCTTGCTCTTCTTCTTCTTCTTCTTCTTCTTCTTGTTCTCATTATCCCACTGCGGACACTCAGAGATGTATTGACCAGGTTTCTTGCACTTGTGGCATGTTCTCTTCTTGTAGCCATGAGCAGAAGCTTCATCATTCCTTGAGCTGGATCGTGAGGACTTTCTGAAGCCTTTCTTCTTGGTGAATTTCTGGAACTTCTTCACAAGCATAGCAAGCTCCTTTCCAATGTCTTCAGGATCATCAGAACTGCAGTCAGATTCTTCTTCAAATGAGGAAACAACTTTTGCCTTCAGAGCACGAGTTCGCCCATAGTTGGGACCGTAGATGTCTCTTTTCTCAGAAAGCTGAAACTCATTTGTGTTGAGCCTTTCAAGTATGTCAGACGGATCGAGGCTTTTGAAGTTAGGGCGTTCTTGAATCATCAGGGCTAGGGTGTCAAACAAGCTGTCAAGTGATCTCAGGAGTGTCTTGACTATTTCATGCTTGGTGATCTCAGTAGCGTCGAGAGCTCGAAGCTCATTTGTGATGTCAGTGAGTCGATCAAACGTGAGCTGAACATTCTCATTGTCGTTTCTCTTGAAGCGGTTGAGGAGGTTGCGAAGGACACTGATCCTTTGATCTCTCTGGGTTGAGACGCCCTCGTTAACCTTGGAGAGCCAGTCCCAGACTAGCTTAGATGTTTCTAGAGCACTCACACGGCCATACTGCCCTTTGGTCAAATGACCACAGATGATGTTCTTGGCAGTGGAGTCCAGTTGAACGAACTTCTTGACATCCGTAGTGGTGACACCTTCACCAGCCTTGGGGACGCCATTCTTGACGACATACCAGAGGTCGACATCAATGGCCTCAAGATGCATGCGCATCTTATTCTTCCAGTAGGGATATTCAGTTCCATCGAAGACGGGGCACGCAACGGAGACTTTGATTATCCATGCAGTCGACATAGCTAAAACTCCAGGTGGTTAAACCGAATCACACAGAACAAGGGAGTACCTTACTCTGATACCAATTGAAAGTGCTAGTGATCGACTAGAGGGGGGAGGGGGGTGAATAGGCGATTTTTATGAAAGTCTTCAAAACATGGAAGTTTCGAAGACAAACGATAGAAATAAACCTATTACCATGTAGCGGAAGGTAGACTACACTAGGCAAGCCATAGTCAAGTATTCAATGAAGTGAAATCACAAAGACTAATAGCAGCTAGGTAGTATGGATCAAGATGGAAGATAGTATGAAGCCAATCAGAACAAGCAGTCGCTCAGTGAAGACAGAAGATAATGCAGACAGACAATGACTTCAGAAGGACCAACTGCAAATAAAGAGATGAGAAGGATAGAACCAGTAGTTCGTTGAAGACAATGATTTGTTGGACCAGTTCCAGTTGCTGTGACAAGTGTACGTCTGGTTAGGGAGGCTGAGATTTAACTCAGAAGACAGTGTCTTCACCTTATTCCCCTTGAGCTAAGGATACCCAGTCCTCGCCCAATCACTCTGGTAAGTCTTCAAGGTAGACTTCCAAACCTTCACAGACTTCGTTCACCAGCGATCCACAATGACTCTTGGATGCTCAGAACGTGACACTAACCGACTGGAGGATTCACAGTCCTCAAGTGTAATAAGTCTTCAGATCACACAGATAGGAAGACTTAAGTGATGCCTAACACTCTTTGGCTCTGGGTGTTTAGGGCTTTGTCCTCGCAAGGATTTCTCTCTCAAAAGCTTCGAGGTGGGTTGCTCTCAAATGACAAAAGCCGTGCACTAACTCTGAGCAGCCAACCAATTTATGGTGTAGGGGGTGGGCTATTTATAGCCACTAGGAAACCCGACCTGATTTGTCCGAAATGACCCTGGGTCACTAAGGAACTGACACGTGTTCCAACGGTCAGATTTCAAACACACACGACAACTTTACTTGAGCTACAAGCAAAGCTGACTTATCCAGCTCTAGATAAGATTTGTTCTCATAGTGTTCGCTCGAAGACATAGGATTTTGTTAAGCATCACTTCAGTCATTCTGACTGGTTCACTTGGACCCCACTTAACAGTACGGTGGTTCCTATGACTCAACAAAGAAGAAAAAGAACGACAAAACAACTAAGTCTTTGCGCTCCATAGTATTCATGTGGTGTCTTCTCTTGTCATAGTCTTCAATGTGAATGTCTTCACATACCACCTTTGACTTCGATGTCTTCATACATTATTAGGGGCCATCTCCGGTAGGAAAACCGAATCAATGAGGGATTTCTACCTGTGTTATCCTGCAATTCTCACAAACACACTAGTCCCTCAACCAGGTTTGTCGTCAATACTCCAAAACCAACTAGGGGTGGCACTAGATGCACTTACACTCATCATCAGCATCGGCGTTGGTGACGAGGCCATTTTCTTCAGTGTTGAAGATGGACTTGGCGACATATGCTGAAGCTAGAGCTAGGCTTGCCATGCCTAAATCAGACTCCTCCTTCGACTCCACCTCCGCCTCCTCAGAAGCAAACTCCTCCTCTGAATCCATCTCCTTGCCAACGAACGCACAAGCCTTGCTTGATGAGCTCTTCTTGTGTGATGAAGACTTAGATGAAGACTATGAGGATTTCTTCTTCTTCTTGTCATCTGAATCATATTCTTTGTTCTTCTTCTTTTTGGTCTCATTGTCCCATTGAGGACACTCAGAGATGTAGTGACCAGGTTTGTTGCACTTGTGGCATGTTCTCTTCTTGTAGTCACGAGAGGAGGCTTCATCATTTCTTGACCTGGATCTTGAAGACTTTCTCAAGCCCTTTTTCTTGGTGAACTTCTGGAACTTCTTCACAAGCATGGCGAGCTCCTTTCCAATGTCTTCAGGATCCTCAGAACTGCAGTCAGATTCTTCTTCAGACGATAAAACTAGTTTTTGCCTTCAAAGCGCGAGTTCAGCCATAGTTGGCACCATAGATATCTCTTTTCTCAAATAACCGGAACTCATGTGTGTTGAGCCTCTCAAGTATGTCGGACGGATCGAGAGTCTTGAAGTCAAGATGTTCTTGAATCATCAGGGAGAGGGTGTCAAATGAGCTGTCAAGTGATCTCAGGAGCTTCTTGACGATTTCGTGATTGGTGATCTCAGTGGCGCCGAGTGCGTGAAGCTCATTTCTGATATCAGTGAGGCGATCAAACGTGAGCTAGATATTCTCATTGTCGTTTCTCTTGAAGCGGTTGAAGTGGTTGCGAAGAACCTCAATCCTTGAGTCTCTCTGGGTTGAGATGCCTTCGTTGACCTTGGAGAGCCAGTCCTAGACTAGCTTCGCAGTTCCCAGTGTACTTACACGGCCGTACTGTCCTTTGGTCAGGTGACCACAGATGATCTTGTTGGCGGTCCAGTCCAGTTAAATGAACCTCTTGACATCAGCAGTGGTGACACCTTCACTGACCTCGGGAACGATGTTCTTGACGACATACCAGAGGTCGACGTCAATGGCTTCAAGATGCGTACACATCTTATTCTTCTAGTAGGGGTAATCAGTGCCATCAAAGACAGGGCACGCAACGGAGACCTTGATTATCCCCGCAGTCGACATAGCTAAAACTCCAGGTGGTTAAACCGAATCACACAGAACAATGGAGCACCTTGCTCTGATACCAATTGAAAGTGCTAGTTATCGACTAGAGGGGGGGGGGGGTGAATAGGAGATTTTTATGAAAGTCTTCAAAACACTGGGGCCTTGAAGACAAACAGTATAAATGAACCTATTGATATGCAGCGGAAGGTAAACTACACTAGACAGGCCATAGTTGATACGTCTCCAACATATCTATAATTTTTGATTGCTCCATGCTATATTATCTACTGTTTTGGACTATATTGGGATTTATTTTCCACTTTTATATTATTTTTGGGACTAACCTATTAACCGGAGGCCCAGCCCAGAATTGCTGTTTTTTGCCTATTTCAGTGTTTCGGATAAATAGAATATCAAACGGAGTCCAAACAGAATAAAATCTTCGGAAACGTGATTTTCTCACCGAACATGATCCAGGAGACTTGGACCCTACTGCAAGGGATCAAAGAGGTGGTCACGAGGGTGGGGGGCGCGCCCCCTGCCTCGTGGGCCCCTCGGTGCTCCACCGACGTACTCCTTCCTCCTATATATACACACGTACCCCCAAACGATCAGAACAGGAGCCAAAAACCTAATTCCACTGCCGCAACTTTCTGTATCCACGAGATCCCATCTTGGGGCCTGTTCCGGAGCTCCGCCGGTGTAACGCCCCGGATACAACTTTTCATATTCGTAACTCCGACTCTTGCCTTTTTCCGAAGATGTGATTTATTATTTCCTCCGTGGTTGGGTTTTTGTCTGTTGTTTTGCCTTTTGTTCTTGTTATGCATCTCGTCTCACATCATCATGCGCATTGCATCGGCATCGTTTTCATAAAACTTGCATCCGTTCTGGTTCCGCTGGTTCTCTCCGTTGTCCGTTCTAAGCCCGACCACACTCGCATGCGCCCGCGGCACCTCCAAAATATTATTTTATAAGTGGCATAAAAATGTTCTCGGAATGGGATGGGACTTGTCATGCGGTCTTATTATAGTGTAGACAGGCCGTCTGCCAAGTTTCATCGCATTCGGAGTCCATCTGATAGCCCAACCGTTAAATGTATAGCGGTACCGTTGCCGGTACCTTCGTCGGACGTTTTCGGTCTCCGAAAATCGTGCCGGGCTGCCTTCTCCTCTCTCTTCTCAGCCCAACCCCCTCTTTGCACAACCACAGACCCCCTCGTGTGCGCGCCCGAAAGTTGTCCTGAACCCGACCCGCTCTGTCGTTACCGTTGGATCCGAATCATCCCCAAACATCCCGAAAGTATCTTCGTTTCTTTGTTGGTTTCTACCTAGTCTATTTTTTCCGTCCGTCCAATTACGATCGGAGGGAGGAGATAGCCCCTAGCCTAACCTACCCGCTATATATACTAGTCTAAACCGAGACCAAATCCCTAATTTCTAGGGATCCTCCTAGCCGCCGCAGCCACCTCGGGATCCTCCCATTCCCCATCGAGCCAATCGCCAGCCTCTTTCCCGATCCACCCCTCGCCGAGCCTTCGTACAACAGCCAGCCGGCGCCCGATCCAGGACGGATCGAGGCCACGGTCTAGCACGCCTCTGCCCCCTCTGCCACCGAGTGCGACCCGCCTTCGTCTCCTCCACCCCGCCGGCGAACCCAGCCACCAAAGCCACGCCGCCGGCCTCGTCCCTGCTCGTGTCTCCTCCTCCCTTGGTCCTGGACGCGTCCGGCCGCCCGCAGCGTCGCCGTCCGCGCCCGCAGCAGCCAGCAGCTGCAGCCCGAGCTCCTCTGCTCGCGCACAAGCTTCGCAACTCCGACGGCCCCTTCGTCAGCCTTGTCGCCACCGTCGACCCGCAGGCCAGCGCCTTGCCTCCTCCTCCCGTCTTTTCCTTCGGCTTCCTCTCTCTCTAATCCCTCTCTCTCCCAGATACTCCGTCGCCATGGACGCCCACCGCTGCTTCGTCCTGGAACGGATCCTCGTCGCCCCGAGCTCGTGCAAGCTGTGGAGCCCCGCCGCCGCCAGGAACGGGCTCCCCGCGCCCTGGATCCGATCGATCTGACCTTCCCCATGCCCAAGACCTCGACGTCCCTTCGCTCTGCTCCCGGTCACCGGTGCCTGCTCGCCTCCATTGCATCGCCCTGCTTCCCCTGCAACGAACGAGGAGAGGCGTCGTCCCCGCGTTGACCGATCCCGCGCCCCTCACTTCTGCGTCCAGGTGCAGCCCAGCTCCCTTCGTCCGCTCCAAGGCCCAGCGCTGCGTGGCCCAGCACCGCGCCAAGGCCCAGCCCAGCTACCGCAGCCCCATGCCGGCCTCCTCCAGATCTGACTGGGCCGAGCCCATGGGTGAGGCCACTCCCCCAGCGCCTCTTGTTTTTTTACTGATGGGCCTGCTCCAAGTTCAGTTTCGGCCTGTGTAGGTTTTTTTTTCAGTTCAGTGATTTTAGCAATTATCCGAGGATTTGAAGTTTTGCAGAATAGTCCCCCTAGTTCATGCATTTAATAACTCACTAACCGTCCATCGGTTTGAAATAAGTTATATATGAAACTTGCTCAGAATTTCGTGTAGATTAATAATATCCAACTTTCATCCATGTTTGAAATGTCTAAAATGATGTTTGCATTAATTTGCTCCTATGCCATGTTAACATGATTTAATTCATAACTAAATAACCGTAGCTCCAAATCTAACAAACTTTATATGTAAATGGGGTAGAAAAATGCCTACTTTAACATGGTGGCTTTACTTTGCATGTTTAAAAACTATAAAATTATGTTTAGGGCAGAACAGTACCAAACCTAATATATGCATATGAGGAGTTTCCGGAATTGTTGTTTGTTGCTTCCGGCCTCATTTAACCTTGACTAGATAGGTAGTTTACATTTGCTTCACCTCTTGCCATGTTTAACAACATTTAATATTGTTTGGTACATAAACGAGATCAAACTAAATAATTGATGTGGTGCTCTGTCAATATGCATCCCGATGCATATTGAGCTCCACTTAATTTGTAGGATTGCTCGTGCATTTTGCCATGCCGTGCCTCATTAAACCGGACATGCATCATACTCGTTTGTGCTTCATGCCATGTTGATGTGTTTGTTGTTTACTATGTTGTTTGCTTCTTTCCGGTGTGCTTCTTCGGGTTGTTTCCGACAACGTCGCGTTTGTGAGGAACCGTTCGTCTACGTCCGTTTGTCTTCTTCATGGACTCGTTCTTCTTCCTTGTGGGATTTAAGTTAAGATGATCATACCCTCGAAATCACTACTATCTTTGCTATGCTAGTTTGCTCGCTCTTGCTATGCCAATGCTTCGATGCCTACCATTTGCTTGTCAGCCTCCCAATTGCCATGTCAAACCTCTAACTCACCATGTCCTAGCAAACCGTTGATTGGCTATGTTACCGCTTGCTCAGCCCCTCTTATAGCGTTGCTAGTTGCAGGTGAAGTTAAAGATTTCTCCATGGTGGACAGGATTTTGGTTGGGATATCACAATATATCTTATATAATTAATGCATCTATATACTTGGTAAAGGGTGGAAGGCTTGGCCTTTTGCCTGGTGTTTTGTTCCACTCTTGCCGGCCTAGTTTCCGTCATACCGGTGTTATGTTCCCGGATTTTGCGTTCCTTACGCGGTCGGGTGATTTATGGGACCCCCTTGACAGTTCGCTTTAAATAAAACTCCTCCAGCAAGGCCCAACATTGACTTTTACCATTTGCCTCACCACCGCCTACTTTTCCCTTGGGAGTCGCTCTCTCGAGGGTCATCTTTATTATAGCCCCCCCCCGGCCAGTGCTTGTCTAAGTGTTGGTCCGAACCAGAGCCACTTGCAGCGCCACCTCGGGGAAACTCGAGGTCTGGTTTTAGTTGTACGTAGTGTTCATCCGGTGTTGCCCTGAGAACGAGATATGTGCAGCTCCTATCGGGATTGTCGGCGCATCGGGCGGTCTTGCTGGTCTTGTTTTACCATTGTCGAAATGTCTTGTAAACCGGGATTCCGAGTCTGATCGGGTCTTCCTGGGAGAAGGTCTATTCCTTCGTTGGTCGCGAGAGCTTGTCATGGGCTAAGTTGGGACACCCCTGCAGGGTATAATCTTTCGAAAGCCGTGCCTGCGGTTATAGGCAGATGGGAATTTGTTAATGTCCGGTTGTAGATAACTTGACACCAGATCCGAAATAAAACGCATCAACTGCGTGTGTAACCGTGATGGTCTCTTTCCGGCGGAGTCCGGGAAGTGAACACGGTTGTTGGAGTTATGCTTGACGTAAGTAGTCCAGGATCACTTCTTGATCTTACTTTTATCGACCGTGCTTTGCCTTCTCTTCTCGCTCTCAGTTGCGTATGTTAGCCACCATATATGCTAGTCGCTTGCTGCAGCTCCACCTCATACCTTTACCTTACCCATAAGCTTAAATAGTCTTGATCGCGAGGGTGTGAGATTGTTGAGTCCCTATGGCTCACAGATACTTCCAAAACCAGCTTGTAGGTGCCGATGAGTCCGTGCAGATGACGCAACCAAGCTCAGGAGGAGCTCGATGACGTCCTTGTCCTTTGTGTTGTTTCGTTCTAGTTGATCAGTAGTGGAGCCCAGTTGGGGTCGATCGGGGACCTTTGTCGCATTTGGGGTTCTTCTTTTATTTTGGTTCCGTAGTCGGACCATGAGTGTATTTGATTGATGTAATGTTTATTCATGTAATGGTGTGAAGTGGCGATTGTAAGCCAACTATGTATCTCTTTCCCTTATGTATTACATGGGTTGTGTGACGATTACCTCACTTGCGACATATGCCTTCAATGCGATTATCTCTCTAAGTCGTGCCTCGACACGTGGGAGCTATAGTCGCATCGAGGGTGTTACAAGTTGGTAATCAGAGCCTTCCCCGACCTTAGGAGCCCCATTGCTTGATCGTTTTTAGTGGCCGAGTTGTGTCTAGAAAAATGTTTTGAGTCATTTAGGAATTATATATCGGAGAGTTTAGGAATTTTTTTTACTCCTCATTCCCTTCGTCACTCTTGTGAGGCATCCTGACGTAGAGTTTTGACTCTTCTCTTCTCAAATTTCACTAAAAAAAATTTAGGATCACGCGGGTATCTTGGAATCGTTCCGATGGTTTTATGATGAGATCATTGTCTTGGTGCCTCCTGTCAGGGGTTTTGTGGAAGTGTCCCGGGGAGTTGAGCTCTGAGGTGTTGTCATCATAATTTTATCGTTGCAGTTCTGGAATACCTGAGATTTGCCGACATCGAAAATCTCTTTTTATGCAGTTGTTGGTGAGATAACCCCGATAACCCAGTACTGGGGCGAGCTCGGGAGTATTGCCATAACTCGTATAACGGATGCTTTTCGAAGGTTGAGGTACACGATTTCCGAAGGTTTCTTGGTTATGTGTTGACGGATGGATACAGCTTGGATGTAGGTATTGTTAGTTTGGGTGAGATATATTGCTTCCCCTGTATCCCCAACACCAGATTGCATAACCAGAAAGTTTCGGGAGTTTTATAGGTGGGAATTCAAGTAGCTCCTAGAATATCTTTTCGACAGATGCATGATATGAGATTGGGGTTCGACGTCTAGTGGTCCGCCTTTCCACGGTCGTTTTTACAGTGGTCTCGTTGTGTCTTAAAGAACCCTTGGCTATGCTGGTTCGGGGACACTTCGTATGTCATGTGCACTGCCTTGTACATGATGGTGCTGTACACTCGAGCCCGTGTGGGCCCCACCACGAAAACTTCGGATGGAATCTCTATCATATGTTTGTTCCGGCTTATTCTGCAAGCCAATCCTTTGTTTTGTTTTATTTGTGGTATTCGAGTTGCTTCGAGTCAAATGTTGAATCCATACCTTTCTTAAATGGTGTTCTCATATTTCTATGGGAGTGCTAATCCTTTCGATCATCGAGATTGTCATGTCAATTCTTTCCAACCGGTGTGCTTCTTTTCAAGTGGATCCGATCATTTCAACATTCGCAAGATCACCTCTCAGTTTTCTCAACGGTGTTTGTTTCATCCGTCCCAAGTTGTCTTTGTTTTCCCGCCCTCCCACCCCTTTTTCTTCAAGGACTCATTTATTTTAACCAAGTATCCATTTATTCATGTGAAGTCACTTCACTCTTTTCGATCAATGTTCTGATCCGGTGATCCCTCGTGAAGATGCTCACGAGCTTCAAGTTCATCATCCTTCATTATTGTTTCTTCTCTGGTGGTGTTAATTTCAAGCTTTCGGTGTTGATCATATTTTTTTTCCTCGTGTCAAATGCTTGTTCATACCGGTGCACCTCTTAATCTTTCACTTCTCGCTTTTCATTTGTTCTGGAGTGCTCAAGATATCTTGGAAGACTTGTGTTTCCATTCTCAATCCGTTCAAGATATTTCGAGGTTGTTATCTCATTCAAGCCATTTAATTCAACCGGTGCAATCCCCCCTTTCAATCAATTGTTCAACGGTGTTTTATTTTGAGTGGGCCCTAACCCACAGGTTTTTTTCCCAGGATCTTACCTGACTCTTCTAATTATTCTGGTGCTATTCCCAAATTCTTTTCAAAGTGTGACGTAAGAATGGATTCCATCAGTCACATGCCTTCTCCAAGATCGCTTTGAAATATTTTCATCGTTGGTTTAACCTTTCCAATTTTCATTCCGGAGTATCTCAACAATTCATGGTGGTTCTCATCATCTTTCTCAACTTTTGAAGACCGAAGAAGGATTTCTCTTAAATCTTGGTCCATTCTCTTGAAGATTCATGGTTCTAGCTTGATGCTATCCTCATAATTGTTTTGATTGTGACAATTCTTTTCAACCATCTGATGCATTTCAGGAGTTGCTTCCTTTCTTGATAATCCGAATGCCATCATTTCTGAATATTACTCATTCTCAACCTTCAACTCTTGTTCTCCAAATCTTACCGGTGATTCGTTCATATACCCTCTAGTCAGCTCATGATCTCTTCGTTCTCATGTTTCTAAATCACCTCAAGTATCTTCATTCGTTTTCCAATTCTTCCCGGTGAATTGTGCCTTTGTTACTTTCATTTTCAATTCTTACGGTGGTTCGTTCAAGAGTTCTCTTTCCTTGGTTATCATATCAATTCATTCGTTGTTTCCAAATTCCACCGGTGGTTCATGAAGATTTTCTAAAGTTTGCGCCATATCTATCTTGATCCTTTCTATGAGAATAAGTAGTGTGCCAAATCTGTTGCTTGTCATCAATTTAAATTGGTGAAGGATAGGCATGACATAATTCTTATTCTTGTTTCATCCAAGTGATTAATTCCTTCTTCCAGAGATTGTTCATGATGAAGTAATTCTCGGTTCTAATATTCATCTTTTCTTTCCGGAGTTCCAAGTTTTCTTGGTTATATCGTTGCAAAGCTCCATCTAAATCATCACAAGGCTCACCTTGTTCTTTCAACTTCTCTTTCTTTCTATCATTCTTTTATTACCGGAGTTCTCCATGGAAGATCTACATGATGGTTCATCAAGGATTCCTTTCATTCTTCATTTGTTCTTCAAAGTTTCTCTCGAAGCTAAGATCCGCCAAGCTATACTCAAAAGTAAACATGGTGCTCAACACATGTTTTGTTTTGAGGAGTTCAAGTATTCTTCATCTTGCATTCCGAAGTGCAATTCTTTCTACCTTATTTTTTGAGGTGGTGTCATGTCATTCTTGACAATTCGAGTTCGTGTTTGATGATTCATATGTTGTCAAGAATGAGGTAGCTAAACCCATCAACTCCTTCGAGCATGAGTTCTTCTCAGTCCAATCAACTTCTTCTTTGGAGTTATCTTGGTACAGATTTCACCTAAAGCCTTCCATTGGGAATGTTGCTATTTGTGGTGCTTATCATTGATCCAAGCTTTCTCCATATCCTTCTCGGTGAAAGAGGTTTTTCGTCTCTTCGTTGATCTCAAATGAGCAATTGTTTTTCGTTAGTGGCAGAATGTCATCTCATAGTCTTGCGATCTTTCCATAAGCCCAATACAAGCTTATTCTTTTCGTTGTTGGTTTTCCAACAACTCCGTTATAACCTTCTTGGAAGGGCGCTTTCCAAGTTCATTTGTGGCAGCAATTGTCATTTTCTTCTCCGTTCTTTTCATTCCAATGATCTATCTTCTATTTCTTCTTTCGGAGGCAATGTGATGTTGCTCTCTTCGCTCATCATCCCGAATTGTGAGGATCGTGTTTTTTTTCGTGCTTATCCATTTAACCGGACTGTTGTGTCATCTCTTCAAGTTCTTTCATCTTGTCAAGTTTTGCCTCTCTTTTCAACCTGAGTGCTGTCTGAAATCCCTCTTACCCATTATGCCACTCTTTCAATAGTTCCGAAGGCAGTGTGTTGTTGATTTCATCAAGTATCATCCCATCTTCTCAAGTTCATGTTCAATTTCTTCCATTTACAGTCGGAGTGCTGTCAAAATTATATCATTCTTATTCATTCTTATCTCGTTTCAACCAGAGTGGTTTCAATTCCTTCTTGTCCATTGTGCTCATCAATCATGTCTTTGCAACCTTCAAGTTCTCGTTATGTTCCTTGTTCCTCTTTTCAAACGGACTGTTTGCAATCTTGGTCATCTCCATTGTTTTGTTTCTTTCAATTTGTTCAACCTCTCAAGGTTCGTGGTTTCACTCATTGGTCGAAGAAGCAACTTAGTTTTACCTCTTCTATTCCTTTTCCTTTTCCCTCCGGTGCCATCCTAGATCTCGGGACGAGATCCTCTCGTAGTGGTGGAGTGTTGTAACGCCCCGGATACAACTTTTCATATTCGTAACTCCGACTCTTGCCTTTTTCCGGAGATGTGATTTATTATTTCCTCCGTGGTTGGGTTTTTGTCTGTTGTTTTGCCTTTTGTTCTTGTTATGCATCTCGTCTCACAGCATCATGCGCATTGCATCGGCATCGTTTTCATAAAACTTGCATCCGTTCTGGTTCCGCCGGTTCTCTCCGTTGTCCGTTCTGAGCCCGACCACACTCGCACGCGCCCGCGGCACCTCCAAAATATTATTTTATAAGTGGCATAAAAATGTTCTCGGAATGGGATGGGACTTGTCGTGCGGTCTTATTATAGTGTAGACAGGCCGTCTGCCAAGTTTCGTCGCATTCGGAGTCCATCTGATAGCCCAACCGTTAAATGTATAGCGGTACCGTTGCCGGTACCTTCGTCGGACGTTTTCGGTCTCCGAAAATCGTGCCGGGCTGCCTTCTCCTCTCTCTTCTCAGCCCAACCCCCTCTTTGCACAACCACAGACCCCCTCGTGTGCGCGCCCGAAAGTTGTCCTGAACCCGACCCGCTCTGTCGTTACCGTTGGATCCGAATCATCCCCAAACATCCCGAAAGTATCTTCGTTTCTTTGTTGGTTTCTACCTAGTCTATTTTTTCCGTCCGTCCGATTACGATCGGAGGGAGGAGATAGCCCCTAGCCTAACCTACCCGCTATATATACTAGTCTAAACCGAGACCAAATCCCTAATTTCTAGGGATCCTCCTAGCCGCCGCAGCCACCTCTCTCCCGCATCCACCTCGGGATCCTCCCATTCCCCATCGAACCAATCGCCAGCCTCTTTCCCGATCCACCCCTCGCCGAGCCTTCCTACAACAGCCAGCCGGCGCCCGATCCAGGATGGATCGAGGCCACGGTCTAGCACGCCTCTGCCCCCTCTGCCACCGAGTGCGACCCGCCTTCGTCTCCTCCACCCCGCCGGCGAACCCAGCCACCAAAGCCACGCTGCCGGCCTCGTCCCTACTCATGCCTCCTCCTCCCTTGGTCTTGGACGCGTCTGGCCGCCCGCAGCGTCGCCGTCCGCGCCCGCAGCAGCCAGCAGCTGCAGCCCGAGCTCCTCTGCTCGCGCACAAGCTTTGCGACTCCGACGGCCCCTTCGTCAGCCTTGTCGCCGCCGTCGACCCGCAGGCCAGCGCCTTGCCTCCTCCCCCCGTCTTCTCCTTCGGCTTCCTCTCTCTCTCTAATCCCTCTCTCTCCCAGATACTCCGTCGCCATGGACGCCCGCCGCTGCTTCGTCCTGGAACGGATCCTCGTCGCCCCGAGCTCGTGCAAGCTGTGGAGCCCCGCCGCCGCCAGGAACGGGCTCCCCGCGCCCTGGATTCGGTCGATCCGACCTTCCCCATGCCCAAGACCTCGCCGCCCCTTCGCTCTGCTCCCGGTCACCGGCGCCTGCTCGCCTCCTCTGCATCGCCCTGCTTCCCCTGCAACGAACGAGGAGAGGCGTCGTCCCCGCGTTGACCGATCCCGCGCGCCTCACTTCTGCGTCCAGGAGCAGCCCAGCTCTCTTCGTCCACTCCAAGGCCCAGCGCTGCGTGGCCCAGCACCGCGCCAAGGCCCAGCCCAGCTACCGCAGCCCCATGCCGGCCTCCTCCAGATCTGACTGGGCCGAGCCCATGGGTGAGGCCACTCCCCCAGCGCCTCTTGTTTTTTTACTGATGGGCCTGCTCCAAGTTTAGTTTCGGCCCGTGTAGGTTTTTTTTCAGTTCTGTGATTTTAGCAATTATCCGAGGATTTGCAGTTTTGCAGAATAGTCCCCCTAGTTCATGCATTTAATAACTCACTAACCGTGCATCGGTTTGAAATAAGTTATATATGAAACTTGCTCAGAATTTCGTGTAGATTAATAATATCCAACTTTCATCCATGTTTGAAATGTCTAAAATGATGTTTGCATTAATTTGCTCCTATGCCATGTTAACATGATTTAATTCATAACTAAATAACCGTAGCTCCAAATCTAACAAACTTTATATGTAAATGGGGTAGAAAAATGCCTACTTTAACATGGTGGCTTTACTTTGCATGTTTAAAAACTATAAAATTATGTTTAGGGCAGAACAGTACCAAACCTAATATATGCATATGAGGAGTTTCTGGAATTGTTGTTTGTTGCTTCCGGCCTCATTTAACCTTGACTAGATAGGTAGTTTACATTTGCTTCACCTCTTGCCATGTTTAACAACATTTAATATTGTTTGGTACATAAACGAGATCAAACTAAATAATTGATGTGGTGCTCTGTCAATATGCATCCCGATGCATATTGAGCTCCACTTAATTTGTAGGATTGCTCGTGCATTTTGCCAAGCCGTGCCTCATTAAAACGGACATGCATCATACTCGTTTGTGCTTCATGCCATGTTGATGTGTTTGTTGTTTACTATGTTGTTTGCTTCTTTCTGGTGTGCTTCTTCGGGTTGTTTCCGACAACGTCGCGTTTGTGAGGAACCGTTCGTCTACGTCCGTTTGTCTTCTTCATGGACTCCTTCTTCTTCCTTGCGGGATTTAAGTCAAGATGATCATACCCTCGAAATCACTACTATCTTTGCTATGCTAGTTTTCTCGCTCTTGCTATGCCAATGCTTTGATGCCTACCATTTGCTTGTCAGCCTCCCAATTGCCATGTCAAACCTCTAACTCACCATGTCCTAGCAAACCGTTGATTGGCTATGTTACCGCTTGCTCAGCCCCTCTTATAGCGTTGCTAGTTGCAGGTGAAGTTGAAGATTTCTCCATGGTGGACAGGATTTTGGTTGGGATATCACAATATATCTTATATAATTAATGCATCTATATACTTGGTAAAGGGTGGAAGGCTTGGCCTTTTGCCTGGTGTTTTGTTCCACTCTTGCCGGCCTAGTTTCCGTCATACCGGTGTTATGTTCCCGGATTTTGCGTTCCTTACGCGGTCGGGTGATTTATGGGACCCCCTTGACACTTCGCTTTAAATAAAACTCCTCCAGCAAGGCCCAACATTGACTTTTACCATTTGCCTCACCACCACCTACTTTTCCCTTGGGAGTCGCTCTCTCGAGGGTCATCTTTATTATAGCCCCCCCGGGTCAGTGCTTGTCTAAGTGTTGGTCCGAACCAGAGCCACTTGCAGCGCCACCTCGGGGAAACTCGAGGTCTGGTTTTAGTTGTACATAGTGTTCATCCGGTGTTGCCCTGAGAACGAGATATGTGCAGCTCCTATCGGGATTGTCGGCGCATCGGGCGGTCTTGCTGGTCTTGTTTTACCATTGTCGAAATGTCTTGTAAACCGGGATTCCGAGTCTGATCGGGTCTTCCTGGGAGAAGGTCTATTCCTTCGTTGATCGCGAGAGCTTGTCATGGGCTAAGTTGGGACACCCCTGCAGGGTATAATCTTTCGAAAGCCATGCCTGCGGTTATAGGCAGATGGGAATTTGTTAATGTCCGGTTGTAGATAACTTGACACCAGATCCGAAATAAAACGCATCAACTGCGTGTGCAACCGTGATGGTCTCTTTCCGGCGGAGTCCGGGAAGTGAACACGGTTGTTGGAGTTATGCTTGACGTAAGTAGTCCAGGATCACTTCTTGATCTTACTTTTATCGACCGTGCTTTGCCTTCTCTTCTCGCTCTCAGTTGCGTATGTTAGCCACCATATATGCTAGTCGCTTGCTGCAGCTCCACCTCATACCTTTACCTTACCCATAAGCTTAAATAGTCTTGATCGCGAGAGTGTGAGATTGCTGAGTCCCTGTGGCTCACAGATACTTCCAAAACCAGCTTGTAGGTGCCAATGAGTCCGTGCAGATGACGCAACCAAGCTCAGGAGGAGCTCGATGACGTCCTGTCCTTTGTGTTGTTTCGTTCTAGTTGATCAGTAGTGGATCCCAGTTGGGGTCGATCGGGGACCTTTGTCACATTTGGGGTTCTTCTTTTATTTTGGTTCCGTAGTCGGACCATGAGTGTATTTGATTGATGTAATGTTTATTCATGTAATGGTGTGAAGTGGCGATTGTAAGCCAACTATGTATCTCTTTCCCTTATGTATTACATGGGTTGTGTGACGATTACCTCACTTGCGACATATGCCTTCAATGCGATTATGTCTCTAAGTCATGCCTCGACACGTGGGAGCTATAGTCGCATCGAGGGTGTTACAGCCGGAAGAGGGCCGTCATCACGGAGGGCTTCTACATCATCCTAGCCCCTCCGATGAAGTGTGAGTAGTTTACCTCAGACCTTCGGGTCCATAGTTAGTAGCTAGATGGCTTCTTCTCTCTCTTTGAATCTCAATACAAAGTTCTCCCCCTCTCTTGTGGAGATCTATTCGATGTAATCTTCTTTTTGCGGTGTGTTTGTTGAGACCGATGAATTGTGGGTTTATGATCAAGTCTATCTATGAATAGTATTTGAATCTTCTCTGAATTCTTTTATGCATGATTGGTTATCTTTGCAAGTTTCTTCGAATTATCCGTTTGGTTTGGCCAACTAGATTGGTAGTTCTTGCCATGGGAGAAGTGCTTAGCTTTGGGTTCGATCTTGCGGTGTCCTTACCCAGTGACAGAAGGGGCAGCAAGGCACGTATTGTATTGTTGCCATCGAGGATAACAAGATGGGGTTTATTTCATATTGCATGAATTTATCTCTCTACATCATGTCATCTTGCTTAAAGCGTTACTCTGTTTTTAACTTAATATTCTAGATGCATGCTGGATAGCGGTCGATGAGTGGAGTAATAGTAGTAGATGCAGAATCATTTCGATCTACTTGTCACGGACGTGATGTCTATATACATGATCATGCCTAGATATTCTCATAATTATGCTCAATTCTATCAATTTCTCAACAGTAATTTGTTCACCCACCGTAGAATACTTATGCTCTTGAGAGAAGCCACTAGTGAAACCTACCCCCCCCGGGTCTATTCTCATCATATCAATCTCCATCACTTTTATATTGTTTTGCTATTTACTTTGCCTTTACCTTTTACTTTGCATCTTTATATCAAAAATACCAAAAATATTCTACCTATCAGATCTCACTCTCGTAAGTGACCGTGAAGGGCTTGACAACCCCTAATCACGTTGGTTGCGAGTAGCTATCGCTTTGTGCAGGTACGAGGGACTTGAGCATGGGCTCCTACTAGATTGATACCTTGGTTCTCAAAAACTGAGGGAAATACTTACGCTACTCTGCTGCATCATCCCTTCCTCTTCGGGGAAAACCAACGCAAGCTCAAGACGTAGCAAGAAGGATTTCTGGCGCCGTTGCCGAGGAGTCTACGCAAAAGTGAATATACCAAGTACCCATCACAATCCCTATCTCTCGCATTACATTATTTGCCATTTGCCTCTCGTTTTCCTCTCCCCCCAATTCACCCTTGCCGTTTTATTCGCCCTCTCTCTCTCTATCCTCCCTCTCTGTTTGCCTCTTTTGTCCGCTTGTCTTTTTGTTTGCTCGTGTGTTAGATTGCTTGTTTGTCGCAATGGCTCAAGATACTACCAAATTGTGTGACTTCACCAATACCAATAATAATGATTTCCTTAGCACTCCGATTGCTCCTCTTACCGATGCTGAATCTTGTGAAATTAATACTTCTTTGTTGAATCTTGTTATGAAAGATCAATTCACCGGCCTTCCTAGCGAAGATGCTGCTACTCATCTGAATAGCTTCGTTGATTTATGTGATATGCAAAAGAAAAAAAGATGTCAATAATGATGTCATTAAATTGAAGCTATTTCCTTTTTCGCTTAGAGATCATGCTAAAGCTTGGTTTTCGTCTTTGCCTAAGAATAGTATTGATTCATGGAACAAATGCAAAGATGCTTTTATCTCTAAGTATTTTCCTCCCGCTAAGATCATCTCCCTTAGAAATGATATTATGAACTTTAAACAACTTGATCATGAACATGTTGCACAAGCTTGGGAGAGAATGAAATTAATGATACGTAATTGCCCTACTCATGGTTTGAATTTGTGGATGATTATACAAATTTTTTATGCCGGATTGAATTTTGCTTCTAGAAATCTTTTAGATTCGGCCGTGGGAGGCACTTTTATGGAAATCACTTTAGGATATGCTACTAAACTCCTAGATAATATTATGGTTAATTATTCTCAATGGCATACTGAAAAAACTTCTAATAAAAAAGTTCATGCGATAGAAGAAATTAATGTGTTGAGTGGAAAGATGGATGAACTTATGAAATTATTTGCTACTAAGAGTGTTTCTTCTGATCCTAATGATATGCCTTTGTCTACTTTGATTGAGAATAACAATGAATCTATGGATGTGAATTTTGTTGGTAGGAATAATTTTGGTAACAACGCTTATAGAGGGAATTTTAATCCTAGGCCATATCCTAGTAATCCTTCTAATAATTATGGGAATTCCTACAACAACTCTTATGGATATTATAATAAGATGCCCTCTGATTTTGAATCTAATATTAAAGAATTTATTTCTTCGCAAAAGAATTTTAATGCTATGATTGAAGAAAAATTGCTTAAGATTGATGATTTGGCTAGGAACGTTGATAGAATTGCTCTTGATGTTGATGTTTTGAAACTTAGATCCATTCCACCTAAGCATGATATCAATGAGTCTCTTAAAGCCATGAGAATTTCAATTGATGAGTGTAAAGAAAGAACCGCTAGGATGCGTGCTTCCAAAGATGCCTTTATTAAAGCATGTTGTTCCAATTCCTATGAAAGTAATGATGGAGATCTAAAAGTTATTGATGTGTCTCCCATTAAATCTTTATTTTGCAATATGAATCTTGATGAAACTGAATATGATCTTCCTTTACCTAGAAGGCGTTCTAAAAATTCGGAGTATTTAGATCTTAATGATGAAATTGATGAAAGTGGGATTGAAAGAAATAAAAATCTAGATGTTGCTAAACCCACTATATTGGATTTCAAGGAATTTAATTATGAAAATTGCTCTTTTATTGATTGTATTTCCTTGTTGCAATCCGTGCTAAATTCTCCACATGCTTATAGTTGAAATAAAGCCTTCACCGAACATATTGTTGATGCCTTGATGCAATCTTATGAAGAAAAACTTGAGTTGAAAGTTTATATCCCTAGAAAACTTTATGATGAGTGGGAACCAACTATTAAAATTAAAATTAAAGATTATGAGTTTTATGCTTTGTGTGATTTGGGTGCTAGTGTCTCTACTATTCCCAAGACTTTGTGTGATTTACTAGATTTCCGTAATTTTAATGATTGCTCTCTAAACTTGCATCTTGCGGATTCCACTATTAAGAAACCTATGGGAAGAATTAATGATGTTCTTATTGTTGCAAATAGGAATTGTGTGCCCATAGATTTCATTGTTCTTGATATAGATTGCAATCCTTCTTGCCCTATTATTCTTGGTAGACCTTTCCTTAGAACGGTTGGTGCGATTATTGATATGAAGGAAGGAAATATTAGATTTCAATTCCCATTAAAAAAGGGCATGGAACACTTTCCAAGAAAGAAAATAAAATTACCATACGAAACTATCATGAGAGCCACTTATGGATTGCCTACCAAAGATGGCAATACCTAGATCTATCCTTGCTTGTTATGCCTAGCTAGGGGCGTTAAACGATAGCGCTTGTTGGGAGGCAACCCACTTTTATTTTTATTCCTTGCTATTTGCTCCTGTTTAGAAATAAATACATTATTTAGCCTCTGTTTAGATTGTTTTTTTGTGTTTAATTAGTGTTTGTGCCAAGTAGAACCGTTGGGAAGACTTGGGGAAAGTCTTGTTGAACTTGCTGTAAAAAACAGAAACTTTAGCGCTCACTAGAACTGCTGCCATTTTTATTTGAAGAGTGATATTGTGACACCCGGATAATCAAGCTACAGTAACCCTCTACTAACGATGCCACATCACCTCCATTACGGTTACCAACCTCGCGTTAGTTCAAAACCGATTCAAATCCAAATTCAAAATCAAACAAATAATAGAAGTTTTCCAATCTTAAAACTAAAATGTTTGGAGAGAGCCAAATAATGCATAAGTAATATTGGTGAAGAAACCAACCTCTTTGAAAGTGTTTGATTCCTAAAGTAAATAAAATAGTAGCAAACAATCAATCAAATGCTTTTTACAATTAATAAATTATTAAACTATTCTATCTAGTTGCCCAAACTTATGTGGCCGTAGTATAATTATTTAGACCAAATTAGGGACTACTTTTATAAGTCATAAATCTAAAATAAAAGTGAAACTAAAAGTAACAGAAAATAAATAAAAGAATAACAACAGAAGATAAAACAAATACAAAAAAAGAGAAAAGAAAACAGGACCCCCCCGCTGGGCCAAGTGGCCCAGCTGGCCTCAGCCGCTCGAACGGGCCGGCCCACCCCAGTCCACCTCCCCTACTAACTTCCCACCCCCGTAACCCTAACCCCCCCACTCGCCCCACTCCCTCTCCCCGTCCCGATCCGATCTGGATCGGTGACGAAACCCCACTCCCCACTCTCCTCGCTCCCCGATCCCCTTCTGGATCGGGGCAACAACCTCGGCGCCCGGCGCCCTGCTGCCTACCCCACCGTTCCCCCGCCGCCTGACTCTCGCCGAACCCCGACCACGCCGTACCGTCATCTCTTCCTCGCCCAAGGTCGCGCCCGAAGGCCGCAGACGCCGCGGCCACCGCCGCCCTGCTTGGACCTCGCCGGACGCCATCGCCGGACTGCCTCCCCGTCGTCCTCTTCATCGCCTACTCATCCCCGTCTTCCTCCTCAACAGCTCCAACGAGCCTCGCCGCCCCTCGTCCTTGCAACGTGGGTGAGCCCCCGGGCTCCGGCCTCGCTCCTTCTCTGCTTGTGCTGCGGCTATCGCCGCACGCCGTCACCGTCGTGTCCTGCCCCCCGCCGTGGCTCGCACCGCCAGCGCCAGCTACGCACCTGCCATGGCCGCCCGGCTCCCCCTCCCGCTCCGGCTACGCCACTTCGCACGAGGCCGTGCCCCGGCCAAGCAACCTGCACCTCCCGACCGTGGTCCGCGTGCGCCACAACCGCGCCGGCCGCGTCGTCACTCCCCCTGCCGCCCGCTACCTCCCCCAGCTGCGCCCGATGCTCCCTGTCCGCCCTGGCCGGCGCTCTGCTCCGCCCCGACCGGTGCCCGGGGCCAACCGGGGGATCACCCGCGCCCATTATCCCGTTACGGGGCGCCCAACAGTGGCTTGTGTCACTGACCACTGGGGCCCGACCCTTTTTTAGAACGAAAAAGAAAATAAGAAAAGGAATAAAATAAATAAATAATAATAAGATGATAATAATTAATTAGTTAATTAACTTAATTAATCTAGTTTAATTAATCCTGCTTAATTAAACCCTAATTAACATGTTAGTCTATGACAGGTGGGTCCCACTGGACCCATAGGCCAGGTTTGACTTTGGTCAGCTGGGTTTGACCTGCTGATGCCATGGTGATGTCATGCTGACATCACCTTTCACTGTTCTGGATAATGTTCGAGTTAATTAATTAAATAAATGTAAAAAATGCATAAAACTTTGATAAATCATAGAAAATAAACCGTAACTCGGATGCAAATACTTTATACATGAAAGTCGCTCAGAACGACAAGACGAATCTGGATACACAGCCCGTACGTCCGCCACACATCCCTATCATAGTGAACATGTAACTTTTCCCCCTCCGGTTCATCTGTCTGAAAACGCGAAACACCGGGAATACTTTCCCGGATGTTTTCCCCCTTCGCCGGTATCACCTACTACCGCGTTAGGGCACACCTAGCACCGCTCATTGTCACGTCACACATCGTCATGCTTATGTTTGCATTGTATTTATTGTTTCTTTCCCCTCTTCTCTTCGGTAGACTACGAGACCGACGCTGCTGCCGCCCCGTTCGACTACGGAGTTGACGACCCCTCCTTCTTGCCAGAGCAACCAGGCAAGCCCCCCCCTTTGATCACCAGATATCGCCTACTCTTCTCTATACTGCTTGCATTAGAGTAGTGTAGCATGTTACTGCTTTCCGCTATTCCTATCCTGATGCATAGCCTGTCCTTGCTACTACTGTTGTTACCATTACCTGCTATCCTACTGCTTAGTATAGGATGCTAGTGTTCCATCGGTGGCCCTACACTCTTGTCCGTCTGCCATGCTATACTACTGGGCCGTGATCACTTCGGGAGGTGATCACGGGCATATACTATATACTTTACACAGTTACATTACTTGTGGTACTGTTCGGAGTTGGGGGCTGAAGGGGCAGGTGGCTCCATCCCGGTAGAGGTGGGCCTTGGTTCCTGACGGCCCCTGACTATTACTTTGTGGCGGAGCGACAGGGCAGGTTGAGACCACCTAGGAGATAGGTGGGCCTGGCCCTGGTCGGTGTTCGCGGATACTTAACACGTTTAACGAGATCTTGGTATTTGATCCGAGTCTGGCTATTGGCCTATACGCACTAACCATCTACGTGGGGACAGTTATGGGCACTCGACGTCGTGGTATCAGCCGAAGCCTTCGTGACGTCAGCGACTAAGTGGCGCGCGCCGGATTGAACCGTAAGCCTGCTCTTGTATTAAGGGGGCTAGTTCTGCTTCCGGCCGCGTACGCAACGTGCAGGTGTGCAATGGGCGATGGGCCCAGACCCCTACGCCATAGGATTTAGACCGGCGTGCTGACCTCTCTGTTGTGCCTAGGTAGGGCTACGACGTGTTGATCTTCCGAGGCTGGGCATGACCCAGGAAAGTGTGTCCGGCAAAATGGGATCGAGCATGTTGGGTTATGTGGTGCACCCCTGCAGGGAAGTTAATCTATTTGAATAGCCGTGATCTTCGGTAACAGGACGACTTGGAGTTATACCTTGTCCTTATGACAACTAGAACCAGATACTTAATAAAACACACCCTTCCAAGTGCCAGATACAACCGTGATCGCTCTCTCACAGGGCGACGAGGGGAGGATCATCGGTTAGGATTATGCTATGTGATGATACTTGGAGGACTTCAGTCTACTCTCTTCTACATGCTGCAAGACGGGGGCTGCCAGAAGCGTAGTCTTCGAAAGGACTAGCTATCCCCCCTTATCCCGGCTTTCTGTAGTTCAGTCCACATATAATAGCCTTATTCCAGTTGATACCAATGCATACATATGTAGTATAGCTCCTTGCTTGCGAGTACTTTGGATGAGTACTCACGGTTGCTTTCTCCTTCTTTTCCCCCTATCCCTTCTACCTGGTTGTCGCAATCAGATGTTGGAGCCCAGGAGCCAGACGCCACCGTCGATGATGACTACTACTACTCGGGAGGTGCCTACTACTACGTGCAGCCCGCTGACGGCGACCAGGAGTAGTTTAGGAGGATCCCAGGCAGGAGGCCTGCGCCTCTTTCGATCTGTATCCCAGTTTGTGCTAGCCTTCTTAAGGCGAACTTGTTTAACTTATGTCTGTACTCAGATATTGTTGCTTCCGCTGACTCGTCTATGATCGAGCTCTTGTATTCGAGCCCTCGAGGCCCCTGGCTTGTAATATGATGCTTGTATGACTTATTTTATTTGTAGAGTTGTGTTGTGATATCTTCCCGTGAGTCCTTGATCTTGATCATACACATTTGCGTGCATGATTAGTGTACGATTGAATCGGGGGCGTCACAAGTTGGTATGAGAGCTGACTGCCTATAGGAATCCCCCTTCCAAACTCCTTGGCCGAAGTTGAGTCTAGTCGATGAAAATTGTTTTACTAATATGGCTGTGTGGCCCATGGGCCCACGTCGCCATTGGGTGGTATTAGGATCTTTTATTACTCGACCTATACTCTGGGACTCTGATCTCTCTTCTATTCCGGTTAAATGATTTTGCTAAAATCTAACTCTAGGTTCTCGTTACCACTTCCTGCCGGAGAGTCCCTTCATTTTAGATGATCGTCTGCTGCACCAGAAGATTCCAAAGATAATCTCCTATGTTGTGCCCACCGCCTTTGCAAATTCCCTACCACTGTTATATTATTATGGAATACTACATACACTTGTCCTTTCAATCCCATTGATCTTGTTATTACAAGATACCCCGAAAATTCTCTCTATTGTTCCAAGAATAGTTTGTACCTACTTCCTTGCAGTTCATTACCCACATGAACACCCCAACGGATAATTCCTCGCACTTACCGAGTATCCGCCCATCCCCAGTTGTTTATGTTTCACTAAGTTCTTCGAATTAATATTCGATATTTCGAAAATCCTTGGCAGCATATTGCTCTTGAAATTCTTGCTTGCTTGCATTATGGTTAACCCCATAAGTATAGTAACCTTATTGGCAGCCTTTGTCACTAACATGTTGAGTACATTGATTCAATATGTTGCGAATGCTCACAATCCTCAATCAGATCCTAGAGTTCATCCGTCCGGCTTAGACATTGTCTTAAACATGAGCTGGATCTCGACCAATCAAAATTTTGTCGATTTTATCCCTACGCTTATTCAACTTATCCATCATTAATCAGAGCGTTTGCTTCTGATCCTTTGATTTGGAAATCTTAATTCCTTTGCCTTGAGCTTTGAATTAGTCAGTTGTTTCTATAATCCAAAGCCCTTGCTTTGTTTTGTCCTCTGACCGTGTGCCGATGCTCACATCAGCTCCATTATGGACCAGCAGATCCTTTGTTGGATTTTATCCAATAGCGTCCTTCATATTCAATAACCTTGTGAGCCTTCCCTCAGATACATAATGCCTTTGGTAAATTGTATCCTCTACTTTCTCAACCATGCTCAACTTTCGAGCTGGTGGTATTTACTATTGAAGATTGTGGTATATATTTCCACGATACCCTGATGGGTTGAACCTATGCCTTCCTTAATATGTTTGAACTCAAAAGTTTTCACGAGTCATACACTTTGGTAATTTGCCAGATAAAATTTCAACACTACAACTTCCTCAAAGTGAGAAGTGAATGATTGGCTATGCATTGGAGAAGTGGGAGTCGACCTTGAACTTTGTGTTCATGCCCATGAAAATGATGTAGACCGTCTCGGAAGCTTCTTGCAAAATGATTATCCAGATGTATGATTCTTTCGGTATTCTTGAAATTGATTCCTTACAGCTATGGTTCCGACCATGCTGTCCTGATTTGATATATCTGATGGGAATTCATTCCAGTGCCTCGTCTAATTTTTGGCAAGGTTGAAGTATCTACTTCATAGGTCAATGGCCCGGTTCTACTTCTATCATGTTCTACCTTCGAGTATTACCCGCTGGTATCTCGAGAACTGTGTTACTTCCTGCGAGTCTTCATCTAGTATTGCTTCTCATCGATCTCAGATCCCCCCAGGTTCTGAGTTATTAGTCACTCG
Organism: Triticum dicoccoides; assembly: GCF_002162155.2. Classification (NCBI taxonomy): domain Eukaryota; kingdom Viridiplantae; phylum Streptophyta; class Magnoliopsida; order Poales; family Poaceae; genus Triticum; species Triticum dicoccoides. The sequence goes on along the minus strand of NC_041392.1, from coordinate 460,226,518 downwards.
AGGACACCGATAAATGAATCGATTCCGCACTCTGATTCAGTAACTCTAAGTAATTCTTGTTTCTTACGAGTTTAATAATCCTTCAAGTCATTCCTAGCCTTATCGGCTATATCATCATCGGCAAACTTTTAACTGTGCTACCCGGTCCTTCTTCCCGGAGCACAACTTTCGACAATGAGCTAAGCTTATGTCGATCATCCTTGTCTTATTGTTTCACCTTGAATGGCAAGCTTGATTCCTAGTTGGTGTTGTATCCGTAGTTCTAATAATCTTTTGCTACAACAGTCCTTCTGCTTGAGCAGTCGCTGTTCGATTGCTTCTTTGTGGAGCCTCTCGACAAAATTGTCGTGATCACCATCAACATTTTGAGTTCTTCCAGGATATCAATCAAATTCAGGATGGGAAATACCATCCTTGCCCCTCGATGATTGTGTTATCATCGACAACATTCTTGCCTTCCCCCAACACAAATTTATACATGCTATGGATGCAACTTGCAATCCAGCACGTATTATGTTCTACCATGAAGTATTACCATCTTTTATGTCAAGAATTTTGTTAGAATTTCACCACCTCTTAAGAATTCTTGATATAGTAATACTTCTCGTCATCTCCGTTCATATCTTGGTCCCCGTGTTGTTTCTAACCGGGATACGAGCCATTTAACTTTTATGTGTAGTTTCAAAAATTCTAACAACCCTATTGCTTGGAGTTAATGGTTGATAGCTTGATTCTTAGTCTATTGGTTAATGAATCACCATCCTAACATCGATCGGGCTACTTAGTCCATCCTTCCAGGTACACGTTTTGATCAATGTTTAATTGTGGATGTTCTCCTCGGGCATACATCATTATATCATTTGATCTGACAAATGTTATCTCCCTGTTCACATAATTGTGGAAATCCATCATTTTGGGGATCTCGATGAGTTGTCGCCAAGTCCACCAGCCACCTCCTCCTAATCTCCTTGGTTTAATGATGAACTCATGATTCGGGACTTGCTTCCATAGTTCATTTCCCGAGAATCTGGCAGCACCATCTCGTCAAATTGTGTTCCACCTTTCCTTCTCAGGCATCCTGAGTCTGGGTTATCCTGACAACAATCAGATCTGAATCTCGGACAGATATGATGGTTGGAACATATTTCCAAGAGTTATAACAATGGTCTTTATGTGACCCGGTAAGGTGTTGTCGTGCCTAGCACACCTGGCCGGAGGCCCTAATGTTATAGATTCCTTTTCAACAAGGTTATCCATTCTTCCATTAGGAAACTGTGACTTATTCAATAAGTTGTTTTCGATGGATCCTTCATATCCAAAGTTTGACCTTTGCTTGAAGAACATGTCAGCGCTATCTCGAAGCATGTCTATGGTACTCCGATTCTCAATAAGAACATTTGAAGCACCATGCTAAATGTTTCTTGTTGAAATTACCCAAACACCATTGTATGGGTAATGTCATGAAATTTCTCTCCTCTTATCTAAAGGGTTTTCTACTTTATATCCTGTCTTGGATATCATCCTCTGCTTGACTTTAGGGAGGATATACCCCTGATATATGTGTTTAAACATATTTTCCTTTTTGTTGTTTTATTCAAACTTACTTATAATCTACTTAACTGAGCAGTGGTAATTCCCTGCTTAGGTAAGCACCTCGTGTACAACTCTATCAGTAAGAACCTATTACTATTGTTGATGACATTCCGGTATCCACCGATGGACGAGAACTTTGCCTATTGATCCGCCTCGTTCAACGAGCAGGAAAATGGTTCTCTTCGTCCCTCGACCTTGGTACCGACGTTGTTGCCGACATAATCGACAGGCTATCCTCTGACCAGCCTTGCTATTATAACCGTACAAGATGTCAACGCCTTTCCTACTTTAAACCCACATGGTGGGCCCATAACCCACAGTTCCACAGGATCAAAACCTGACTCTCCTGTACAACCTTTTGTCAAAGTTATTCCTCGCGCTTGACTTCGTATGTAATTCACGAGCCACCTGCCTAGTGATCTATTATGGAATCAGATGGAATACTTATTCCCATTGCTCTGAACCCCTTTCACACTTCATTTCAGGCAACGAACGATTGCCTATGCGCTTGAAACTTCAATTTTGCACCTTCTTACTTTGCTCTCGATATTTTCTTAAGTTTCAATTCGAGAGTTACTATCCGCCACCCTCCCTGATGTTCTCTACCAGATACGCGACCTTGTAGAGGTCAGTTCTTCCGAAGATACCCCTTATCATTTTTCATAAGTACGATGGGACTCCTGACGAAAGGATGAAAAGACTTCATCATGATGACCAGAAGCAGAGAAATGAAGACATCAACGTAATGGATTGATCTCTTCGAGAAGAGCAACCAAGACCAAGAACACTCGCTGGAATTTCGTGTCCCGAAGCTTACCCCTTTACTCCACCACTTAAATCTCGGGACGAGATTTCTTGTAGTAGAGGAGAATTGTGACGCCCGGATAATCAAGCTACAGTAACCCTCTACTAACGATGCCACGTCACCTCCATTACGGTTACTAACCTCGCGTTAGTTCGAAACCGATTCAAATCCAAATTCAAAATCAAACAAATAATAGAAGTTTTCCAATCTTAAAACTAAAATGTTTGGAGAGAGCCAAATAATGCATAAGTAATATTGGTGAAGAAACCAACCTCTTTGAAAGTGTTTGATTCCTAAAGTAAATAAAATAGTAGCAAAACAATTAATCAAATGCTTTTTACAATTAATAAATTATTAAACTATTCTATCTAGTTGCCCAAACTTATGTGGCCGTAGTATAATTATTTAGACCAAATTAGGGACTACTTTTGTAAGTCATAAATCTAAAATAAAAGTGAAACTAAAAGTAACAGAAAATAAATAAAAGAATAACAACAGAAGACAAAACAAATACAAAAAAAGAGAAAAGAAAACAGGACCCCCCCCGCTGGGCCAAGTGGCCCAACTGGCCTCAGCTGCTCGAACGGGCCGGCCCACCCCAGTCCACCTCCCCTACTAACTTCCCACCCCCGTAACCCTAACCCCCCACTCGCCCCACTCCCTCTCCCCGTCCCGATCCGATCTGGATCGGTGACGAAACCCCACTCCCCACTCTCCTCGCTCCCCGATCCCCTTCTGGAT
>NC_041392.1:460177035-460222913 GCF_002162155.2 Triticum dicoccoides | reverse complement strand
AGCGCCAGCTACGCACCTGCCATAGCCGCCCGGCTCCCCCCTCCCGCTCCGGCTGTGCCACTTCGCACGAGGCCGTGCCCCGACCAAGCAACCTGCACCTCCCGACCGTGGTCCGCATGCGCCACAACCGCGCCGACCGCGTCATCACTCCCCCTGCCGCCCGCTACCTCCCCCAGCTGCGCCCGACGCTCCCTGTCCGCCCTGGCCGACGCTCTCCTCCGCCCCGACCGGTGCCCGGGGCCAACCGGGGGATCACCCGCGCCCATTATCCCGTTACGGGGCGCCCAGCAGTGGCGTGTGTCACTGACCACTGGGGCCCGACCCTTTTTTAGAACGAAAAAGAAAAGAAGAAAAGGAATAAATAAATAAATAATAATAAGATAATAATAATTAATTAGTTAATTAACTTAATTAATCTAGTTTAATTAATCATGCTTAATTAAACCCTAATTAACATGTTAGTCTATGACAGGTGGGTCTCACTGGACCCATAGGCCAGGTTTGACTTTGGTCAGCTGGGTTTGACCTGCTGATGCCATGGTGATGTCATGCTGACATCACCTTTCACTGTTCTGGATAATGTTCGAGTTAATTAATTAAATAAATGTAAAAAATGCATAAAACTTTGATAAATCATAGAAAATAAACCGTAACTCGGATGCAAATACTTTATACATGAAAGTCGCTCAGAACGACAAGACGAATCTGGATACAAAGCCCGTATGTCCGCCACACATCCCTATCATAGTGAACACGTAACTTTTCCCCCTCCGGTTCATCTGTCTGAAAACGTGAAACACCGGGAATACTTTCCCGGATGTTTTCCCCCTTCGCCGGTATCACCTACTACCGCGTTAGGGCACACCTAGCACCGCTCATTGTCATGTCACACATCGTCATGCTTATGTTTGCTTTGTATTTATTGTTTCTTCCCCCTCTTCTCTTCGGTAGACTACGAGACCGACGCTGCTGCCGCCCCGTTCGACTACGGAGTTGACGACCCCTCCTTCTTGCCAGAGCAACCAGGCAAGCCCCCCCCTTTGATCACCAGATATCGCCTACTCTTCTCTATACTGCTTGCATTAGAGTAGTGTAGCATGTTACTGCTTTCCGCTATTCCTATCCTGATGCATAGCCTATCCTTGCTACTACTGTTGTTACCATTACCTGCTATCCTACTGCTTAGTATAGGATGCTAGTGTTCCATTGGTGGCCCTACACTCTTGTCCGTCTGCCATGCTATACTACTAGGCCGTGATCACTTCGGGAGGTGATCACGGGCATATACTATATACTTTACACAGTTACATTACCTGTGGTACTGTTCGGAGTTGGGGGCTGAAGGGGCAGGTGGCTCCATCCCGGTAGAGGTGGGCCTAGGTTCCCGACGGCCCCCGACTGTTACTTTGTGGCAGAGCGACAGCGCAGGTTGAGACCACCTAGGAGAGAGGTGGGCCTGGCCCTGGTCGGTGTTCGCGGATACTTAACACGTTTAACGAGATCTTGGTATTTGATCCAAGTCTGGCTATTGGCCTATACGCACTAACCATCTACGCGGGGACAGTTATGGGCACTCGACGTCGTGGTATCAGCCGAAGCCTTCGTGACGTCAGCGACTAAGTGGCGCGCGCCGGATTGGACCATAAGCCTGCTCTTGTATTAAGGGGGCTAGTTCTGCTTCCGGCCGCGTACGCAACGTGCAGGTGCAATGGGTGATGGGCCCAGACCCCTGCGCCATAGGATTTAGACCGGCGTGCTGACCTCTCTATTGTGCCTAGGTAGGGCTGCGACGTGTTGATCTTCCGAGGCTGGGCATGACCCAGGAAAGTTTGTCCGGCAAAATGGGATCGAGCGTGTTGGGTTATGTGGTGCACCCCTGCAGGGAAGTTAATCTATTCGAATAGCCGTGATCTTCGGTAACAGTGCGACTTGGAGTTATACCTTGACCTTATGACAACTAGAACCGGATACTTAATAAAACACACCCTTCCAAGTGCCAGATACAACCGGTGATCGCTCTCTCACAGGGCGACGAGGGGAGGATCATTGGTTAGGATTATGCTATGTGATGATACTTGGAGGACTTCAGTCTACTCTCTTCTACATGCTGCAAGACGGGGGCTGCCAGAAGCGTAGTCTTCGAAAGGACTAGCTATCCCCCCTTATCCCGGCTTTCTGCAGTTCAGTCCACATATAATAGCCTTATTCCAGTTGATACCAATGCATACATATGTAGTATAGCTCCTTGCTTGCGAGTACTTTGGATGAGTACTCACGGTTGCTTTCTCCTTCTTTTCCCCCTATCCCTTCTACCTGGTTGTCGCAATCAGATGTTGGAGCCCAGGAGCCAGACGCCACCGTCGACGATGACTACTACTACTCGGGAGGTGCCTACTACTACGTGCAGCCCGCTGACGGCGACCAGGAGTAGTTTAGGAGGATCCCAGGCAGGAGGCCCGCGCCTCTTTCGATCTGTATCCCAGTTTGTGCTAGCCTTCTTAAGGCAAACTTGTTTAACTTATGTCTGTACTCAGATATTGTTGCTTCCGCTGACTCGTCTATGATCGAGCTCTTGTATTCGAGCCCTCGAGGCCCCTAGCTTGTAATAAGATGCTTGTATGACTTATTTCATTTGTAGAGTTGTGTTGTGATATCTTCCCGTGAGTCCTTGATCTTGATCGTACACATTTGCGTGCATGATTAGTGTACGATTGAATCGGGGGCATCACAGATATTTAGTTAATTCTTTTTGCATATGATTAATAGATAAATTCCTCACGTCCATCAATTTATTTTAGAACTTTTGGGGTTCCAGATCTTGCGCTAGCTACAGATTACTACAGACTGTTCTGTTTTTGACAGATTCTGTTTTTCGTGTGTTGTTTGCTTATTTTGATGAATCTATGGCTAGTAAAATAGTTTATAATCCATAGAGAAGTTGGAATACAGTAGGTTTAACACCAATATAAATAAAGAATGAGTTTATTATAGTACCTTGAAGTGGTATTTTGTTTTCTTTCGCTAACAGAGCTCACGAGTTTTCTATTTTGGGTTTTGTGTTTTGAAGTTTTCAAGTTTTGGGTGAATTCGTTTGATGGATCATGGAACAAGGAGTGTAGAGAGCCTAAGCTTGGGGATGCCCATGGCACCCCCAATATAATCCAAGGACACCAAAAAGTTAAAGCTTGGGGATGGCCCGGAAGGCATCCCCTCTTTTCGTCCACTTCCATCGGTAATTTACTTGGAGCTATATTTTTATTCACCAACATGATATGTGTTTTTCTTGGAGCGTCTTGTATTATTTGTGTCTTTGTTTGCTAGTATACCACAATCATCCTTGCTGTACACACCTTTTGAGAGAGCCATACATGAATTAAAATTTGATAGAATACTCTATGTGCTTCACTTATATCCTTTGAGCTAGATAATTTTACTCTATGTGCTTCACTTATATCCTTTGAGCTAGATAATTTTGCTCTTTGTGCTTCACTTAGATCTTTTAGAGCACGGTGGTGGATTCGTTTTAAAGAAACTATTGATCTCTCATGCTTCACTTAAATTAATTTGAGAGTCTCTTAATAGCATGGTAATTTGCCTAATAATAATATGCTTGGTATTCTAGATTTGTGAAACTTTCTTTTGAGTGTGTTGAATACTAAGAAAAGACTGAAGCATGATAATTGTTTTGAGATATGGAGGTGATAATATTAAAGTCATGCTAGTTGAGTAGTTGTGAATTTAAAGAATACTTGTGTTGAAGTTTGTGATTCCCGTAGCATGCACGTATGGTGAACCGTTATGTGATGAAGTCGGAGCATGATTTATTTGTTGATTGTCTTCCTTATGAGTGGCGGTCGGGGACGAGCGATGGTCTTTTCCTACCAATCTATCCCCCTAGGAGCATGCACATAATACTTTGCTTTGATAACTTCTAAATTTTTGCAATAAGTATATGAGTTCTTTATGACTAATGTTGAGTCCATGGATTATACGCACTCCCACCCTTCCACCCTTGCTAGCCTCTCTAATACCGCGCAACTTTCGCCGGTATCATACACCTACCATATACCTTCCTCAAAACAGCCACCATACCTACATATTATGGCATTTCCATAGCCATAACGAGATATATTGCCATGCAACTTTCCACCATCTAGTTCGTCATGACACATCCATCATTGTCATATTGCTTAGCATGATCATGTAGTTGACATAGTATTTGTGGCAAAGCCACCGTTCATAATTCTTTCATACTTGTCACTCGTGATTCATTGCATATCCCGGTACACCGCCGGAGGCATTCATATAGAGTCATACCTTGTTTTAGTATCGAGTTGTAATCATTGAGTTGTAAATAAATAGAAGTGTGATGATCATCATTCAATAGAGCATTGTTCCAAATAAAAAAAGAAAGGCCAAAGAAAAAAAAGAAGGCCAAAAAAATAATAATAAAAAGGGGCAATGCTACTACCCTTTTTCCACACTTGTGCTTCAAAGTAGCACCATGTTCTTCATATAGCAAGTCTCATATATTGTGCTTCAAAGTAGCACCATGTTCTTCATATAGAGAGTCTCATATGTTGTCACTTTCATATACTAGTGGGAATTTTACGTTATAGAACTTGGCTTGTATATTCAAATGACGGGCTTCCTCAAATTGCCCTAGGTCTTCGTGAGCAAGCAAGTTGGATGCACACCCACTAGTTTCTTTTGTTGAGCTTTCATACATTTATAGCTCTAGTGCATCCGTTGCATGGCAATCCCTACTCACTCACATTGATATCTATTGATGGGCATCTCCATAGCCCATTAATACGCCTAGTTGATGTGAGACTATCTTCTCCTTTTTTGTCTTCTCCACAACCACCATTCTATTCCACCTATAGTGCTATATCCATGGCTCACGCTCATGTATTGCATGAAGATTGAAAAAGTTTTGCAAAAGTTAGAGTATGAAACAATTGCTTGGCTTGTCATCGGGGTTGTGCATGATTTAAATACTTTGTGTGGGGAAGATGGAGCATAGCCAGACTATATGATTTTGTAGGGATAACTTTCTTTGGCCATGTTATTTTGAGAAGACATAATTGCTTTGTTAGTATGCTTGAAGTATTATTATTTTCTATGTCAATATAAACTTTTGTCTTGAATCTTTCTAATCTGAATATTCATACCACAATTAAGAAGATTTGCATTGAAATTATGCCAAGTAGCACTACACATCAAAAATTCTCTTTTTATCATTTACCTACTCGAGGACGAGCAGGAATTAAGCTTGGGGATGCCTGATACGTCTTCAGCGTATCTATAATTTTTGATTGCTCCATGCTATATTATCTACTGTTTTGGACTATATTGGGCTTTATTTTCCACTTTTATATTATTTTTGGGACTAACCTATTAACCGGAGGCCCAGCCCAGAATTGTTGTTTTTTTGCCTATTTCAGTGTTCCGGATAAACAGAATATCAAACGGAGTCCAAACGGAATAAAATCTTCGGAAACGTGATTTTCTCACTAAACGTGATCCAGGAGACTTGGACCCTACTGCAAGGGATCAAAGAGGTGGTCACGAGGGTGGGGGGCGCGCCCCCCTGCCTCGTGGGCCCCTTGGTGCTCCACCGACGTACTCCTTCCTCCTATATATACACACACGTACCCCCAAACGATCAGAACAGGAGCCAAAAACCTAATTCCACCGCCGCAACTTTCTGTATCCACGAGATCCCATCTTGGGGCCTGTTCTGAAGCTCCATCGGAAGAGGGCCGTCATCACGGAGGGCTTCTACATCATCCTAGCCCCTCCGATGAAGTGTGAGTAGTTTACCTCAGACCTTCGGGTCCATAGTTAGTAGCTAGATGGCTTCTTCTCTCTCTTTGAATCTCAATACAAAGTTCTCCCCCTCTCTTGTGAAGATCTATTCGATGTAATCTTCTTTTTGCGGTGTGTTTGTTGAGATCGATGAATTGTGGGTTTATGATCAGGTCTATCTATGAATAATATTTGAATCTTCTCTGAATTCTTTTATGCATGATTGGTTATCTTTGCAAGTCTCTTCGAATTATCCGTTTGGTTTGGCCAACTAGATTGGTAGTTCTTGCCATGGGAGAAGTGCTTAGCTTTGGGTTCGATCTTGCGGTGTCCTTACCCAATGATAGAAGGGGCAGCAAGGCACGTATTGTATTGTTGCCATTGAGGATAACAAGATGGGGTTTATTTCATATTGCATGAATTTATCTCTCTACATCATGTCATCTTGCTTAAAGCGTTACTCTGTTTTTAACTTAATACTCTAGATGCATGCTGGATAGCGGTCGATGAGTGGAGTAATAGTAGTAGATGCAGAATCGTTTCGATCTACTTGTCACGGACGTGATGCCTATATACATGATCATGCCTAGATATTCTCATAATTATGCTCAATTCTATCAATTGCTCAACAGTAATTTGTTCACCCATCGTAGAATACTTATGCTCTTGAGAGAAGCCACTAGTGAAACCTATGGCCCCCGGGTCTATTCTCATCATATCAATCTCCATCACTTTTATATTGTTTTGCTATTTACTTTGCCTTTACCTTTTACTTTGCATCTTTATATCAAAAATACCAAAAATATTCTATCTATCAGATCTCACTCTCGTAAGTGACCGTGAAGGGCTTGACAACCCCTAATCGCGTTGGTTGCGAGTAGCTATCGCTTTGTGTAGGTACGAGGGACTTGAGCATGGGCTCCTACTGGATTGAGCATGGGCTCCTACTCTGCTGCATCATCCCTTCCTCTTCGGGGAAAACCAACGCAAGCTCAAGACGTAGCAATAGTCAAGTAAGCAATGAAGTGAAAGTTCGAAGACTATCAGCAGCTAGCTAGTATGGATCATGGTGGAAGATAGTATGAAGCCAAACAGTAAACAGTCTTCACTCAACGAAGTCAATCAGATCATACAGGCAAGCAATGACTTCACGAAGACAAACTGTAAAGTAAAGGAAAGTGAAGGATAGAACCAGTAGCTTGGTGAAGACAAGGATTTGGTAGACCAGTTCCAGTTGCTGTGACAACTGTATGTCTGGTTAGGGAGGCTGAGATTTAACTCAGAAGACCGCGTCTTCACCTTATTCCCCTTGAGCTAAGGACACACATTCCTCGCACAATCACTCTGGTAAGTCTTCAAGGTAGACTTCCAAACCTTCACAGACTTTGTTCACCGGCAATCCACAATGATTCTTGGATGCTCAGAGTGCGACGCCTAACCGGCTAGAGGATTCACAGTCCTCAAGTGTAACAAGTCTTCAGATCACGCGGACAGAAAGACTTCAGTGATGCCTACCATTCTTTGGCTCTGGGTGTTTTGGGCTTTGTCCTCGCAAGGATCTCTCCCTCAAATGCTTTGGAGGTGGGTTTCTCTCAAACGACAAAAGTCGTGCACTAACTCTGAGCAGCCACCAATTTATGGTGTAGGGGGTGGGCTATTTATAGCCAGGAGGCAACCCGACCTGATTTGTCCGAAATGACCCTGGGTCACTAAGGAACTGACACGTGTCTGACGGTCAGATTTCAAACGCACGCAGCAGCTTGACTTGGGCTACAAGTAAAGCTGACTCATCCAACTCTCGATAAGATTTGCTCTCATTGTCTTCGCTCAAAGACATAGGATTTGGTTGAGCATCACTTTAGTCACTCTGACTTTGTTCACTTGGACCCCACTTAACAGTACGGTGGTTCCTATGACTCAAACAAAGAAGAAAAGGAAACTACGAAACAACTATGTCTTCGCACTCCATAGTCTTCATGTGATTTTCTTCTGTCAGGACCCCGATCCTAAGTCACACCAATCTAGCATGTAACACTTCATATCACTTTGCGGCCTCACGCATGGTATTCCCACGGGTGCCACCTTACCTGGCCCGGGACCGTTTGCGCGTTTTGGCTCACGTATATGATAATGTTGCTAGCATCCATATGACAGAGAACCCGGGCCGACATGGTTAGTCGTGAACCCAAAGCGGCACCAACCTATGGGGACAGGCATACATGAATCACATCGAGCATGTCGGTCAGCAGCGTGTGAATCCGGGCTGTAGCACTGGGCTAACAGGACTCCAGGAACCCGGGCTGTAGCAGGCTAGGCAGGACTCCGGATGTCACCGCGTGACATTTCCCCGAAGGGACAGACACATGAACGAAGTGAAACACATGCCGGCCAGTCAAGTGTCTTGAGCAGTAGTGCTGGGCTAGCAGGACTCCGGTGAACCGGGCTGGAGCGGACTACTATGGCTCATGGAAGCACTAGACTACATTTCCCCATAAGAGAGGCTGCCAAGGATAAACAACTAGATTGTCGGATCCCACACATACCAAGCATTTCAATCATACACACAATATGCTCGATATGTGTAAATACAACATGGCATCACAACATAACTCTACGACTCAAGTATTTATTCATTAGGCTCCAAGGAGCGAGAAATTACAAACATGGGTCTCATGACCCAACAATCATAGCATACAAATCAAAGCACATGCGGAAGCTTAACATGTCTGAGTACAGACATCTATAAATGAAAAAGGCTAAGAAGCCTGACTATCTACCAGATCCTGCCGAGGGCACAAGATCTTAGCTGAGGTATCAAGCTAAATGTCGAAGTCCACACGGAACTACTAGCGAGACTGACGTCTTTCTGCAAAACATAAAATAGGCAAATGTGAGTACAAATGTACCTAGCAAGACTTACAACAGAACTATCTACATATGCATCGGTATCAATAAAGGGGGTGGTGGAGTTTAACTGCAGCAAGCCAGCTTTGACTCAGTGGCTAACCTGAACTACGACTGCAAGCAACTCTTTTGAGGTGGCGCACACGAGTCCACATATTCACCATTCAATACACCACTATGGATACGCTCTCGTCTCCCTACGAGAAGGCCATCCATAGCACTCACACTTATCTTGCGAGTTTTAGAGTATCCACTTTCACTTGTCTATGAACTGTTATAGGCAACCCAGAAGTCCATTACCGCGGACACGGCTATTCGAATAAATGATGTTAACCCTGCAGGGGTGTACTTCTTCACACACGCTCTCACCACTTACCGCCGTTTACATGACATGTACTCGGCAACCTTCAAGCAGAAGCCCAACAAGGGTGTCGGACACGGCCTACCTAGACACTCAAGTCTCTAGTCTAGGTTTATCGCCTATCCAGGTTCCATCCGCAGGGAGTCCGGTCGAGGTTTCCACATATGGCCCCGGACAATGTGTACAGGGTTTCGAGACACCAAACGGGCGCCCGGCATGCCCGACCACAGTGTATCTACCGCATCATAGCCCACCCCTAGGGTCAGCGCTACGCATGGCCGCCAACACATATCCTATAAACACCAGAAACTAGTTGCAACTCCTTGACAGAGGACAAGGGTGATCAATAAGCCGAGAGGGTCCATTGGTTTCGGGCCCAATGCGTGGTAGTAACTGTTTCATGGATCACAAACACAAAACTCAGTTCCTGAGGACGACTTCAATGAGACAACCCACCATGTACTCCTACATGGCCTCTCACCGCTACCTTTACCAAATCGTGTTCACACACTTAGCTCTCAACAGCAGGACATGTTTACACACCTCCGATTCATCCCCGATGAATCAGACCTGACTCAACTCTAAGCAATAGCAGGCATGACAAACAAACATGAATGAGTAGGCACATCAGGGCTCAAACAACTCCTACTCATGCTAGTGGGTTTCATCTATTTACTGTGGCAATGACAGGTCATGCAGAGGAAAGGGGTTCAACTACAGCAGCATGTAACAGTTGAATCGTTGTTGTCCTAATGCAGTAAAAGAGAGCAGGAGCGAGAGAGTGGGATTGTATCGGAATGAACAAGGGGGTTTTGCTTGCCTGGCACTCCTGAAGATAATATAGTTCTTCATCGGTGTCATCAATCTCATCGTCGAAACCACGTCTATCGAGAGGGGACAAATACCTATCGGCATTCTGGGAACGGGGGTCCCCAGACTTGCCTGCCTGCGGCCTGCGGCATGGCTCAAAAGGGGGCCCAGCGTGGCCCATCTTCACCAACACAAACCCAAGACCCTCGCGAGGGGCCAAGCCTCGCGGGGCGGACGACGCGGAGCTTCCTCAGGCACGGCCTCGTTAGGCTGGCTCACGAGGAGGCAGAGAGATCAAGGCGGGGTACCTCACGAGGTGCCCGTGACGCAAGCCATGACGACCGAGGGCGCCAGGCGGGTGCCAGCCCGCGAAGTGTCCTCCTTCCCTCTTTGGTGCAAGGGGGGAAAGCGCAGCCGTGGAGTACCGAGGCATCAGGCAAAGGTTGCCATTTCAGTGCAACGAGACCAAGACCAGGAGGACTACGAGACGGAGGTCACCGTGGAGCGCAAGACGGTGTCATCACCAGAGCTTTGCGCAGGCGAAGACTACTTTTGTCAGGGTAGCTTGTACTAGCTGTCCCCCTTCAAATTAGCCTGCCATTGTTGGCTCCCTTCTCGCTCGATATTTGGGAAGAGGACTAGGGCCTCTATAAATATGACCAGCCACCCACAGAGCAAAGGGGGGCAGAGAGAGAAACGGGGGCCGAGTGTTTTGGAAGGATAGAGAAGATCAGGAAGAGAGAGAGAGAGAGAGAGAGAGAGAGAGAGAGAGAGAGAGAGAGAGAGAGAGAGAGAGAGAGAGAGAGAGAAAGGTGACTGAGCTCCTCCCAGCAGTTCATCGCCCCAGCTAAGAACAGACCCTCGCGAGGCTGTTCATCCTTGTATTGTTCATCATCATCAGCCCAAGAGGCAATCCACCACACCACACACTGGAGTAGGGTATTACACCACAACGGTGGCCCGAACCAGTATAAACCCTAGGTCTCTTGTGTTGTTTTTGCCATAGTTTAGATCCTAGCAAGGCGGAGGGGTGCAGGTAGGTAGGATGCGAAATCTCCGCGCGCACCCCAGTGTTCGAACCTCAAGGGTCTGCCGGAACCCGAAATCCGACATTTGGCGCGCCAGGTAGGGGTGCGCCGGGATTCGTCTTCCACCACTAAAAGCACAAGTGCTCCCTAAGTGGTTTTGATAATTGATGACAACATATCTCTTGTTGGAAAAACATTTCTATCTAGCATGTTTCAGATAAGTTCAACAATGGAGTGGCATGGACTAAAGGTTGTGGGAACTCCTTCAAGATGCTAAGGACAAAGGATTGGCTAAAGCTTCAAGCTCAAGACTCTTCATTTTACATTTTAGTGATCCAAGATCACATTGAGTCCATAGGAAAAGCCAATACTATCAAGGAGGGATGAGGTGTTGCTTAATGAGCCTCTTGCTTCATGTGCTTAATGATATGCTCCAAAATCCTCAGCTACTTTCCCACTTCCACATATGACCTAAACCCAAAGCCAAACTCGGACCTACCAATTATTCCTATCCGGCGCCACTGAGTTTCACCTGTCATAGCCACTGCCAGAAACCCTAATCAGTTTGGTCTCACCGATGGGATCTCGGTCTCACCGAGATGGGCTTGCAAACTCTCTGTTACCTATTGCAATATTTTCGGTCCCACTGAGATATGCAATCGGCCCCACCGAGTTTGCTTGGCCAACTCTCTGTTTCACTTATTACCCAAATCGGTCCCACCGAGTTTGAGTAATCGGTCAAACCGAGTTTTGGATTTACCCTAACCCTAGCACATCGGTCCCACCGAGTTGATCCAGTCGGTCCCACCGAAAATCTCTAACGGTCACTAGGTTTACCTTTTCAGTCCGACCGAGTTTGTTGATTCGGTCCCACCGAGATTGGAAAACTGTGTGTAACGGTGGGATTTTGTGTGGAGGCTATATATACCCTTCCACCTCCTCTTCATTCGTGGAGAGAGCCATCAGACTAAGCCTACACTTCCAGCATCCTATTTCTGAGAGAGAACTACCTACTCATGTGTTGAGGCCAAGATATTCCATTCCTACCATATGAATCTTGATCTCTAGCTTTCCCCAAGTTGCTTTCCACTCAAACCTTCTTTCCACCAGATCCAAATCCTATGAGAGAGAGTTGAGTGTTGGGGAGACTATCATTTGAAGCACAAGAGCAAGGAGTTCATTACCTACACACCATTTGTTACTTCTTGGAGAGTGGTGTCTCCTAGATTGGCTAGGTGTTACTTGGGAGCCTCCGACAAGATTGTGGAGTTGAACCAAGGAGTTTGTAAGGGCAAGGAGATCGCCTACTTCGTGAAGATCTACCGCTAGTGAGGCAAGTCCTTTGTGGGCGATGGCCATGGTGGGATAGACAAGGTTGCTTCTTCGTGGACCCTTCGTGGGTGGTTGCTTCTTCGTGGACCCTTCGTGGGTGGAGCCCTCCGTGGACTCGCGCAACCATTACCCTTCGTGGGTGGAGCCCTCCGTGAACTCGCGCAACCGTTACCCTTCGTGGGTTGAAGTCTCCATCAACGTGGATGTAGGATAGCACCACCTATCCAAACCACGGCAAAAACATCCGTGTCTCCAATTGCGTTTGAATTCTCCAAACCCTTCCCCTTACATTCTTGCAAGTTGCATGCTTTACATTCCGCTGCTCATATACTCTTTGCATGCTTGCTTGATATGTATGTGCCTAAAACTCCACTCAAACCAAAAAGGCCTAAAAATTGCAACTTTAGCACTAAGTGTCTAATCACCCCCCCTCTAGACACATCTACTTCTAGATCCTACAACTACCCCGTTCTCCTCCGACCATCACGCCCATGTCTGACACACGTCGGTCCCGCGCCGAGCGCTGGGCTGCGCTCGCTTCCTGCGTCGCCCAGACGGCCCCTGTCGGCGGGCGCCCTCGCCGTTCCCCGTCACCTACCATCAACGCCGCCACCGGCCCTGCGGGGGACGAGCGGCAAGCATCGTCCCAGCATCCGTCCGTGCAGCAAGACGGCCGCACCGCAACTCCCTCGCTCACCCCAGCTGGTTCTTCGTCCCACGTGCTCCGCGCGCCCATGGAGGCTCGAGCTGCACTCATCGCGGCGAACGAGCTCCTGCGCTACCGCCCCATCGACGACGTCTACGAAGAATGGCTCGACCGAGTCGCCGAGCTCGTCCGCGCCGCGGGGGGCTCTCCTGCGCCGTCTGTTCCGCTGCACCGCACCCCGCCCCGCGCGGGCAATGAAGCTCCGGCGGCGCCCCGACCGCCCCCTCCTCAGGAAGGCACCATGGATCCAAGGCGCGTGGCCCCTGGGCGGAACCCGCTCCGTCAGGCGCCAGCGCAACAAGAGCAGAGCTGTCAAGAAGTCCCTCGCCCGCAAGAAGCTGCCCGGGCACTCCTTGCTCCAGCACGTCGCGACCATGCTCCTGCTCCCGCGCGTCAAGACCCCGCGCTGCTCCCAGCTGCAGCGTGTGGGGATATCCAAGACCAAGCTCCCTGGCATCCAAGACCTCCCGTGGCCACAGCAGGCTGTCGCGCCTTCACCGCTGAGCTACGCAGCGTTGCATGGCCCGGCAAGTTCAAGCCGGACTTGCCTCCTCGCTACGATGGCACGGTTGACCCTGCGGAGTTCCTCCAGCTCTACGAGCTGGGCATCGAAGCTGCCAACGGAGATGAGAAGGTCATGGCGAACTGGTTCCCCATGGCACTCAAGGACGGGGCCTGCACCTGGCTCCTGAACCTGGCTCCAGGCACAATCTCCTCCTGGGACGAGATGCACACCCGCTTCATCGCCAACTTCCAAGGCACTCGCGACCGGCCACCCGCCGTAAGCGACATGCGCCGCATCAAGCAACAGCCCGGGGAGACCCTGCAGAAGTACATCCAGCGCTTCAACAACGCGTGCCTCAAGATTCCCAAGGTGACCGAGGAGGCCATCATCTCGGCCTTCTCCGATGGCGTGCGCGATGTCAAGATGAAGGAGGAGCTGGCGATGCATGAAGACCTATGCACCTCCTTGGAGCTGTTCAACCTAGCAACCAAGTGCGCCAGGGACGAGGAGGGGCATCTCTCCCTCCTCGAGCTGCCTGCCGCAGACCCAGAAGAGAAGAAGCCCAAGGCCAAAGATGTGAAGCGCAAGGGGGCTACCGTGCTCGCGGTAGAACCAGACACCAAGCGAGGCAGAGATCAGCCAGAACCTTCCAAGGGCGGCCGGTACTGTGTGTACCACGACCTCCACACCCACAACACCAACGAATGTCAAGAGCTCCGAGCTGTGCGAGAAGGAAGGATCGGTCGTCACCCTGACCGCAGTGACCGGGGCTATGGCCGAGGAGGAGGAAGGAACACAGGACGCTGGGAAGACCGTGGCCGCGCCAAGGGTGGTGCGACCAACCTCACGAGGATCGCTGGCAAGACCCGCCTCGCGAGGGAGGCTGGAGGGATCATCCTCGCAAGGGGGACTTGAGGGATCAGCCTCGCGAGGATCGCCCGCAAGGCAACACAGGCCTCCCACCGCTGCCGCCGCAGCCAAGAAGAAACAAAGACCACCACCAGGACGAGGGGGCTGGGGGCTTCCAGGAGCCGCGCGCGATCGCCTGCATCCTGGGCGGGGCACAAGCCCCAGCCTCTCAGCGCATCTTCAAGCAGTTCGCCCGCGAAGTGAACGCAGTCCTCCCCAGGCTCGAAGCCACACGCCCTCTTAGGTGGTCGGCGTGCGCCATCACGTTCAGCTCAGCAGATCAGCTCAAGTGTGCGGCTACAGCCGGAGTCCTCCCGATGCTTTGTTCCCCAATCATCAGCAACGTGGTGGTCACCAAGACCCTCATCGATGGCGGGGCAGGGCTCAACATCCTGTCAGTGAAAACATTCAACAACCTCCAAGTGCCCTACAGCTAGCTTCAGCCAACCAAGCCTTTCTCCAGTATCACTGACGGCTCCACGGTCCCGATTGTGCAGGTCCGCCTCCCTGTCACCTTCGGGGCACGCGACAACTACCGCACCAAGCTCATCGACTTCGACGACGCTCGCATTCGCCTGCCGTACAACGCCATCCTTGGGTACCCAGCACTGGCCAAGTTCATGGCCGTAACTCACCACGGCTACAACATCCTCAAGATGCCAGGAAGTGGCGGAGTCATCACGGTGCCCTGTGAAGAGAAGGACGCGGTGTGTTCCCTGGAACGAGCCTTTCAGGCCGCGTCACTAGAAGACCTAGATCGTGGAAGCAGGAGGCCCCCCGAGATGGCCCCTAAGAAGAAGAAGACATTGTCCGGCCCGACCACTCAGGAGACAGGCCCCTCTGGTCCGCGCCTGCCCAGGGGGAGCCTCCTTCCATCGCGTAGGAAAGCGCGCCCGGCGCCCTCCTCAGGCAGGGCTCGGGGGCTCTCCCCTGGAGGGCCACCGACCTAGCTAGGGTTATGAGGGAGGCGCTTGGGCACCACATGGAGGCGTGTTTTGAAGCATGTTTCCCTCAGGAAGGAGCAAGGCCAGGAGATCCAGACCATCAGGAGTTCGTCAGCAAGGCCATTCATGAGCTACAGGAGTCAAGAGTCATGAATGGCGGCCGCCGCCTACCAGCAGTGGCTCCCCATCCAGGCGAGGATGGTGGGCTGCGCGTCTGCATCGACATACCAGGGATCAACCGAGTCGCCTCTCTGGAGCGCCTCTGGCCCTCGCGAGTGGGGCGCTGCGGAGGCCCACCCCACAGCTACGTTCGCATGCCTTACGGCTTGCCGAGTGCGGCTGACGCGTACCAGCGCCTCATTAGGGGCATCACGGAGGCACGAGAGGCCAGGCGTTCTGCTGCCCTGGCAGGGATGGAGATGGCCCGCGAGGAGCCGCCAGCGCCTCCGGAGCCTCCCGAGGCCCCTGGGCCCGGGGGCTTGTGAGGATCGGCTCCCGCAGCCCACCGAGCCTGCTACATCAACGCTCCTTCGTCCTCAACATCATCAGGTGATACCTTTCTAGTTTTATTTCCAGCTGGGAGCGCCCCCCCAGGGCTGCATTATTCCCAGGCCGCGTGGCTCCGTCCCTGCGGCGTGTATCCACTTTTTATTCCATGTTGTTAGCTTACCTTGTTGGGGGCGCCCCTCAGGCTGCATGATCCCCAAGCCGCTCGGGCCAGGCCCAGTGGCATGTATCCCATTTGCGTTTATTTCGGATTATGTGTTAGACCCACCATGCTTGATTATTTGATGCCGGTCCACGACACCTCTTCTTCTCCATGCCGACCACTTGCACGTTAAAGGGGGGGTACCTGAGCATCGCGACTCAGGGCTCTTACTGGCTCTCCAGCCCTCACCCTCTGGCCTTGTCCATGGCATCGCGACCTAGCATACCAGCGACGGCTGAGACCAGCTCGAGGGCCGGGACCCGAGGACGTAGAGTGCCGACATCTAACCAAATTTGCAGGAACGCATCACAAGATAAGGCCCGGTGCTAGGCGCAACCCGCCTAGAGGTAGGGCCCCGTGAGTCCCGCGCTGGCTCGCGGGTGCCCAGATACACCTCGCCAGGCCCTACCGTGCTAGCCACGTGTCAGGGCGGGGCTATACACGCCCCGGGGGCTCCTCTCGGAGGGGGGCCCCCTCCCACGTACCAGTGGAAGTACCATGCTCCGTGCTGGCTGACGACACTGCCGAGGAGCGGCTATGCCCTTACACATACGGTAGCACTATGCTCCGCACTGGTGATAAACAACTGAGGGTGGCCCCCGGGCCGCATCAACCTTAGGGAGAGCTCAATGTCTAGCCTCATCGCAACGCCTCCCCTCGGGAGTGCCGCGCGAGGGGGCTGGGCATGGGGGCTGCGCCTGGGTCACGCCCAGGCGCACGCCGCCCAGCCAGGTCCCCCCGGGCCTGGTTCGTCGCGCGTCTCTCCCCGAGCGGGGCCAAGGTATGAAGGCCGTTTGAGCGTCAAGGGGGACTCCTGAGCATCGCGACTCAGGAGCCTAACTGGTCACGTAGCCCCTCACTCCGTGGCCCCGTCCTAGTTTCTGGTCGGGACCAGCGCTGGGTGAGGTACGCGCGCGGCCGGGCTCTGTAGATGTAGAACGGTAGATCCACCCGCATCGCACCTCCCTACTTGCTGTTCGTGCGCCAAGGGGGACTCCTGAGCATCGCGACTCAGGAGCCTAACTTGTCACGTGGCCCCTCACTCCTTGGCCCCATCCTGGTTTCCGGTCGGGACCAACGCTGGGTGAGGCATGCGCGGGGCCGGGCTCTGCCGGCGTAGAACATAAGCAAATAGGAAGGAAAGGCGCAAACTTCAAGGAATTCAAAAGCAAATATTACAGTCCACACTGTTATCTCAATGCCAAACGCAAGTTTAAACGCCTCCCCGAGGCATGATACATGTGCAGGAATTAAAAGCAGGGCAGGAGCCGCGATGGAGTCACTTGTCAGCGGTGGAGCAGCACGGATCGGGCACGCCTCACGGGGCGGTGGAATCGGCAGCACCTTGCTTCGGCTTGGTGCTGAAGGCCCGAAACTTCCCCAGCAGGGCCTCCGCGCAACCCTTCATGGCCTCGGTAGCGGCAACGGCACGCTCGCCGCTCACTGGCTCCAGCAGGCTGTCGAGGTCGACACCGGGATCGTGAAGGTAGATGTGGGTGAGGACCCGCGTCAGTGCTGCAGAAGATAGGACACACGCCTCGGCCTCGGTCGTGGGGCCAAGGCCAAGGGCGACATCTTCAAGAGCGTGAACCAGGAAGGGAAGCAGCTTGGCGGGGCCGTCCTCGGCGCCAGCTAGTGGGCTCTCCAGGCCGCTGTCGTAAAGCGTCCTCAGTGAGGAGCGAGCCTTCGCCTCCATCTCCGTGAAGGCCACGCGGTCCTCGGCAAGAACCAGGGCCTCGTCGTCCAGCTTGGCCTTCCTCGCCCCCAACTCCTGCTCCAGCGCGCCTAGGCGGTCGCGGCGTTTCTTGAGCTTGACCTCCCTCTCCTCGAGAGCCGCCTCGCGAGCCTTCACGCCTTCTTCCTGCTCTTGGCGAAGGCGGACCTCGTTCGCGAGCTGGTCCCGCAAATCTTGTAGCTCACCTCCAGCACCTTGCAACGCCCACGGACGTCGACCACCTCCCCCAGGGCTGCGTCACGGGCAGCCTTCACCTCAAGGATGGCCTGCTTCTCCTCGTCGCATGCCGTCAAGGCCTGGACCAGCGCCGCCCGAATCGAAGCGTCGGAGCGAACCCATCCTGAAGCCAGTTCCAAGCGCCCGTCCACCAAGCGGGGGTCGGCGCCAAGAAGATCCTGCCGCAGTCGGTCCGGCTCAGCAACAGCTCGATCCAGAATGGCAGAAGGAGTCGGAGAGACAGCAGCCGGTGGAGTAGGAGGAGAAGGCGACAGCGCGGCCGTAGCATCCTGAGGCGGAGTCTGCCGCGCCCCGATAGCTGTGGTGGCGGCGGCAGGCGAGAGCACCTCGGGAGCCACTTGGGCCGTGGGGGCTGAGCTTGCCCCAGCCGGCTCAGCCAGGCCTCATGAGGACGATCGGGCAAGAGAAGCTTGTGCGTCGCGGTCACCCTCCTTCGTAGGCAGAGGCGCTACCACGGATGGAACCTCGGGAGCCCCCTTCGGCTTCTTTGCTGCGGGCACCAGCCTATCCAAGAGATGCGGACGTCAAGCCTCAGAAGCAGAGCAAGAGATAAAGACAGGAATTGAATGCTTACGGGTCGTCGCCAGCGAGCTCAAGCGGCCTCCGGCCAAATTTGAAGCCTGAAAGCCGTCTGGAAGGGTCAACCTCGGGAAGCTTGGAGGCGGAAGGTGCATCCGCGGTCCGCCCTGGGGCCGGGGCTGACCCACGGGAGATCAGCCCGGTCTTGTCCTTCTTCGGGATCGGGGGTGAGTTCCCGCCGTCCTACTCGTCATCATCTTCATCGTCATCCTCGTCGTCATCACTCAGAGGGAGGCGGAGAACGCGGGACCCGCGCCGGGGGAGGGGAGCCCTCGACTCTCTGTCAGTCGCCTCAGAGTCAGGCCCTTTTCCCCGCTCCCCTTCTTCCTCCTCTTTGCTGGAATCGTCGGAGGGCACGTCCACCAGTTCCTCGGGAGTTTCCATGGGCACGGGCCCATCCCCATTGCAGACGGGCATGGACTCCACTACCCGCTCCCAGTCGTCGCGGAGGAACAAGGGCGTAGGAGCGCTCGCCAACCTCGCCACATCGCCCCCGACCAGAGATTGGAGGACAGCAGCCAGATCTCCATCGGCTAAGGCCGCGGGGCTCGGACGGGGCCTCCACATCGGAAGCGAGTACTGCCGAAGCGGAGCCAGCTGGTGCTCCAGGAATTCCCTCAGCAGCGACGTGCCGGTCAGCTTCGCCGCCGCCATATTGGCCGGCCTCAGATCCGCGTCCATCTTCTCCAACATCGGCTTTGCGCGGGGGTCCGTGAGCTCCGCTCGACCCCAATTGCTGGAGCTCGTGGGCTGCTCCGTTGGCAAGATCAGCCGAGGGTGGATGCGCCCAGCATCCACCAAGACCCACTTGCTCCTGAAGCCCTCAATCATTTTCCCGGGGTTCGAAATGGCAATGGCGCCACCGTACGCGACGAAGCTCGCGCACGCGGAAGCAGTACCACGAGAGGTCCGGAGGTAGAAGTAGTGGTGCAGCAAGGCCACTGAGGGCTGCACCCCTACGTGAGCCTCGCAGTAATAGGCAAAGATTGCCAGGAGAAGGATGGAGTTGGGGCGGAGATGCAGGGCTTGCAGCTTATAGTGGCAGAGGACAGAGAAGAAGAATTCGGAGAAGGGAGGCACAAGCCAGCAGCAATGGCACTTACGAAGAGCGGATAGAAGGTGCTCCCTTGACCCTCAGGGGTGGCAGAGCCGGCTTTAAACACCTTCGCCCCGTTGTCGCCCCGAGCCGTCGCCATCTGGCGCAACCGGGCAAGGCTCGCCTCCGATACGTTCGGCGGGTCCAGGGCGGACGAGTACCAAGCTACGGCCGGGGGCTGGCGAGGCGCCATGGCTTCCTAGGTCACATGGTCACAGCGGATCTGGAAATTTTGGAGGAAGGAAGGAGAGGTGCAAGAAAGGGGATCTGAGCAGCAACCGGGGAAAGCAAGGAGCAAAGCCTAGGTCGGTGCCGCCCCTTAATCAACTCGCGTGGTTGCTAAGACGCCCACGTCCAATCAACCGCCACGTGGCGCCCAAGGCCGCAGACTGTTAGGGCCCGCGGCGCTTCGCTCTAGCCCTTCCGCCTCCCTGCACGGCCAAGTCCGGGCGCGCCTTGGGCCTGGGGGCTACTGTCGGCGTTCTGGGAACGGGGGTCCCCAGACTTGCCTACCTGCGGCCTACGGCATGGCTCAAAAGGGGGCCCAACGCGGCCCATCTTCACCAACACAAACCCAAGACCCTCGCGAGGGGCCAAGCCTCGCGGGGTGGACGACGCGGAGCTTCCTCAGGCACGGCCTCGTTAGGCTGGCTCACGAGGAGGCGGAGAGATCAAGGCGGGGTACCTCACGAGGTGCCCGTGACGCAAGCCATGACGACCGAGGGCGCCAGGCGGGTGCCAGCCCGCGCAGTGTCCTCCTTCCCTCTTTGGTGCAAGGGGGGCAAGCGCAGCCGCAGAGTACCGATGCATCAGGCAAAGGTTGCCATTTCGGTGCAACGAGACCAAGACCAGGAGGACTATGAGATGGAGGTCACCGTGGAGCCCAAGACGGCGTCATCACCAGAGCTTTGCGCAGGCGAAGACTACTTTTGTCAGGGTAGATTGTACTAGCTGTCCCCCTTCAAATTAGCCCGCCATTGTTGGCTCCCTTCCTGCTCGATATTTGGGAAGAGGACCAGGGCCTCTATAAATAGGACCAGCCACCCACAGAGCAAAGGGGGGCAGAGAGAGAAACGGGGGCCGAGTGTTTTAGAAGGATAGAGAAGACCAGGAAGAGAGAGAGAGAGAGAGAGAGAGAGAGAGAGAGAGAGAGAGAGAGAGAGAGAGAGAAAGGTGACTGAGCTCCTCCTAGCAGTTCATCGCCCCAGCCAAGAACAGACCCTCGCAAGGCTGTTCGTCCTTGTATTGTTCATCATCATCAGCCCAAGAGGCAATCCACCACACCACACACTGGAGTAGGGTATTACACCACAACGGTGGCCCGAACCAGTATAAACCCTGGGTCTCTTGTGTTGTTTTTGCCATAGTTTAGATCCTAGCAAGGTGAAGGGGTGCAGGTAGGTAGGAGGCGAAATCTCCGCGCGCACCCCAGTGTTCGAACCTCAAGGGTCTGCCGGAACCCGAAATCCGACAATACCGGCAACAGAGAAAGAAACACAATCAATGCAATGCACAATATGATGCATGATCATGACATGTCAATATGCTGTGGTTTGAGCTAATGCAACTAGCAACATGTTAAATGGAGTTGGTTTGAACCCTAGGTTCAAACTCAAACTCCATATGTGAGAGTTTAAATTCCATTTATATGAATTGGCCTAAACAGCAGCCATAAGTTGTTCTAACATGCATGAAAATGCCATAAACAGATTCCTTGAATTTTTCTGATAATTTTTCATATATAATTTATTTCATTTGGAGTTACGGTTGATTTTATATGATTTTTAGAAGTTTAGGATATTTTCTGAAATAAATAAATCATTTCTGATTTATTTATAATCCAGAAAACAGATTACTGCGTCAGCCTGACATCATCATGACATCAGCAGGTCAATGGGGCACAGTCCAGGTCAAACCTGACCAGTGGGGTCCACTGGTCAGTGACACAGTGCTGTTTAGTGTCAATGACAGGTGGGACCTAGTCAACGGACACGTCAGCACAGTCAATGCTGACGCATGGGTCCAGGGTAATTAGATTAAACTTAATCTAGTTTAGTTAGCCAGTTAGTTAGGATGTGGGGCCCGGCTGTCAGTTTCACCGGAGGTTAATTAATGGCGCAATTAGCTGCTAATGGCTGTGCCATGTCAGCACATCCGGAGTTAGCCCCCGGCGAGGTCAGTGACGGCGGAACGGCTCGGGTTTTGCCCACGGGTGACCAAACCCGCGGCGGAGGGCATCTACGCGTTGCTGGAGAACGCGCGCATCCAATGGTGCAAGCAGCACCTGCTGGGGCGGCCGGAAACAACGACGGCGTCGAGGTCAGCGGCGACCGGAGCTCGGGCGTCGACGGATTCATCACTACGGTGAGCAAGGCGTGCGTTGCTTGGCATCTACGGTAGCTGCACGTGCTAACGAGGCTGTTGGGCATGCTAGCATGACCAAAGGGTCACCAGACTGATGCCGGCGACGAGCTCGGGCGGAGGTGAGCTTCCGCCTCGATGAACACGACGGCTATGGTGTGCAAAAGGATGCGACATTAGGGGGAAAGTGACCGGAGGCTCACAGCGCGTCGATTGAAGTACTCGTCGGGCTCGGGGAAGGCTTGCAGACGACGGAGCGACGACGACGATCGCCGGATCCCGCGGAAGAAGACGGCGGTGTTCAGGAAGAAGCAGGGCTTCTCGACCTGCGCGGCTCGGCGAGGAGGAGTAGGGCGACGGGGCGGTTCTTCTAGACACGACGGAGAGGCGGGGCAGTGGCTCTGGCCGCGACGAACGGCATCGGTGGAGGTGGGCATGCTCGGCCATGGGGAGGGAAAGCAGAGGAGCGAGGGGGGAGAGAACCAGAAAGCGAGAGAGAGGCAGAGAGGTGCGTGTCATCTCCAGGGCGACGTCGGGAAGGCGGCAACAAGCAGGAGGTGGCGCGCACGTGCTGGCACGTGTCGGGCACACGCCCTCCTGCCTACTGGCAGGAGGTTGAAGACGGTGGCGACTGCGGTGGGCTAGGCCAGCTGGAGTTGGGCCAGGTGGGCTGCCAGGAGGCAAGCGCCAGGTAAGGTTTTCTCCTCTCTCTATCATTCCTGTTATGTTTTCTATTTTCTGTAATTGTGTTTGGCTTTATTAAAAATGACAGGGTATCTCCAAAAATCATGAAACTGCTCCATGTCACTGTTTGGAATATTTCCAACAACAAACATTTCAGTTTGTGATTATTTGAGCATTTAAAATATTATTAGCAATTAAATGCCCAAATGCAAATACTATATAATTTAATTCAAAAATCCAGAATGGCCTAGAAAATGTGCACCATTTTTGGGAGAGGTTCTAGACCAATTCAAAAATGATGAACTTTTGTGAAGGGCATTTTGGATTCATTGAAATGTTTTTCAGTTGAACCTGGTATTTTCAGGGGGGTGCTGGGGTTTATTGATCTCCATTTCAGGTTTAAGAGAAATTTAAACATGATGCAACTCAAGACTAGCTAACCCAGAGCAGACCAGAAGTAGGGATGTGACAACTCACCCCCACTAAATAAGAATCTCGTCCCGAGATTCAAGCGTAGGGTAAGATGAAGGGGGACGCAAACTTAAACCAATCTTCACGATCCTAGTTGCACTTAATAAGAACGTTGATTCGATCACCATATTTGTCTTGATGTCTTGCTCTGAGAACTCCAACCAACATGACAACGAGAGGGAAGGGAAAACTCTAGAAGGATCGATCTTCTCGAAGATCGAACAACTCAGGATCAACTCATGGAGTGAGACATAGGAACATCTCTCCAATTGAGACACAAAGTTCACATCAGGGTGATGGAAATCAGACGACGAGGATTCAAGTTGGTAGGTAGCAATTCCACGCTTGAGTAAGGTGGTGCAAGGTTTCAAAGTTGCGAGGAGATAATTGTCATGAACCCATAACAAGGCACCTCAGAGAAGGTGACTCATTGAACTGTTCCCTTAAGTGGCAAAAAGAATTACTTTTGATCCATAAATCATTGAAACTCTTCATACCAGCTTAAGGCAATTTACAATTGATCGTTTGAAATAGCTCGAAGAAATGGCATACTCGGACTAGGATGGATGATGTGGACTACCTTGTTGAAGACAACACAAGGGATGATTTTGCTTGCGCGTGCTCTCAAGAACTTGAGCATTTCCATATTCATGAAGGTTCCACCAACATCCGTGGCAAGGATCCTGGCAACACCACATACTACCATGATGGCTAGTGATGGATGATGTGGATACAAAGGAAGATAACACCTTCTTAGATCTTCCCTTAGCGAGGCTAAGGGAACAGAATCTGGACGATCGACCGAGAGACATTTAGCACTCCACTTCTAATGTTCTCCTTGATGTGCTAGCGTAATCCATTCATAGATATGATTTGATATCTAGAACATCAAGTAAAAGGTCGGACTTTGGAAGCTCAAGAATCCATAAGGAATAACTACGGAGGCAGATCCTGCGAGATCCTTATGGGGAGGTGACCAACTTCTTCAACCAAGATACTACAATAATAGGCCTTCTGGCTAGGTGTGTTGGCCACGACATCCACGTTACCGGTTACAGAGAGACCAACATTATAGCTCTTGGAGTACGTTCCAACCATCATATCTGCCTGAGATTCAGATCTGGTTGGTGTTAGGATATTCCAGACCCATCCAGTCTAGAAAGAAAATGAGAGTTTGCAACACAATTTGACGAGATGATGTTGCGAGATTCTCGGGGAATGAACTGCGATAGCAAGCTCCAAAAATGAGCTGGTTCTGCTACACACATGTGAGCGTGTTGTCGAAGACAAGAATGACCACATAGTAGTCTTATAATAAAACACTATCGAGTTCTGTTCGGGAACCATCATCAAGGATTTCGAAGTCTTTACGTAAGTCCATGGATTAGATCCCAAGCGTAGACTTCTTTGCCTTGAACAAGTCAATCAGTGGCTTGGTGTGCTAGGGAATACATATGGAGTGGAGGTAATTAATCTACCAAACCATAGAATACATTCACACATGCATAACTAACTTGGGATGGTACCAGGGGAAACAAAAAAATCTTTCTCGAACTCACGGCGGCAACTTGCACCAAATGCACATGAATTCAAGGAAGTCACTTCTTCCATCCAAGCATAAGCTTCATGAACGGAACACGAAGGCATTGCTTATAAAGTTTCCAACACTAGGTTGATGTTCAACATGAATCATGGGGGAGACAAAATGCTGCTGATGGGCTCAACAACAACTCATCGGAATTTCCATATCACTGGACTTCCACCATCATGTGAACACGATGATAGTATTGGTCAGACCATAAGATGTAATGGTGTATGCTCGAGGGATCAACCACGGGTAAGACAACATTACGAACATCGTTGGTTCTGATTTGACTTGACGATAGCCCATACTCAAGTCAAAGTTTTGACAAGGCAATAGATCCAACAACTGATCACGAGGACCAATTGATGGAGATATCATCTTTCTTCATCACACACACACAGAAGATATCCCTTAACATGAACTAAGTCAGACAAGCTTTTATCTTCCAATTCTCCAAGTTGTTGTCTAGCTCAACCCACTAGCTCAGGGATATCCAACACAGATTCTTGGAGAAGGGGTGATTTATAAGAAAACCAACTTGATCACGAACTCAACATAGCGGTCAGGTGACAGCCAGGTAATACTTCTGAGAAGATCTTTGGAAAATCACGAACCACCATATGTTACTAAGCTCGAGAACAATCTTGCTTTTCAAGGCAAGACGATATGATCAAAAGAGCAAGGGTTTGGCAAAATCCTAACCCGTTGATCGAAGAGTGCACCAGGAAATAAGGACTAGGTAGCACGATCACCCTTAGGGTGATGATTCAATAATAAGCACACTAAGAATGATATTAATGTCCATTAACTACCAAGCAAAGGGTTGCTAGGAGTATTGATTTCACACATCATGATTCACTTGTCGGTATTCCGGTTGTGACAACATGACACCGAGGAATGAGTAATGATGGCGAGAAGTATCACTACGTCAATAATTCATAAGGGAAGGTGCAATTCTCATGACATTCCTGACATAAAGTGGATAGTACTTCAGGGTAGAACAGACCAATAGCTTGATTGCATTTGATCTGCGAAATACAACTGCTTTGACCCAATCCTAGAAATGGATGAGGTACTGGAGTTTGTTTCTCCTAGTCATTCTGAAATAGAATGGCTCGACGGACCAGAAGAATAATAGGCACCGATGAACGAATGCTCACATACTCTTGACTATCAATTGATAGATGAAGGTCGGAATATAAAGGAAGGGGGACAACTCAAAGGAACATATAACTTTTTGAGTTGTGGATGCATAGATTAGTATGTCGAACGTATTTCTTCCGGATAACCCATGCAAGAAGGTAGGGTTGGCAGAGTCACAACATAGAATGGAGAACTCATCAGGAGCACTCTGGTTGTGACCTTTTGGTTCAAAAGAACTCCTGCCAAGAATGGTTCATGATAATTGGAAGAAGGATGTACCAGGAACCTCGAGGACTATCGCAAAGGTTACTAATATCCTAAAGGAACTAGCAACACTATCAACATGAGGTAAGTAGGGTGAATCTCGGGTTCAAGAACCCATGAATAGAATACCTACTACTACATGGCATCACGGGATGCTTTCGAGAATGGTGGCCAGAATCATCACACCGGAACACAAAACATGGCTAGATTACTAGGTGACTCCCTAAAACACCTAGGGTCATAGTAATAGCTCCAACATATATGTGGAGGCAACAGAGTACCTCAACTCACCGATTAGTGTGATTAATCTGGCCCAAATGGACATCAGGAACAGGAGGAAGGGGTTTGCAAATGCATCAGACTACTTAGAAACCTGGGATGACTCGGACAACATAACGGCTGTAAATGCTCAAAAAGATTCGAGACATCCTGCAAAATGGTGGCATAACCACTCAACAACACAATATCAAGGTTCCGAGATCAACTGTCAACATACGGAAATAGTAGGAACGGAACTGAGGCTTGAAACTATCAATTCTATAAGTCGATTAGTAACACGTTATCCTGATAGATAGATGAGAAGGCCTAGTTTCTTAACCCCGTAGAAAGGAAGAGGGTGACTCAGATAAGAGGACATGAGATATAAGGAGTAAAAAGAGCCTTACATTCCATCCCACAATCAATTCCCTTATATAACTAAAGCATTTCTAGACTCAACTTCGACCAGTTTGGCTTGGTAATCCTATAGGCAGTCAGGCTCTGATACCAACGCTGTCAGGACCCCAATCCTAAGTCACACAGATCTAGCATGTAACACTTCATATCACTTTGCGACCTCACGCACGGTATTCCCATGGGTGCCACCTTACCTGGCCTGAGACCGTTTGCGCCTTTTGGCTCACGTATATGATAATGTCGCTAGCATCCATATGACAGAGAACCCGGGCTGACATGGCTAGTCGTGAACCCAAAGCGGCACCAACCTATGGGGACAGGCATACATGAATCACATCGAGCATGTTGTTCAGCAGCGTGTGAATCCGGGCTGTAGCACTGGGCTAACAGGACTCCAGGAACCCGGGCTATAGCAGGCTAGGCAGGACTTCGGATGTCACCGCGTGACATTTCCCCGAAGGGACAGACACAGGAACGAAGTGAAACACATGCCGGCCAGTCAAGTGTCCTGAGCAGTAGTGCTGGGCTAGCAGGACTCTGGTGAACCGGGCTGTAGCGGACTACTATGGCTCATGGAAGCACTAGACTACATTTCCCCATAAGAGAGGCTGCCAAGGATAAACAACTAGATTGTCGGATCCCACACATACCAAGCATTTCAATCATACACACAATATGCTCGATATGTGTAAATACAACATGGCATCACAACATAACTCTACAACTCAAGTATTTATTCATTAGGCTCCGAGGAGCGAGAAATTACAAACATGGGTCTCATGACCCAACAATCATAGCATACAAATCAAAGCACATGTGGAAGCTTAACATGTCTGAGTACAGACATCTATAAATGAAAAAGGCTAAGAAGCCTGACTATCTACCAGATCCTGCCGAGGGCACAAGATCGTAGCTGAGGTATCAAGCTAAACGTCAAAGTCCACACGGAACTACTAGCGAGACTGACGTCTCTCTGCAAAACATAAAATAGGCAAAGTGAGTACAAATGTACCCAGCAAGACTTACATCAGAACTATCTACATATGCATCGGTATCAATAAAGGGGGTGGTGGAGTTTAACTGCAGCAAGCCAGCTTTGACTCAGTGGCTAACCTGAACTACGACTGCAAGCGACTCTTTTGAGGTGGCGCACACGAGTCCACATATTCACCATTCAATACACCACTATGGATCCGCTCTCGTCTCCCTACGAGAAGGCCATTGTGACGCCCTGAGACCGATGTGCCAGGTGTCCTCCAGTTATTCGCTGTTGTTGCCTTGTCTTTGCTTGCGTGTTGCATTTCATCATGTCATCATGTGCATTGCATCATCATGTTTTCAAAACTTGCATCCGTCCCGGTCTCCTTGTTCCGTCCGTTGTCCGTTCTGAGCCCAGACACACTTGCACGCGCCCGTGGCATGTCCGAAATAGTATTATAAGTGGCCGGAAAATGTTCTCGGAATGGGTTGAAAGTTGGCATGTGGAGACCTGGGCTCGAATCCCAGCAGCCACACATACAATCTTTTTATACTTGTAACGCCCTTGATGCGGCTATATCTCCCACGTGTCGAAGCACGACTTAGAGGCATAACCGCATTGAAAGCAATGTCGCAAGTGAGGTAATCTTCACACAACCCATGTAATACATAAGGGAAAGAGATACATAGTTGGCTTACAATCGCCACTTCACACAATTACATGAATAAAGCATTACATCATCCAGATACAATCAAGGTTCGACTACGGAACCCAAAATAAAAGAAGAAACCCCAAAAGCGACAAGGTCCCTGATCGACCCCAACTAGGCTCCACTACTGAGCAACTAGAACGAAACAACACAAAGGACAAGATCTTCATTGAGCTCCTCCTTGAGCTTGGTTGCGTCATCTGCACGGTTCAACAGTACCTGCAAGCTGGTTTTGGAAGTATCTGTGAGCCACGGGGACTCAGCAATCTCGCACCCTCGCGATCAAGACTATTTAAGCTTATAGGTAGGATAAAAGGTATGAGGTGGAGCTGCAGCAAGCGACTAGCATATATGGTGGCTAAACATACGCAAAGGAGAGCGAGAAGAGAAGGCAAAGCACGATCGAGAAACTATGATCAAGAAGTGACCCTAGAACAACCTACGTCAAACATTACTCCAACACCGTGTTCACTTCCCGGACTCCGCCGGAAAGAGACCATCACGGTTACACACGCCGTTGATATATTTTAATTAAGGTCAACTTCAGGTTTTCTACAACCGGACATTAACAAATTCCCATCTGCCCATAACAATGGGCACGGATTTCGAAAGTTCAAATCCCTGCAGGGGTGTCCCAACTTAGGCCATAACAAGCTCTCACGGTCAATGAAGGATATTCCTTCTAGCGGGAAGACCCGATCACACTCGGAATCCCGGTTACAAGACATTTCGACAAGGTAAAACTAAACCAGCAACACCGCCCGAATGTGCCGACAAATCCCGATAGGAGATGCACATATCTCTTTCTCAGGGCACACTCAGACTGTCTTAGGTACGGGTAGGCCAGCCCAGAGTTGCCCCTGGTGGCCACCGGCAGCTGACAGGTTGGACCAACACTCAGAGGAGCACTGGCCCGGGGGGGGGGGGTAAAATAATGATGACCCTTGAGTCTGCAGAACCCAAGGGAAAGAAAAGGCTAGGTGGCGAATGGTAAAACCAATGTTGGGCATTGCTGGAGGAGTTTTATTTAAGGCGAACTGTCAAGGGGTTCCCATTATTACCCAACCTCGTAAGGAATGCAAAATCCGGGAACATAACACCGATATGACGGAAACTAGGGCGGCAAGAGTGGAACAAAACACCAGGCATAAGGCCGAGCCTTCCACCCTTTACCAAGTATATAGATGCATTAATTAAATAAAAGGTATTGTGATATCCCAACAAGTAAACATGTTCCAAAACAAGGAACAACATCTCCATGTTCCAACAAGGAACAAACTTCAATCTTCACCTGCAACTAACAATGCTATAAGAGGGGCTGAGCAAAGCGGTAACATAGCCAATCAATGGTTTGCTAGGACAAGGTGGGTTAGAGGCTTGGTTCAACAATATGGGTGGCATGATAAGCAAGTGGTAGGTATCGCAGCATAGTCATAGCAAAAGAGCGAGCAACTAGAAAGCAAAGATAGAAGTGTTATCGAGGGTATGGTCATCTTGCCTGAAATCCCGCAAGGAAGAAGAACGAGTCCATGAAGAAGACAAACTGACGTAGTCGAATGGTTCCTCACAAACGCGACGTTATCGGAACCAACCCGAAGAAGCCACACCGGAAAGAAGCAAACAATCATGGTAAACAACCACCACATAAGCATGGCATGATGCACAAACAATTATGATGCATGTCCGGTTTAATGAAGCATGGCATGGCAAAGTGCACAAACAACACTACAAGTTAAGTGGAGCTCAATATGCAACGGGTTGCATATTGGCGGAGCACCACATGCCTTATTTAGTTCTCTCCCGTTTATGTACTCAACAAAATTAAATGTTGGTTAGCATGGCAAGGGGTGAAGCACAACAAAACTAGCTATCTAGGCAAGTTTAAATGAGGCCGGAAACAACGAACAACAATTCCGGTAAAACCCCATATCCATATATTAGGTTTGGTACTGTTCTGCCCTAAACCAAATTTTATAGTTGTTAAACATGCAAAGCAAGTAGACCATGTTAAACTAGGCATTTTTCCACCCCATTTACATATAAAGATTATTGAATTCCGAGTTACGGTTAAATAGTTATGAATTAAAGCATTTTAACAAGCTATATGAGCAAATTTAAACAAACATCATTTTAGACATTTTAAACATGGATGAAAGTGGCATATTATTAAACTAGATGAAATGCTAAGCATTTTTCGTATTAAGTTTTTTTAATATGATGCACTGTTTGTGAGTAATAAAATGCATGAAGTTTGAGGGCTTTACTGCAATTCTGCTGTCTCTGGAAAAATACTAAAAACACAGAGACAGGAAAAAAAAGATATGGGCTGAATCTGAGATCTGACCCAACTGCGGAAAAAAGAACAGAAAAAAAGGAGGGCGCAATGGGGTTGGCCTCACCATGGGCCAAGGCCCATTCGGTGGGAGGGGGGAGGCCTGGCGCTGGCTTGCGGCTGGGCTGGGCTAGCGAAGGGGAGGCAGGCTGGGCCTCTGGTGATCGAGGGAAGATAGCCCAGGCGCGGTCTTGAGCGAGGCGCGGTCAACGGGGCGAGCGGCTGCGCTCTGCTCGTTGCAGAGGAAGAAGAGCTCGATGCAGGGGCTTGACCGGCAGCGGGACTTGCAGAAGGGCGGCGTGATGGGCAGCGGCGGTAGACCAAGGCGAATCAAGGTGGTCTAGGACGGCAGGATCCGGGATTGGGGCGTCCAATCCGGCCGGAGGCGCGTGGAATGAGGGCGGCAGGAGCTCGAAGAAGAACCTGCAGGCTCTGGTGTGGTGCTCCTGACGGGACTCCGGCGAGGCGGTGTCGGAGATGGCCTGTAGACGACCGGATCCGTGGGCACGTCCAGAGTCGACGAGGGAGGTGGTCGAACGAGACGGCAGCGGTTGATGGAGGTCAAAGCGGCAGTGCCATGGCGCTCCTGTACAGAGAAAGAGAGAAAGAGAGATCGTGAGACGAGAGGGAGACAGAGAGGAAAAAGGGAAGGGCAGGGGGCAGCCTGGCAGTGGTGGTTCCGGTAGAGCTCCGCCGAGGTCGGGCGCCGGTCGTCCAGCACAGGAGGTCGCCGGTCTCCAGCGACGGTGAGATGCTAGGCGAGGAGGCGCTTGGGGCTGCAGGCGATGGGTGGAACTGCGGGGCTGCGGAAGGCTCTCTGGGCCATCAGATCTGAGATCTGACGGTCCAGATCGAGTGGGGGTTGGCTGGTGGATCTGGCCAAGTGGAAGCTGGGCGCATGCGGATTGCGAGGAGAGAGTGGCGGCGGTTGCGGGGTAGGGGTAGGAGCTTGGCTAGGGTTTGGTTTAGCCATATTTGGTACGTAGGTGGACTATGTATAGAGAGAAGAGGGGAGTTTGGATCATCCGATTAAAATTGGATGATCGAGATAAAAATATGTTAGATGGACCAAACAAATAACCGAAGATATGTTAGAAATGTTTGGGGATGATCCGGACACAGCGGTAACGGCTGTCCGGGTCGGGTCCGGGACAGATTTCGGACGCGCGCGGGAGGAGGTCCGCGGGTAGACGAGAGAGGTTAGGTAGGGCTTGGTGGTGAGAGTTAGTGCAGAAGGCAAAGGGCTAAGAAGAGAGAAGAGGAGAGGCCCGGCGACTGTTTCTGGAGACCGAAAACGTCCGACGTTTTGACCGACTATAATGTCGCAATAGTTATCCGTTGGGGCGTCAAACGGACTCTAAACACGATGAAACTTGGCAGGCGGTCTACTAACAACAAAACGACACCACATGCCAACTTTCAACCCATTTTGAGAACATTTTCTGGCCACTTATAAAATACTATTTCGGACATGCCGCGGGAGCGTGCAAGTGTGTCTGGGCTCAGAACGGACAACAGACGAAACGAGGAGACCGAGACAGATGCAAGTTTTGAAAACATGATGATGCAATGCACATGATGACATGATGAAATGCAACACGCAAGCAAAGACAAGGCAACAACAACGAATAACTGGAGGACACCTGGCACATCGGTCTCAGGGCGTCACAACCATCCATAGCACTCACACTTATCTTGCGAGTTTTAGAGTATCCACTTTCACTTGTCTATGAACTGTTATAGGCAACCCAGAAGTCCATTACCGCAGACACGACTATTCGAATGAATGATGTTAACCATGCAGGGGTGTACTTCTTCACACACGCTCTCACCACTTACCGCCGTTTACACGACATGTACTCGGCAACCTTCAAGCGGAAGCCCAATGAGGGTGTCGGCCACGGCCTACCTAAACACTCAAGTCTCTAGTCCAGGTTTATCGCCTATCCAGGTTCCATCCACAGGGAGTCCGACCGAGGTTTCCACATACGGCCCCGGACGATGTGTACAGGGTTCCGAGACACCAAACGGGCGCCCGGCATGCCCGACCATAGTGTATCTACCGCATCATAGCCCACCCCTAGGGTCAGCGCTACGCACGGCCGCCAACACATATCCTATAAACACCAGAAACTAGTTGCAACTCCTGGACAGAGGACAAGGGTGATCAAGAAGCCGAGAGGGTCCATTGGTTTCGGGCCCAATGCGTGGTAGTAACTATTTCATGGATCACAAACACAGAACTTAGTTCCTGAGGACGGCTTCAATGAGACAACCCACCATGTAATCCTACATGGCCTCTCACCGCTACCTTTACCAAATCATGTTCACACACTTAGCTCTCAACAGTAGGACATGTTTACACACCTCCGATTCATCCCCGATGAATCAGACCTGACTCAACTCTAAGCAGTAGCAGGCATGACAAACAAACATGAATGAGTAGGCACATCAGGGCTCAAACAACTCCTACTCATGCTAGTGGGTTTCATCTATTTACTGTGGTAATGATAGGTCATGCAGAGGAAAGGGGTTCAACTACTGTAGCATGTAACAGTTGAATCATTGTTGTCCTAATGTAGTAAAAGAGAGCAGGAGCGAGAGAGTGGGATTGTATCGGAATGAACAAGGGGGTTTTGCTTGCTTGGCACTCCTGAAGATAATATAGTTCTTCATCGGTGTCATCGATCTCATCGTCGAAACCACGTCTATCAAGAGAGGACAAATACCGGCAACAGAGAAAGAAACACAATCAATGCAATGCACAATATGATGCATGATCATGACATGTCAATATGTTGTGGTTTGAGCTAATGCAACTAGCAACATGTTAAATGGAGTTGGTTTGAACCCGAGGTTCAAACTCAAACTCCATATGTGAGAGTTTAAATTCCATTTATATGAATTGGCCTAAACAGCAACCATAAGTTGTTCTAACATGCATGAAAATTCCATAAACAGATTCCTTGAATTTTTCTGATAATTTTTCATATATAATTTATTTCATTTGGAGTTACGGTTGATTTTATATGATTTTTAGAAGTTTAGGATATTTTCTGAAATAAATAAATCATTTCTGATTTATTTATAATCCAGAAAACAGATTACTGCGTCAGCCTGACATCATCATGACATCAGCAGGTCAACGGGGCACGGTCCAGGTCAAACCTGACCAGTGGGGTCCACTGGTCAGTGACACAGTGCTATTTAGTGTCAATGACAGGTGGGACCTGGTCAACGGACACGTCAGCACAGTCAATGCTGACGTGTGGGTCCAGGGTAATTAGATTAAACTTAATCTAGTTTAGTTAGCTAGTTAGTTAGGATGTGGGGCCCGACTGTCAGTTTCACCAGAGGTTAATTAATGGCGCAATTAGCTGCTAATGGCTGTGCCACGTCAGCACAGCCGGAGTTAGCCGCCGGCGAGGTCAGTGACGGCGGAACGGCTCGGGTTTCGCCCACGGGCGACCAAACCCGCGGCGGAGGGCATCTACGAGTTGCTGGAGAACGCGCGCATCCAACGGTGCAAGCAGCACCTGCTGGGGCGGCCGGAAACGATGACGGCGTTGAGGTCAGCAGCGACCGGAGCTCAAGCGTCGACGGATTCGTTGCTACGGTGAGCAAGGCGTGCGTTGCTTGGCATCTACGGTAGCTGCACGTGCTAACAAGGCTGTTGGGCATGCTAGCATGACCAAAGGGTCACCGGACTGACACCGGCGACGAGCTCGGGCGGAGGTGAGCTTCGGCCTCGATGAACACGACGGCTACGGTGTGCAAAAGGACGCGGTGTTAGGGGGAAAGTTACCGGAGGCTCACAACACGTCGATTGAAGTACTCGTCGGGCTCGGGGAAGGCCTGTAGATGACGGAGGGACGACGGCGATCGCTGGATCCCGCGGAAGAAGACGGCGGCGTTCAGGAAGAAGCAGGGCTTCCCAACCCGCGCGGCTCGGCGAGGAGGAGTAGGGCGATGGGGCGGTTCTTCTAGACACGACGGAGAGGCGGGGTAGTGGCTCTGGCCGCGGCGAACGGCGTCGGTGGCGGTGGGCATGCTCGGCCATGGGGAGGGAAAGTAGAAGAGAGAGGGGGGAGAGAACCAGAGAGCGAGAGAGAAGCAAAGAGGTGCGTGGCATCTCCAGGGTGACGTCGGGAAGGCGGCAGCAAGCAGGAGGTGGCACGAGCGTGCCGGCGCGCGTCGGGCACACGCCCTCCTGCCTACTGGCAGGAGGTTGAAGACGGTGGTGACTGCGGTGGGCTAGGCCAGCTGGAGTTGGTCCAGGTGGGCTACCAGGAGGCAAGCGCCAGGTAAGGTTTTCTCCTCTCTCTATCATTCCTATTATGTTTTCTATTTTCTGTAATTGTGTTTGGCTTTATTAAAAATGACAGGGTATCTCCAAAAATCATGAAACTGCTCCATGTCACTGTTTGGAATATTTCCAACAGCAAACATTTCAGTTTGTGATTATTTGAGCATTTAAAATATTATTAGCAATTAACTGCCCAAATGCAAATACTATATAATTTAATTCAAAAATCCAGAATGGCCTAGAAAATGTGCACCATTTTTCGGAGGGGTTCTAGACCAATTCAAAAATGATGAACTTTTGTGAAGGGCATTTTGGATTCATTCAAATGTTTTTCAGTTGAACCTGGTATTTTCAGGGGGGTGCTGGGGTTTATTGATCCCCATTTCAGGTTTAAGAGAAATTTAAACATGATGCAACACAAGACTAGCTAACCTAGAGCAGACCAGAAGTAGGGATGTGACATCTTCTCATGTCATAATCTCCACTGTGAATATCTTCACAGACCACTATTGTCTTCAATGTCTTCACACGTTTTTAGGGGTCATCTTTGGTAGGTAAACCAAATTAATATGGGACTACTACCTGTGTTATCCTGCAATTCTCACAAACACATTAGTCCCTCAACCAAGTTTGTCGTCAATACTCCAAAACCAACTAAGTGTGGCACTAGATGCACTTACAGGGCCACCACGGTGTCCGCAAGCAGCAGCAGGGCACTGACGCTTAGGGAGGAGCAGCCTGCCCCCAGCAGCAGCAGTTCCTGCCGGCCCCGTGGTATGCCGGCCAGAACCCTTGGACTGGCGTTGTGCACGCCTACTCCATGCCGGTACCCCGCGCCCTGGCTCGGGTATCCTCGGCGTGCGGCCTCCGTCCCATCAGGCGTTCTATGCCATGCTGCAACCCTATGTGGCGCCCTACGGGCCCCTCTCCTATGGGCAACCGCCGCAGCCAGGTGGGCGGCACCTGACGGCCCCGCCCCAGTAGCCCGCGCTCCCATCGACGCCGTGGGGCCCGGCTCTCTTGGTGGCACTGCACTCCGCTCCCTCACCGTCCACCTACACCGGTGGCGGTGACTGGTATATGGACACTAGAGCTACCGCTCATATGACGGCTCATCCTAGTAACCTCCACACCTCCTATCCCGTCCACACTTTCGCTCACATCACCGTCAGTGACGATTCCTCCCTTCCCATCACTCACATAGGACATGCATCTTTTCCATCTAATTCTACTCCTCTATCATTATATAACATCTTAGTTTCTCCTGGTCTTATAAAAAATCTCGTCTCTGTTCATTCTTTTACACGTGAAAATCCTATTACCGTTGAGTTTGATGAATGTGGTTTTTCTGTTAAGGACGCTCGTATCCGGATGGTACTCCACCGATGTGATAGCCTGACGAGCTCTACCCGGTTCACTCCACCGCCTCCACCACCTCCGCCGCCCCTGTCGCTCTCGCCACCGGAGTGGATCTTTGGCATGCTCGCTTGGGTCATCCCAACCCCACCACCCTTCGTCACATACTTCGGAGTTTTTCTTTCATGTGTAATAAGATCGAGGATCACTTGTGTCATGCATGTCGCCTTGGCAAACATGCTCGTCTTCCGTTTAGGGTGTCTTCTCATGTGCATCGTACCCGTTTGAGTTAATTCATAGTGATGTTTGGACCTCTCTAGTTGCAAGTAATATGGGCTATCTCTATTATCTTGTTATACTTGATAATTTTTCGCACTATGTGTGGACCTTCCCGTTGCGTCGTAAGTCGGATGTCATCTCCACTCTCGCCGCTTTCTACTCCTATGTTTTCACGCAGTTTGGTCGTCCCATTCACGCGTTTTAGACATATAACGGGAAGGAGTTCGACAACTTAGCTGTTCGCACTCTCCTCACCACACATGGAACGACTTTTCATCTCACATGCCCGTACACTTCGCAACAGTACGGTCACACTAAGCGTGTCCTTCCCACTCTTAATGACTTTATTCGGACCCTTCTCTTGCATGTTAATGTGCCTCCACGCTTTTGGCCTGACGCTCTCTCCACCACATCACTCCTCATTAACATCTGCCCCTGTCGTACTCGTGATAACTTTGCACCTCATTAAAAGTGCTAGTGATCAACTAGAGGGGGGGTGAATAGGCGATCTTTATGAAAGTCTTCAAAACACGAGGTCTTTGAAGATACACAGATGAAATGAACCTATTGATATGCAGTGGAAGATAGACTACCCTAGACAAGCCATAGTCAAGTAAGCAATGAAGTGAAAGTACGAAGACTATCAGCAGCTAGGTAGTGTGGATCTGAATGGAAGACATTATGAAGCCAAACAGGTAATAGTCTTCACACAGTGAAGTCAATCAAATCAGACAAGCAAGAAATGACTTCATGAAGACAAACTGAAAATGTAAAGGGAAGCAGGGGATAGAACCAGTTGCTTGGTGAAGACAAGGATTTGGTAGACCAGTTCTAGTTGATATGACAATTGTACATCTGGTTAGGGAGGCTGAGATTGAACTCAGAAGACCGCGTCTTCACCTTATTTCCCTTGAGCTAAGGACACCCAGTCCTTGCCCAATCACTCTGATAAGTCTTCAAGGTAGACTTCCAAACCTTCACATACTTCGTTCCCTGGCGATCCACAATGGCTCTTGGATGTTCCGAACGCGACGCCTAACCGGCTGGAGGATTCACAGTCCTCAAGTGTAACAAGTCTTTAGGTCACGCAGATAGAAGGACTTCAGTGATGCCTAACACTCTTTTGCTCTGGTTGTTTTGGGCTTTGTCCTCGCAAGGATCTCTCTCTCAAAGGCTTCGGAGGTGGGTTGCTCTCAAACGACAAAAGCCGTGCACTAACTCTGAGTAGCCACCAATTTATGGTGTAGGGGCTGGGCTATTTACAGCCATGAGGCAACCTGACATGATATGTCCGAAATGACTCTGGGTCACTAAGGAAACAACACATGTCCAACGGTCAGATTCAAACACATGCGACAACTTGACTTGGGCTACAAGTAAAGCTGACCGAGCCAACTCTGGATAAGATTTACTCTTATTGTCTTCGCTCAAAGACATAGGATTTTGGTGGAGCATCACATCAGTCACCCTGACTTTGTTCACTTGGACCCCACTTAATAGTATAGTGGTTCCTATGACTCAATACAGAAGAAAAGGAAACTACGAAAGAACTATGTCTTCACACTCCATAGTCTTCAAGTGAATGTCTTCACATGTCATAATCTCCGTCATGAATGTCTTCACGAACCACCATTGTCTTCACACATTTTTGGGGTCATCTCTGGTAGGTAAACCGAATCAATGAGGGACTACTACCTATGTTATCCTGCAATTCTCACAAACATATTAGTCCCTCAACCAAGTTTGTCGTCAATACTCCAAAACCAACTAGGGGTGGCACTAGATGCACTTACAATCTCCCCCTTTTTGGTGATTGATGACAAACTGGTTGAAGTTTTCAACGGGGATAAAAGTATGTGAAAGTTAACGATCAAAGTCATTGTCTTCATAAGTTGCAAAGCTGGCTCCCCCTTTTGAATGCAAATGCACATGACAGGTTTTACTTTGTGGAGATACTCTTCAACTTACAAAGACAATTCATCATGCATATATCAGAATAACGAAGATAATGACATGCATAATGAGAAACGGGCGTCTGCAGAATGACTTCATGCGGAATTTATCATCGCATCACAAAGTAGCAGCAAAAGTAGCAGGCGACCATCAAGTTTAAGTGTTACAACTCAAAAGCCAAATAGTTTCAAAACGAGAGTTGTAAGAACTTAGCAAAAATAATGCAACCATCCCATATGGACCCGCTTGAAGACTATCAACCTCATATGCTTCTCCCCCTTTTGTCTGTAAGGACCAAAAAGGTTTGAAGACATAGAGGATCTACTCGTTCCTAGTTGGAGTAGATGTTGGAGCAGGGTCGACGTTGGAGTTTGGCGGTGCAGATGGGCCTTAAGCAGAATCATGGTGCAGTGTAGCCAGAGTTGGTGAAGTGGCGTCATCTTCTTCATCGATGACTCTCGCAACAAAAGTTACAACCGAAGATGAATGTTCAGAATCTTCAATTGAAGGTGTGCAATGCCAACTTGCTGATTGCAGAGGCCTGGAGTCAAACTTGAAGCTATCGGTGAAGCCATCTTCGTGAAGATCATCTTTAGAGCAGAGCAATGTGAGGTTCTTCCAGGACCGCCGACAGGCTTCATGTGCAACGAATGAGTTCTTGGTGGCCAAGCTGCGAATGCGATTAACATCAACCAAGAGAGTCTGCATTTGATGCTTCAGCCAGTCATGGTGCCTATCCTGCTTTTGATGTAGAGAAACCAGAAGATCACGGTCATTGAGGACACGAGGACACTTCTGAGGCCTTTATGCAATGGTGGTGGTAGTGGCTTCAGTATTGGCACGATGCAGCAGACGCAAGTTGCTAGCCAGAGGATAAGAAGCAGTAGCAGAATTTGGCACATGAATCCCTTCAATTGGCTGCGTGAAGCTTTGGAATTCAGCATTTTGAAGATGGAGTGGCTTCTTTGCTGGCTCAGGGTAGATGGCTTCA
This sequence comes from Triticum dicoccoides, assembly GCF_002162155.2. Taxonomy (NCBI): domain Eukaryota; kingdom Viridiplantae; phylum Streptophyta; class Magnoliopsida; order Poales; family Poaceae; genus Triticum; species Triticum dicoccoides. Next base: position 460,183,159 of record NC_041392.1, on the reverse strand, counting down.
ATGGACATATCAACATCAGGCAGAAATACAACATGGTTGTGCGCTGCAGGTTGATAGTTGATGGTTGAATGAAGCTTGATCAACCGCATCACCCATGGAGCATAAAATTTTAGTCCAAAAAGATCAATCCCAGAGGCTGCAAATTGTCAGATGAAGAAATCCCGAGTGTTGAATCTGATGCCATTGATGATTTAGAACACTAATGCCTTCATGGTGCCTTCAAGTTTAGCTTTAGAGGAATTTCCTTTTATTGGCCAGAGAATACACCTCAGAATGTGATAAACTGTGTGCAGCAAGTAATCAAGGTCCTTGACAAAGAATTCCTTGGGGTATTCAGCGTCATGGGGCAATGGCTTCATCATGCTCAACATCTGGCTCATGTTGGGCTCTGGCTTCTGGAATATGCTCTGCAGTTCATTCTGATGAAGCTGACAACCAGGTTCATACAACTCACCTGGAGTGGGTAGGGAAGTAAGCTGAATGATATCCCGAGCTTTGGCTTCATGATGAATGTCACCTGTCATCCACTCAAGGATCCAAGTCTTTGGATCCCTGTTGTAGCCTCGAATGTGCAATGTAGCATAAAACTATAGCAAAAGTTATTCGTTCCAGTGCTCCATGTCAGTCACAAATGACAGTAGCCCAACATCTCTGAAGCAGTCCAATGCCTCCTCAAGGCATGGCAGCCTAGCCATAGCATCACAATCCAGACGCTTATGAGGAAAAATCTGGTCCTGGTTGTATAAGATGCAGGAGTAGTAGCTTCGCTGCTGATGGCTCCAAAACCTGTTAGAGGAGATCTTGGGCTTCATGTACGGGTTCTTGGCATTGTCAAAGAAGGTGTTGTGCTCTCTGAAGCTGAGTACACTGAACGAGCCTTGAGTTGTTGCAACACTGGGAAGCCTTGGTAGTCTTGGCTTTGGCTTCTGAACCTGAGGCCTCTACTCCACATGATAATCATATTGCGGGCCGAGAGTAGTGGGTGGAACCATGATAGGCCATCTGACAGTGACCAACTCACCACGATTAAACGTACATTCCATAGTATGAGGCCTTTGTGGAGGAACGACGTCATCAGAAATGATTGGCTGCACAATGGTGTCAGTAACAACATTGGTTCGGGCTCCACATTGTCTTCAGCCATGACAGTGTCATTGACTTCAGTAGTGTTGGTTGTGGCAGCCTCATTGTTTTCAACCTCCATCTCTTCAACAACTGGAGGGTCTGTCAAAATCACATTATCTTCATGTAGGACTGGATCATTGGAAGGGGGAGTAGCTTCTTTCTCTTCTTCTTTTTCTTCTTTGGTTGATGCAGCTGAATGTCTTCAGCAGCTTTAGCTTCAGACTTAGGAGCAGACACAGAAGGGATGGCTTCAGGGAATACTTAATGTGCTACTGAGCTTGTGTGTTGCACATCCTCTTCTGGAATGCTTGACATGGAAACCTGAGGCCCGAGGCCTTTGCGAAGCCTGCGGAATGCTGGCCACGCCTTTGGAGAGGGAGTGGTCTGTTCCATGTAGTCATCGTCAAGCACCGGAGTTGTGGCTTGAGCTGGTGGAGTATGGGGGATCTCATCTTGCAGGGGGGTGTGTCTTGGTGTTTCTCAACCCACCAGTCATCTTGAGCAACTGGCGTTAGGGGACGACCAATGCTAATGAGTTCACTGCTCATGGGAGCAGGCAATGATACCGTATTGGGTTCAAGCCGAGGAAGGACTTCATCATCATTAACATTGTCTTTACGACCAATGTCTTCAGCTGCGTTGGGGTCAACAACTGGAATTTCTTCACTTTCTAGAGCCTTTGTGGAAGCAGGCTCATGAATCACAAGGCGGCGCTCATGGTTGGTAGAGGCAGGGAGAGCAACAGAGATTGGTTCAACATTGAGGGGCTCTGGGCAGCAAGACACTCTTTTCTTGAAGATTTTGAAGCCTTTGTATTCAACTTCTTCTTGGAGGGAGCATCATCAGAGGTGTCTTTGAGCTTCCTCTTCCTGGCTTCGGCTTCAGCTTGCCTTGTCTTCTTCTGTTCAGAAGCTGCTGAGGGGACCTTTGGCTTCAAGCCAGTCATGCTGGCAGGGAAGACAATGCTTGGTTGGCCCTGCCTTGAAGATTTTGGTTCAGCTTCAGCAGACTTCTTGTTTTTCTTGGCAGCCATCTTGGGGTCGATGCCAGGACGCCCAAGTGCCTTTCTCTTCTCAGCTTCATTGTGCGCTTGCACACACTTCTGCGCATAGTACTTCATGCATTCGCGTGAGCCTTTGGCTTCTTCATGCTTCTTGTTGAACTCGGCCTTGAGGTCATTCATCATCTTCTTGAATATTTGCACATCAACAACACCGAGCTTGGCCATGCGCTTCTTGAACTAAGCCTTCTCATAGTCTATCTTGTTCTTTAGCTCGACAATTTTCTAAGCTATGGCGAGTTCATTGGCAATGGCTCTTTGAAAGGCGACGCTGATGTCCACGGGCAGCTGTAGATCATCAATGTTGATGCTTTGATCCTCAAATGATTCATCAATAAAGTTGTTTAGTATATCAACATCAAATAGAGGTGGATCTTGGAAGATCTCGGCCTCTTGCTTGCTCTTGATCAACATTTCCAGAGCATCATCAACAAGATCTTCATTACTTGATAGATAAATGGTATTGTCTTCATTTCGCAGAACAGCAGGAGTTAGGTCATGCCCAGAAATCTTCTTGGGCTTATTGGTCTTCTTGGAGACACGAGATAAATCTTTAGACTGCACACTAAGTTCAGGAGGTGCAGTTTTCAATGGCTTCACCGTCGAAGCTTTCGGAGTAGCAGAGAGCTTTGAAGCTTTTGACTTCTTCTTCTACCTTGGTGGTGCCGGTGCATCCTCAGAGTCTGCATCATCAGCAGACTGTTCTACTGTGGCCCTCTGAGTGGCAATATGGGAGAGGAGCCCATCGGAACCATTGAAGGGACCAATGACATTGGGATTGGCGTCACGTGTGCCATCAGGCCTTGGAGCAGACGGACCAGGGTTGAAGTTCAGTCCGAATGCCTTCTTGTTCTTGGCAGTAGACTCCTTTGCAAACTGGAAGTTGCACTTGAAGAGATCATCGTCACAACACCATCGAAGAGATGATGGGTCAGCATTTTCTGGCTGAGGTCCTCGGACCATGCATGGATAGAAGCCTTGAGCAATAGCTTCAAGCTTCATCTTTGGTGGAAAATTCCTGTGAAGAATATCGCTCCACGGGCGCTTAACAACATTCTTTTTTGCATACTCAGGTGTGACGAAGTTATACTTGAACCATTGCCCAGCCCAATATCGTCGGATCAACTGAATTCTGGTCTTGTGCTGATTGTAGTTCTCCTCAGGATCAGACTTGTAGAGTTCATACAGATCTGGGGGCAGGTCCAGAGCAGTATTTCCATGGCGCTGCCTGCCACCCTTTCTTGCAGATTTCTCAGTAGCCATAATATTCAGACAGAGAGGCTTCAAGACAGTGAAAGGCTTCCAACGACTTGTCAAACACGAACTGGCTTCACGAGAGTCAGTGTGATGTTGTAAGTATTCCGCAAATGAATGCAGACTATGAGAACTAAGGGATTCTCCCACGGACATGTACCTGCGACAGCATTAGAGATGCAAGGGAAGGGGAAGAGGTCATATGCATTCTCAGAAGATTTTGAAGATAAATCAATTTGAAGACATTGACCTCATAGTGCGAAGACATTCACTTATTTGAAGTGAGTTGGTTCCAAATTTGTATGAATCCATGGATAAGTACAAGTGAGGAATCTAACTAGTTATGAAGCATAAGTGAGTATACTTTGCAAGATATGAGATTCAGATAGAGAAAGATCCAGATTTGGAAGTGCAGAAACCACTTTTGGTTGAAGTGGATGGATTTGACAGATCGAAAAAGCGGTAAAAAGAGAATTTTATTTACCACTGAAGAATTGCTAGACGGGGCAGGACAGATGCCGAGCAGTCCAATCTCCCGCGCCCTAACATGGCGGCGGAAGACACCTACAGCGCAGCAGAGAAGACGAGGCCCGCAGCCGGCGTGAGGACGACATCGAAGAGGTCACATCAGCTTAGTGCTTCCTCTTCGGCGTCGACGTGAGCTAGCGGTGGCGCTAGGGTTTGAGCGAGATGGCGAGGCGTGATACGTCCATTTTGCATCATGTTTTTATATCGATATTTATTGCATTATGGGCTGTTATTACACATTATGTCACAATACTTATGCCTATTCTCTCTTATTTTACAAGGTTTACATTAAGAGGGAGAATGCCGACAGCTGGGATTCTGGGCTGGAAAAGGAGCAAATATTAGAGACCTATTATGCACAGCTCCAAAAGTCCTGAAACTTCACGGAAGACGTTTTCAGAATATATAAAAAAGACTCAGCAGAAGAGATTCACCAGGGGGGCCACACCCTGCCCACGAGGGTGGGGGGCGTGCCCTACCCCCCTGGGCACGCCCCCTACCTTGTGGCCCCCCTGCTGGCCCTCCGGTGGCCATCTTCTTCTATATGAAGTCTTTCGATGGAAAAAAAGAAGCCATCTTCTCGGACGAAACTCCGCCGCCACGAGGTGGAACCTTGGCGGAACCAATCTAGGCTCCGGCAGAGCTGTTCTGCCGGGGAAACTTCCCTCTGGGAGGGGGAAATCATCGCCATCATCATCACCAACGCTTCTCTCATCAGGAGAGGGCAATCTCCATCAACATCTTCATCAGCACCATCTCCTCTCAAAACCCTAGTTCATCTCTAGTATCCAATTCTTGTCTCCAAGTCCAGGATTGGTGCTAATAGGTTGCTAGTAGTGCTAATTACTCTTTGTACTTCATGCTAGTTGGTTTAATTGGTGGAAGATCATATGTTCAGATCCTATATGCATATTAATACCCCTCTAATTATGAACATGTTTATGCTTTATGAGTAGTTACTTTTGTTCCTGAGGACATGGGCGAAGTCTTGCTATTAGTAGTCATGTGAATTTGGTATTCATTCGATATTTTGATGAGATGTATGTTGTCTCTCCTCTAGTGGTGTTATGTGAACGTCGACTACATGACACTTTTATTTGGGCCTATAGGAAGGCATTGGGAAGTAATAAGTAGATGATGGGTTGCTAGAGTGATAGAACCTTAAACCCTAGTTTATGCGTTGCTTCGTAAGGGGCTGATTTGGATCCATATGTTTCATGCTATGGTTAAGTTTACCTTAATACTTTTGGTGTAGTTGCGGATGCTTGCAATAGAGGTTAATCATAAGTGGGATGCTTGTCCAAGTAAGGACAGTACCCAAGCACCGGTCCACCCACATACCAAATTATCAAAGTACCGAACGCGAATCATATGAACGTGATGAAAACTAGCTTGATGATATTCCCATGTTTCCTCGGGAGCGCTTTTCTCTATATAAGAGTTTGTCCAGACTTGTCCTTTGCTACAAAAAGGATTGGGCCACCTTGCTGCACTTGATTTACTTTTGTTACTTGTTGCTCGTTACAAATTATCCTATCACAAAAACTATCTATTACCACTTTTTTCAGTACTTGCAGAGAATACCTTGCTGGAAACCGCTTATCATTTCCTTCCGCTCCTCGTTGGGTTCGACAATCTTACTTATCGAAAGGACTACGATAGATCCCCTATACTTGTGGGTCATCAAGACTCATTTCTGGCGCCCTTGCCGAGGAGTGAAGCGCCTTTGTAGGTGGAATTTGGTAAGGAAGAATTTATATAGTGTGCTGAAATTTACCGTCACTTGTTACTATGGAAAGTAATCCTCTGAGGTGCTTGTTTGGGGTATCTTCACCCCAACCAGTAGAGCAAAGAGTTGCTCCTCAGCCTACTCAACCTACTGAAAATGAAAATGTCCGCTTTGAAATTCCTTCGGGTATGATAGAAAAACTGCTAGCTAATCCCTTTTTAGGAGATGGAACAAAACATCCTGATGAGCATCTGATATATGTGGATGAAGTTTGTGGATTATTTAAGCTTGCAGGTGTACCCGGATATGTTGTTAAGAGGAAGGTCTTCCCTTTATCTTTGAGGGAGATGCATCAACATGGTATAGGCTATGTGATGATATGGGGTCTTGGAATTACAAACGATTGAAATTGGAATTTCATCAGAAGT
>NC_041392.1:460159493-460176685 GCF_002162155.2 Triticum dicoccoides | reverse complement strand
TTGGCCTCGCGAAGGAGAAAGCATCGCTCAAGCTTGGGGGAGGCTTAAATCAATGTTATATTCATGCCCCAATCATGAGATCTCAAGAGAAATGATTATTCAAAATTTTTATGCTCGACTTTCTGATAACAATCGTACCATGCTTGATGCTTCTTGTGCTGGCTCTTTTACGATGAAGACTATTGAACTCAAATGGGATTTATTGGAAAGAATTAAACGCAACTCTGAAGATTGGGACCTCAACAAAGGTAAGGAGTCAGGTATGACACCTAGGTTTGATTGTGTTAAATCTTTTATGGATACCGATGTTTTCTGTAAATTTAGCACTAAATATGGACTTAACTCTAAGATAGTAGTTTCTTTCTGTGAATCTTTTGCTACTTATGTTGATCTCCCCAAGGAGAAGTGGTTTAAATATCATCCTCCCATAGAAGTAAAAGTAGCTGCACCTATTAAAGTTGAAGAAAAGACTATCACTTATAATGATCCTATTGTTCCTACTTCTTATGTTGAGAGACCACCTTTTCCTGTTAGGATAAAGGATCATGCTAAAGCTTCAACTGTGGTTCGTAAAAGCAATATTAAAACTTATACACCTCATGAGCAAGTTAAAGTTGAACCTAATATTCCCATTGTTAAAGATCTCTTGTCTGATAATATTGATGGGCATGTTATTTATTTCTGTGGTGAAACTGCTAGAATTGCTAAACCTTGTGCTAAAGATAAACCTAGACCTGTGGTAGGCATGCCTGTTATTTCTGTTAAAATAGGAGATCATTGTTATCATGGCTTATGTGATATGGATGCTAGTGCTAGTGCAATACCTATTAGCCTATATAGAGAAATTATGCATGATATTGCACCTGTTGAGTTAGAAGATATTGATGTCACAATTAAACTTGCCAATAGAGATACTATTTCACCAATGGGAATTGTTAGATATGTTGAAGTCTTGTGTGGGAAAACTAAATATCATGCTGATTTTCTTGTTCTTGGTTCCCCACAAGATAGCTTTTGTCCCATTATTTTTGGTAGACCATTCTTAAATACTGTTAATGCTACCATATATTGTAAAAGGGATGTTGTTAATATCGGTTTAGATGATATGACTCATGAATTTAATTTCTCTAAATTCAGTAGACAACACCGTGAAGAAGAATTACCTAGTAAGGATGAAAGTATTGGTCTTGCTTCTATTGCCGTACCTCCTAGTGATCCTTTAGAACAATATTTGCTAGACCATGAAAATGATATGTTTATGAATGAAAGAAGGGAAATAGATGAAGTATTCTTTAAACAGGAACCTATTCTGAAACACAATTTGCCTGTTGAAATCCTAGGGGATCCTCCTCCACCCAAGGGTGATCCCGCGTTTGAGCTTAAACCGTTACCTGATACTCTTAAATATGCTTATCTTGATGAGAAAAAGATATATCCTGTTATTATTAGTCCTAACCTTTCAGAGCATGAGGAAGAGAGATTATTGAAAACTCTGAAGAAGCACCATGCTGCTATTGGGTATACTCTTGATGATCTTAAGGGCATTAGTCCCACTCTATGTCAACATAAAATTAATTTGGAAGAAGATGCTAAACCAGTTCGTGATCATCAACGATGGCTGAACCCTAAAATGAAAGAAGTGATAAGAAAGGAGATACTAAAGCTCCTTGAGGCAGGTATAATTTATCCCGTTGCTGATAGTCAGTGGGTAAGTCCTGTCCATTGTGTCCCTAAGAAGGGAGGTATTACTGTTGTTCCTAATGATAAAAATGAATTGATTCCTGAAAGAATTATTACAAGTTATAGGATGGTAATTGATTTCCGCAAATTAAATAAGGCCACTAAAAAGGATCATTACCCCTTACCTTTTATTGATCAAATGCTAGAAAGATTATCTAAACATACACATTTTTGCTTTCTAGATGGTTATTCTGGTTTCTCTCAAATACCTGTGTCAGCTAAGGATCAATCAAAGACTACTTTTACTTGCCCTTTTGGTACTTTTGCTTATAGACGTATGTCTTTTGGTTTATGTAATGCACCTGCTACCTTTCAAAGATGCATGATGGCTATATTCTCTGACTTTTGTGAAAATATTTGTGAGGTTTTCATGGACAACTTCTCTGTATATGGATCTTCTTTGATGATTGCTTAAGCAACCTTGATCGAGTTTTGCAGAGATGTGAAGAAACTAATCTTGTCTTGAATTGGGATAAGTGCCACTTTATGGTTAATGAAGGCATTGTCTTGGGGCACGAAGTTTCTGAAAGAGGTATTGAAGTTGATAAAGCCAAGGTTGATGCTATTGAAAAGCTGCCATGTCCCAAGGACATCAAAGGTATAAGAAGTTTCCTTGGCCATGCCGGTTTTTATAGGAGGTTCATTAAGGACTTCTCAAAAATTTCTCGGCCTCTGACTAATTTATTACAAAAAGATATACCATTTGTCTTTGATGATGATTGTGTAGAAGCATTTGAAATACTTAAGAAAGCATTGATCTCTGCACCTATTGTTCAGCCACCTGATTGGAATTTACCCTTTGAAATTATGTGTGACGCTAGTGATTATGCTGTAGGTGCTATTCTAGGGCAAAGAGTTGATAAGAAACTAAATGTTATTCAATATGCTAGTAAAACCCTAGACAATGCTCAAAGAAATTATGCTACCACTGAAAAAGAATTCTTAGTAGTTGTATTTGCCAGTGATAAGTTCAGACCTTATATTGTTGATTCTAAAGTAACTATTCACACTGATCATGCTGGTATTAAATATATTATGGAAAAGAAAGATGCTAAACCTAGACTTATTAGATGGGTTCTCTTGCTACAAGAATTTGACTTAAATATTGTTGATAGAAAGGGAGTTGAGAACCCCGTTGCAGACAACTTGTCTAGGTTAGAAAATGTGCTTGATGACCCACTACCTATTGATGATAGCTTTCCTGATGAGCAATTAAATGTTATAAATGCTTCTCATACTGCTCCATGGTATGCTGATTATGCTAATTACATTGTTGCTAAGTTTATACCACCTAGTTTCACATACCAGCAAAAGAAAAAGTTCTTCTATGATTTGAGGCATTACTTTTGGGATGACCCACATCTTTATAAAGAAGGAGTAGATGGTATTATTAGACGTTGTGTACCTGAGCATGAACAGGAACAAATCCTACGCAAGTGTCACTCCGAAGCTTATGGAGGACACCATGCTGGAGATAGGACTGCACATAAGGTATTGCAATCTAGTTTTTATTGGCCTACTCTCTTCAAGGATGCCCGTAAGTTTGTCTTATCTTGTGATGAATGTCAAAGAATTGGTAATATTAGTAGACGTCAAGAAATGCCCATGAACTATTCACTCGTTATTGAACCATTTGATTTTTGGGGCTTTGACTATATGGTACCTTTTCCTTCCTCTAATGGTTATACACATATTTTAGTTGCTGTTGATTATGTTACTAAGTGGGTAGAAGCTATTCCAACTAGTAGTGCTGATCATAACACTTCTATTAAAATGCTTGAAGAAGTTATTTTTCCAAGGTTTGGAGTCCCTAGATATTTAATGAATGATGGTGGTTCACATTTTATTCATGGTGCTTTCCGTAAAATGCTTGCTAAATATGATGTTAATCATAGAATTGCATCCCCTTATCACCCTCAGTTTAGTGGTCAAGTAGAATTGAGTAATAGAGAACTCAAATTAATTTTGCAAAAGACTGTCAATAGGTCTAGAAAGAATTGGTCCAAGAAACTTGATGATGCATTATGGGCCTATAGAACTGTATATAAAAATCCTATGGGTATGTCTCCGTATAAAATGGTCTATGGAAAAGCATGTCACTTACCTCTCGAACTAGAACACAAGGCTTATTGGGCTATTAAAGAACTCAATTATGATTTTAAACTTGCTGGTGAGAAGAGGTTATTTGATATTAGCTCACCTGATGAATGGAGAACCCAAGCCTACAAAAATGCCAAGTTGTTTAAAGAAAAAGTTGAAAGATGGCATGATAAAAGGATACAAAAGCGTGAGTTTAATGTAGGTGATTATGTATTGCTATACAACTCTCGTTTAAGATTTTTTGCAGGAAAACTTCTCTCTAAACGGGAAGGTCCTTACGTTATTGAGGAGGTCTATCATTCCGGTGCCATAAAAATCAACAACTTCGAAGGCACAAATCCGAAGGTGGTGAACATTCAAAGAATCAAACATTATATCTCAGGTAATCCCATAAATGTTGAAACCAATATTATTGAAACCATAACCCCGGAGGAATACATAAAGGACACTTTTCGGAACGTTTCAGACTCCGAAAAGGAATAGGTATGTGGTACGGTAAGTAAACCGACTCCAAAACAGTTTTTAAGGCAATATTTCTCTATTTTGGAATATTTAGAAAAATAGAAAAATAAGAAGCAGTCCGGGAAGGACACGAGGGCTCCACGAGGGTGGAGGGCGCGCCCTACCCCCTGGGCGTGCCCCCTACCTCGTGGGCACCTCGTGTGCTCTCCGGATTCCGTTTTCGTACACAACACGTATTTTGGTCGGTAAAAATTCATTATATAATCTCCCGGGGGTTTTGACTCCCGTATCACGCAAATATCTCCTGTCTTTGTTTCGAGCTGTCCTGCTACAGATTTGAGCAACATGTCATCCCAGGATTCGGAAGGAGAGTGCTATGTGGCTGATTGCCTTACAGACCCTAAAGTCTATGGGGATGTGGAGCATTGTGGTTGGACTACGGAAGAAGAAGAGGACTATGAACCTAAGGGAAAGGAGGAGACGAGCTCAGATGAAGATGAAGTCCCACTGCCTCAACCTGGGGACATGCATGTGGAGTTCAAAAAGTCAAGCCTCCCGGATAGAGTAAAGAAACCTAAGATCGAGTTCATCCCTTTTCGCCTTTTGCAGGAAAACAAGCAGGAACTATGCAAAAAGATACTGAGCCTGGAGCAGGAGATCGATGACCTAAGGGATCAAAATTCTGTCCTCAAATGCAAATTAAGGAAGAAGCCTACGCCATCAACAAAACCATTACCTTCTCCACCAACAAAGAAGAATTGAGCATCTGGTATGGGCACTCCCCTTGGCAACTGCCAAGCTTAGGGGAGTGCCCCGGTATCGTATCACCATCACTTTTATCTTTACCATTTTTCTTAGTTCGATTCTTTTGGTAATATTTTGATCTAGTAGAATAAAAGCCTTTAGTATGATCTAGTTGTGAGTTTTGCTTTATGATCCTTCTATGTAATCGAGTCCGTGAGCTATATATAATAAAGATTAGTGTTTAGTCAAGGGCTTGATTATTTTGCCATGATCTTAAGTGAATAAAAGAAAAGAGAAATAAATAAAAAGAAACAAAGAGATCATGTGAATCTTATGGAGAGTAATGAGCTCACATAGAAAAGGTATGATGAATAGAAGTTGTTGAGGGTTGACAAACATAGTTTTGGTCATCGTTGCAATTAATAGGAAGTAATAAAGAAAGAGAGGTCTTCACATATAAATATACCATCTTGGACATCTTTTATGATTGTGAGCACTCATTAATATATGACATGTTAAAGAGTTGACATTGGACAAGGAAGACAATGTAATGGGTTATGTTTTCTTACATCCGAGATAAATTATATTGTCTTGGATCCTCCAACATGTTGAGCTTGCCTTTCCCCTCATGCTATCCAAATTCATTGCACCAAGGAGAAATACTACTTGTGCTTCCAAATTCCCTTAAAACCAGTTTTGCCATGAGAGTCCACCATACCTACCTATGGATTGAGTAAGATCCTCAAGTAAGTTGTCATCGGTGCAAGCAATAAAAATTGTTGTCTAAATATGTATGACTTATTAGCGTGGGAGAAAATAAGCTTTATACAATCGTGTGACATGGAAGAAATAAAAGCGACGGACTGCATAATAAAGGTCCATATCACAAGTGGCAATATAAGGTGACGTTCTTTCGTATTAAGATTTTGTGCATCCAACCATAAAAGCGCATGACAACCTCTACTTCCCTCTGCGAAGGGCCTATCTTTTACTTTTATCTCCTACCTTATATAAGAGTCATGGTGATCTTCACCCATCCTTTTTACATTTTATCCTTTGGCAAGCACAGTATGTTGGAAAGATCCTGGTATATATGGCTAATTGGATGTGAGTTTTCATGAACTATTATTGTTGACATTACCCCTGAGGTAAAACGTTGGGAGGAAAAACTATAAGCCCCTATCTTTCTCTATGTCCGATTAAAACTCCATACCCATAAGTATTGCGCGAGTGTCAGCAATTGTGAAAGATTATATGATAGTTGGGTATGTGGACTTGCTGAAAAGCTCTTATACATTGACTCTTTCCTATGTTATGATAAATTGCAATTGCTCCAATGACTGAGATTATAGTTTGTTAGTTTTCAATGAAGTTTACGATCCATACTTGAAATTGTGATTGAATTATTACTCTAGCATAAGAGATTATATGACAAGAATTATATAAGTTGTTGTTCTAAGAACGATCATGATACCCTCATGTCCGTATTTTATTTTTATCGATACCTCTATCTCTAAACATGTGGACATATTTTTCGATTTTGGCTTTCGCTTGAGGACAAGCGAGGTCTAAGCTTGGGGGAGTTGATACGTCCATTTTGCATCATGTTTTTATATCGATATTTATTGCGTTATGGGCTGTTATTACACATTATGTCACAATACTTATGCCTATTCTCTCTTATTTTACAAGGTTTACATTAAGAGGGAGAATGCCAGCAGCTGGGATTCTGGGCTGGAAAAGGAGAAAATATTAGAGACCTATTCTGCACAGCTCCAAAAGTCCTGAAACTTCACGAAAGACGTTTTCAGAATATATAAAAAATACTCAGTGGAAGAGATTCACCAGGGGGCCACACCCTGCCCACGAGGGTGGGGGCGCGCCCTACCCCCTGGGCGCGCCCCCTACCTCGTGGGCCCCCTGGTGGCCCTCCGGTGGCCATCTTCTGCTAGATGAAGTCTTTCGATGGAAAAAAAATAAGAAGCCATCTTCTCGGACGAAACTCCGCCGCCACGAGGCGGAACCTTGGCGGAACCAATCTAGGGCTCTAGCAGAGCTGTTCTGCTGGGGAAACTTCCCTCTGGGAGGGGGAAATCATCGCCATCATCATCACCAACGCTCCTCTCATCGGGAGAGAGCAATCTCCATCAACATCTTCATCAGCACCATCTCCTCTCAAAACCCTAGTACATCTCTTGTATCCAATTCTTGTCTCCAAGTACGGGATTGGTGCTAGTAGGTTGCTAGTAGTGTTGATTACTCCTTGTAGTTGATGCTAGTTGGTTTAATTGGTGGAAGATCATATGTTCAGATCCTATATGCATATTAATACCCCTCTGATTATGAACATGTTTATGCTTTGTGAGTAGTTACTTTTGTTCCTGAGGACATGGGAGAAGTCTTGCTATTAGTAGTCATGTGAATTTGGTATTCGTTCGATATTTTGATGAGATGTATGTTGTCTCTCCTCTAGTGGTGTTATGTGAACGTCGACTACATGACACTTCACCATTATTTGGGCCTAGAGTAAGTCATTGGGAAGTAATAAGTAGATGATGGGTTGCTAGAGTGACAGAAGCTTAAACCCTAATTTATGCGTTGCTTCGTAAGGGGCCGATTTGGATCCATATGTTTCATGCTATGGTTAGGTTTACCTTAATACTTTTGTTGTAGTTGCGGATGCTTGCAATAGAGGTTAATCATAAGTGGGATGCTTGTCCAAGTAAGGACAGTACCCAAGCACCAGTCCACTCACATACCAAATTATCAATGTACCAAACGCGAATCATATGAACATGATGAAAACTAGCTTGATGATATTCCCATGTGTCCTCGGGAGCGCTTTTTCTCTATATAAGAGTTTGTCCAGGCTTGTCCTTTGTTACAAAAAGGATTGGGCCACCTTGCTGCACTTTATTTACTTTTGTTACTTATTGCTCGTTACAAATTATCCTATCACAAAACTATCTGTTACCACTTATTTCAGTACTTGTAGAGAATACCTTGCTGGAAACCGCTTATCATTTCCTTCTGCTCCTTGTTGGGTTCGACACTCTTACTTATCGAAAGGACTATGATAGATCCCCTATACTTGTGGGTCATCAAGGTGGAAGAGGATATAATGACCGCGTGAGTGTGTATTTATAAGGTGAAGAGCTGTGCAGCACAATTTAGTAGGTGCTCCTAGCGGTTCACATCTGATGTGCACGTGGCATGCATGCAACTCACTAAGAGTTGTTCCATGTTCCGACGGGTGCCTGGTTTGTCGGGTGGTCATTCCGGCTTCTCTGGTATTTGGGCAAAAGAGATATAGCATTAAAAGTAGTTTTAAATGTGTGTCTCTATATCTTCAGCTGACAAGGACGCAGTGAAGACATTCGACATGTGTCAACAGAATGCATATGACTAGACAGATAGAATTTGAGGATGAAGCATAGTAGGGGTTAGGTTCCTATCACATTCACTTAGTTCAGAAAATGGCAAGTTCGAAGACATAGCTATAAGTGAATGTTGTAGAGGACAGAACACACACACACACACAAACACACACACACATACAATGACTTGGTTTCACCAGTAGATGACTCATCATCTGAAAAGACCAAATCAACATTGCGAAGATAAACTTTGAGGACAAATCAACGTTGAAGACAAACCAAATATGAAGATAATGCAATCATGTCACCAAATAAAAATCTTCGAGAAAGTTTGGTGGTGGCGTTACCCACCGTATAGAAAGTATTAGACCCAAACACGACACACAATTATCGTGGCGCTCCGAAGTCAAATTACGCATTAATGTATTCACACTTAGGGGTAAGTCTTCATTAATTGAAGATATGCGTTACTTCGTGTGTTGCACATCTAAGTCATCAACATGCATAAGCGTTAGGATGTGTGTCCTTTCACGGGACATTCGACGATTCTAAGATACTTAGCTCACGTCGCAGCTTGCAAAACCTTTTCTCATCCAAGAGCTTTGTGAAGATATCTGCCAATTGCTCTTCAGTGTTGACGTGAATGATATCAATGTCTTCCTTCATGACGTGATCTCTAAGAAAGTGATGACGGATCTGAATGTGCTTTGTCTTCGAGTGCTGAACTGGATTGTTGGCAATCTTGATGGCGCTTTCATTGTCGTAGTAGAGTGGCACATGCTTCAGGTGGATTCCATAGTCCTTGAGAGTTTGCTTCATCCATAGAAGCTAAGCGCAACAAGATCCAGCAGCAATGTATTCAGATTCACCAGTGGAGAGTGATACATAGTTCTGCTTCTTTGAAGACCAACAAACAAGAGATCATCCAAGAAAGTGACATGTTCCAGATCAACCTTGTCACCAACATAATCAACATATGAGAATCCAACTAGATCAAACTCTGGGCCCTTTGGATACCATAATCCTAGTGTTGGGGTGTGAGCCAAATATCGAAGAATTCGCTTCACAGCTAAGTGATGCAATTCCTTTGGTGCCACTTGGAATTGGGCACACATGCAAACGCCAAGCATTATATCAGGCCTAGATGCACATAAGTAGAGTAAAGAACCAATCATGGAGAGGTATACCTTCTGATCGAACTCTTTACCATTGTCGTCAGGGCCCAATTGGCCTTTGGTTGGCATTGGCGTCATGTACCCTTTGCAGTCTTGCATTACAAACTTCTTCAGGCAATCATTGAGGTATTTCTCTTGTGATATGAAGATGCCATTTCTCTGCTGATGGATTTGAAGACTGTAGGGGATATGACTATTGGGTATGACCCACCTAGGAGGGGCCGAGTTATCCCAATGGCAGTTCATCAAGACAAAGTCTATGAAGATGTTAAGATGGCGGATCATGAAGCAGACTTGTCAAAGGGCCCAAAGCCCAAAGGCGGCTTAAAGCCCATAAGTGTAAACCGCCATATATGTATAACTTGTATTGTAAGGCAAGTATAATTAGTCACCAGACCGGACACGTTGTTGATGAGCTGGCCGGGACTCTGTAAGTCACTGGGCGTCAACCTGTGTATATAAAGGGACGACCCGACGGCGGCTTAGGGCAAGAGAGAGAACAGATCGAAAGCTAGGTTAAGTGTATTCGCTCCCTGGTAATCGAGACATAAGCAATACCACCTCAAACTGGATTAGGCCTTCACCTTCGCCGCAAGGGGCCGAACCAGTATAAACTCCTTGTGTCCTTTGTCCCGTTTAATCCCTTTAAGCTAACCTTGTTGTGATGGCTCCACGACTAAGTCCTTCTGCTAGGACATCTGCCGTGACAACTCCATGATAGTTGGCGCCCACCATGGGGCCAGCGCACGGTGGTTTTGAGTTCTTGAAGGGCAACTTTGAAGGGATCAAGGGATACACTATGGGCCGGATGACCAAGAGTCGTCGCGGCAAGCTCTACATCGACGATGCAGGCTGGGACCCCGAGGCCGGCTCAATTGAGTACGGGTATCGGGTCCCCTTCGGCGGAATTCATGTTTTCATCAGGAAGATCGGCGAACCGGGCCTTGAGCCGGACATCTGCACCAACATCATCAAGACGGCTCAGCGTGCGCAACCCGCCCGAGTTCAGCCCGCCGTGAAACATGCCTTCGTGGGATTCATCCATGGGTCGGAATCTGATGATAGATTTGTGTTCGGTGGTGAGACGGTCGTCTACTCTGATGATGAGTCGTCTACTGGTGAAACCGATTCATTGTATCAGCTGCAAGACGGCCGACTTGGGGGCTATTCCAACAATATTCCGGACCCCTATGAGCCGCCGAGTAGGTTTGCGATCTTCATGGCCAGTACACAGCTAGTGCAGAATTCTTTGACTGTGGTGGCAGTAATCTCTAGGTCAGCAAGGACAACGGCTGCCGGGGCAGGAGGCCTTGTGTGCCCGCTGAGGGAGTCCTGGATTAAGGGGTCCTTAGGCGGGCGTCCGACCTGTTGGACATGGGCCGGACTGCTGGGCCATGAAGATACAAGACAGAAGACTCTCCCCCGTGTCTGGATGGGACTCTCCTTGGCGTGGATGGCAAGCCTGGCATTCGGATATGAAGATTCCTTTCTCTGTAACCGACCTTGTACAGCCATAGTCCCCTCCGGTGTCTATATAAACCGGAGGGTTTAGTCCGTAGAGGCAATCACAATCATACATGCTAGACTTCTAGTGTTTTAGCCATTACGATCTCGTGGTAGATCAACTCTTGTAATACTCATATTCATCAAGATCAATCAAGCGGGAAGTAGGGTATTACCTCCATAGGGAGGGCCCGAACCTGGGTAAACATCGTGTCCCCTGTCTCCTGTTACCATCGACCTTAGACGCACAGTTCGGGACCCCCTACCCGAGATCTGCCGGTTTTGACACCGACATTGGTGCTTTCATTGAGAGTTCCTATGTAATGTCGAAGATGGGATTGATGGCTCGCCTTGTTATCAAGGACAGTATCACCTCCGGAGGAGCCTTGGCCTCAGGCTAAACCCTCCGGCTGGGCGGTTTTACCATGACCGCTCGTCCGACCGTTAAGCCGATGATGACTTCTCGGGTCATCGAAAATCGCCTCTGTATTGACTTCGAATACTCCAAACAGGTGGATCTGACGGAGTTGTCGTCTTTAAATGAACTCCTGGACCGCATCGCCGCCTTGGGGGTCGCTACAGACTACGATCGGATTGGGCTTAAACCCGATCAAAGAGAAATCAAATCTCCGCCGATCACCCGTCAGATAGCGGTAGTAGAGGAGCAAAACAATAACTCTTCCTCTATATTGAGGACGAACTATGTTCGGATTTCCGAGCTCGAAGAGCCGGATACCCGTCCGCAGAATGACACGCCCTGTCCTCCGAACCTAGAATCAGACGGTGGACCTGAAAAATCGGTTGATATCCTGGAGCCCAAACTATTAAGCTCAGAAGTTTCTCAAACTCCGGATCCCAAATTGGGCCAGGGTTCGGATTTAAAGCCGCCCACCCACCCAGATATACGTGATCTCATGTACACATGACAACAGTCTCAGGAAACAGTCCATCAGTTTTGGGCCAGATTCCTCCTTGTCAAAGACAAGATTAAAGATTGCCGCGACGAAGACGTGATCTCAGTATTCTGCAATAATTGCACGGACGAAGGAATCCTCAACGCCATGAACCGCCGTCGCGTATTACACTTCGCTGACTTGGCAACCATAGTACAAAAGTACCGCGCAATGGAAAGCGCGTGGAAAACTCAGGCAACTCGTTGGGAACCACCGGTTTCCACTCAACCCCTCGTCCGGTCAAAAAGGATGCACCCTCGCGGGGTGCCCGACCCAATAGTAAAGAAATCTAAGCCCATTACGGGGCGCAAAACCATTCTGGAGGGATGGCTCGATAGGCCATGCAAAATACAGACAACACCGGATACCATACCAACCCACAGCCTTAGAGCATGTTGGATACTCCGGCAAGTGGCCAAGAGTGGCGAGGATATCCTCACCAAAAATACCTCAGAGCAACACCCCCCGGAAGACGACGACCTCAGCGTATTGACTATCTTCGAGACTTTCGCTTCAAACAATCGGTGCAAAAGGGCCCTCCGCGACCTCGCCGAAGTCTGCCAAGTCGCAGCAATATACCACTGGAATGACAAAGCCATAACTTTCAATGCCAGTGACAAAGCAAAATTTCAGATAGTCCGGGCACCAGCCACCTTGGTCCTCAATCCAATTGTGGATGGTTTTCGGCTCACCAAAGTGCTCATGGATGGCGACAACGGACTAAACCTCATCTACAAGGACACACTCAACAAAATGGAAATAGACAGGAGCCGCATTGAGCAAAGTAGCATGACCTTCCGAGGAATCATTCCCAGTCGGGAGGCGCAATGCACGGGAAAAATCACGCTCGACATGGTATTTGGCACGCTGGAGAATTATCGGTTCAAAGAGATAACCTTCCAAGTGGCCCTTTCAACAGTGGATATCACGCCCTATTGGGGCGAGATGCATTTACACGCTTCCAAGCTATACCTCATTACGGGTACATGAAGCTCAAGATGCCTGGGCCCAATGGTATTATCACTCTTGCCAGTGATCTGGACATATCA
Organism: Triticum dicoccoides; assembly: GCF_002162155.2. NCBI lineage: Eukaryota > Viridiplantae > Streptophyta > Magnoliopsida > Poales > Poaceae > Triticum > Triticum dicoccoides. The sequence continues at coordinate 460,163,582 of NC_041392.1, read as the reverse complement.
CTTCGTACCGAAAACAAAACTGCATCCCTGGCCCACGAGGCACTGTCTAAAGCCCTCGCGGCCGAAGAGTTAACCGTGATGCGATCCATGGTGGATAAGGACGACGTAATCCTGGACAAGCGACCCAAATCCACCTCCTTTAAACCAGCAAACGAAATAGTCAAATTTCAAGTCCACCTGACAGACCCCAAGAAGACAACATCCATCGGGGCACAACTGGACCCAACGGTTGATGCCGCGCTAGGAGAGTTCCTGCGTGAGAACTGGGACATATTCGCCTGGCACTCTTCTGATATGCCAGGAATCCCACGCAGGTTGGCCGAACACAGCCTCAACATATTGAAGGGATATAAACCAGTCAAGCAAACACTGCGGCGCTTTTCCGAACCCAAACGACAAGCTATGGGGGAGGAGCTAGCCAAGTTAATTGAGGTTGAATTCATCAGAGAAATAAAACACCCGGACTAGCTAGCAAACCTGGTGATGGTGCCAAAGAAGGATAAATCCTGGCGCCTATGCATCGATTTCAAAGACCTCAACAAGGCCTGCCCTAAGGATCCCTTCCCCCTCCCTCGCATCGATCAGATTATTGACGCTACTACGGGACACGACTCACTGTGTTTCCTCGGCGCATACTCCAGATACCATCAAATCAAAATGAAGGAGTCCGACCAAGTCGCAACGGCATTCATTACCCCATATGGGCTGTTCTGCTTCAACACTATGCCCTTTGGACTTAAAAAAGCCGGCGCCACCTACCAATGCATGATTCAAGCATGCCTGGAGAAACAGATTGACAAGACAGTTGAAGCATATGTGGACGACGTCGTCATCAAAACTAGGCACGTCGAGTCATTGATAGATGATCCGCGTCTCACATTCGACAACCTCCGTACATATGACATCAAGCTCAATCCGGAAAAGTGTGTTTTCGGCGTTCCTGCCGGAAAATTGCCGGGCTTCATCGTCTCCAATAGAGGATTTGAAGCAAATCCAGCCAAAATCCGAGTTTTGTCTCAATTGGCTACACCAAAAGACCATAAACAGGTCCACAAACTAGCCGGATGTGTGGCAGCTTTAAGCCGCTTTATCTCCAGACTAGGAGAAAAAGCATTGTTGCTTTATCGCCTTCTCCGACGCACCGACCACTTCGAGTGGATGGATGTGGCAACGGCCGGACTGGAAGAGATAAAGGCTCTTTTAGCGAGCAACCCAATCCTGGCCACGCCGAACGTTGGTGAACCCATGTTATTATACATCTCGGCAACACACCAGGTGGTGCGCGTGGTGCTCTTCATTGAGCGAGAGGAGGACAAACACAAATTCCCACTTCAGAAACTAGTATACTACGTATCCACTGTCCTCACACCATGCAAATCCCGGTACCCTCATTACCAAAAGATAGCATACGCGGTCTTCATGGCATCCCAGAAGCTACGATGCTACTTTCAAGAGTGCTCAATCACGGTGGCTTCCGAAGTACCAATCAATGACATAATAAACAACCGCGATGCCACGGGCCGGATCACAAAGTGGGCCATTGAGCTCCTTCCATTCGACATAACATACAAGCCGCGCTGGGCCATTAAATCCCAAGTACTGGCCGACTTCGTCGCTGAATGGACAGAGACCGAACTCCCAAAGAGTATGGCACATATTCCAACTGGGTCATGCACTTCGATGGTTCCAAAATGCCGGCGGACTTAGGAGCGGGCGTTGTCTTAACGTCCCCCACTGGAGACATAGTTCAGTATGTACTCCAAATATTATACACAGATTCCAACAATGTAGCCGAATACGAGGCCTTATTGCATGGTCTTCGGATGGCTGTCTCCATGGGCATACAATGCCTGGAGGTGCGCGGGGATTCAAACCTCGCACTATCCCAAATAAATGGAGATTTCGACGCCAAAGATCCGAAGATGGCGGCCTATCGTAACGCCGTTCTCAAAATGTTGGCTTGGTTCGAGGGGCTCGAGTTTCATCATGTGGCTCGAGAAAGTAATCAAGCGGCGGATGTCCTTGCTCGCATCGGCACCAAGCACGACCGCGTCCCGCCTAACATATTCCTAGAAAGGCTGTTCAAGCCATCCATGGTGTGGCAGGGGGAGAGCGGCAACACCAGTCCAGACCCAATTATACCCCCAGATTTTGAACACAATACCAATATCATCAGGGGCTCAGCCACCAAAATAACACCATCGACCCATCTTATCATGGCAGTAATTGCCCCATGGACCGAACCCTTCTTGGCCTACCTTAATAGGCGAGAGCTCCCTAAGGATCAGAATGAGGCTTGCTGCATTGTCCGGCGCTCGAAAGCCTACAAGGTCCATGACAGAGAGCTCTACAAGAAAAGTGCTACCGGACTACTTCAAAGATGTATCTCCGAAGCAGAGGGACGACAACTCTTGGCCGAAATTCACGCCAGTCTCGGTGGTCACCACGCCGCGGCTCGGGCCCTTGTAAGTAAGGCCTTCCATACAGGTTTTTATTAGCCGACGGCCCGAGCAGATGCACAGGACCTTGTCCAACATTGTGTCGGATACCAGCTTTTCGCCAACCAAAGCCATATGCCTCCCACCGCTCTACAAACAATCCCCATTACTTGGCCTTTTGCGGTATGGGGGCTTGATATGGTCGGACACCTTAAAGGAGGAAGCCATAAGAAAAAATATCTGCTAGTCATGGTAGATAAATTCACCAAATGGATAGAGGCCAAACCAGTTAAAACGGCGGAAGACGGACCAGTGATAGACTTTATATCCGGTGTTCTGCATTGTTATGGCGTCCCACACAGCATCATCACCGATAACGGCTCCAACTTTACAACCGATGAGGAGAAAGTCTGGTGTGCTAACCTGGGAATTAAGCTTGATTACGCCTCCGTCTATCATCCACAAACAAATGGTCAAGTCGAACGAGCTAATGGTCTTATTACGAGCGGCATTAAGCCTAGACTAGTGCGGTGTTTGAAAGAATCAGACAAGCACTGGGTTGAGGAGCTCGACTCCATACTCTGGAGGCTACAAACCACGCCCAATCGTACTACCAGATATACACCCTTCTTCATGGCGTACGACACAGAGGTTGTGTTGCCCTGCGATATTATTCATGACTCACCTCAAGTGCGCATGTATGAAGAGAGAGAGGCCGAGCTTGATCGGTAGGACGGCTTAGATGCATGGAGGAGGAGCGTGACATCGCAAAAGCCCATTCCGCAATTTATCAACAACAAGCTCGCAGATATCAAAGCAGAGAAGTGCGGGCCAAGACTTATAACGTTGGCGAACTCGTTCTACGCTTACCAGAGAAGAAAATGTAATGCCCCGAGACTGATGTGCCAGGTGTTGTCTAGTTATTCGCTGTTGTTGCCTTGTCATTGCTTGCGTGTCATGCATTGCATATCATGTCATCATGTGCATTTCATTTGCATACATGTTCGTCTCATGCATCCGAGCATTTTCCCCGTTATCCGTTTTGCATTCCGGCGCTCCTATCTCCTCCGGTGGTCATTTCTACCTTCTTCTCATGTGTGGGGATTAAACATTTCTGGATTGGACCGAGATTTGTCAAGCGGACTTGGTTTACTACCGGTAGACCGCCTGTCAAGTTTCGTACCATTTGGACTTCGTTTGATGCTCCAACGGTTAACCGAGGGACCGAAAAGGCGTCGTGTGTGTTGCAGCCCAAAACCCTTCCATTTTGGCCCAAAACCTACCAAAACCCTCTCCATCATCTCGGTCGTTCGATCACGATCGTGTGGCCGAAAACCACACCTCATTTGGACTCTCCTAGCTCCCTCTACCTATAAATATGTGCATCTCCCCCGAAATCCGGGTCTCCTCCACCCTAACCCTAATTTTTTCCATCGCGCGCCGCCGGACAATGTCCGCCCTGGCCGGACGCGTCGCCGCCGCCAACCGTATGCCGCCACCTGTCCAGCACCGCCCGCTCCCACCGCGCGGCCCGGGAAGCCCGGAGCCGGCCCCCGAGGGCCCAACTGCCGTCGCCGCCGCCTGGGAACCCCGCCGCCTTGCGCCCTCGCCGCGCGCCGCCTTGCCACCGGTGACGCTCCGCCGCGCCGCC
>NC_041392.1:460100567-460159212 GCF_002162155.2 Triticum dicoccoides | reverse complement strand
GCCATCTCCGGCCGCCGCCTCCGTCCTGCTTCTCCCACCGGCCGGCGACCCGCGCCGCCACCTCGCCTCGCCGTGGCAGGTTCCGGCCACCGCGCGCCGACCTCGCCGGCGTCGTCCTCCCTCCGGCCGCCGTCGTCCTCTCCGGCGAGATCCGGTGGATCGGGACGAGATCCACCGGGATCTCATCCAAACACCCCGCCTCAGATCTGCACCGCGCCGTCCCGGATCCCTCCGTCCCGCGTTGACTTTCGCGGAGGTATAATTTCACTAAGTCCCCGAGTTTCCCACATTTCAAATGCACATGTCCATAGCATCGTAACTTTGCATCCGTAGCTCCGTTTTGGGCATATAGCATATCAAAATGTTCGTCTCAGAGAGTACATCATTTCATCTCATTGCATCATTTTCATTTGAGTTCATCTTGATGCCCGAAATGCTGTTGGAAGAGTGTTATTTGAGATAATTGTCAGATCTGCTGCTCCATTTAGATATTTGTCATTTTTGCCATGATTATTGTGTGCATGATATGACCATGAGCTCTGCATGTGTTTTGTTAAGGGTTTTGCCATCTTTACAGAGGTGCAACCCATGTATTTTTGTGATGTGTGTGGTGACTAGCACAAGCTTGCAAAGTGAGGCATTTGTTAATGCTGATTTCAGGGATTTAGCATTTCCACTAAGTCCTTGAGCTGGTCATCTCATATGGCCATATGTTCATGATGTTTCCTAGTGATCCGTGCCTCTTTTGAGGATGATCAGTAAGGATGTTTTGTTAATCTTGTGGTGCTCTATCCATCCATGTCTTTGTTTGCAATTATGGAGCACCCTAGCTTGAGTCAATCGAGCTCTACTTTTGTCATGTCGTGAATCTGGGCAGATTGTCTACTTGTTAGCAATTTTGCCGAGGATGTTGTAGTTGATCCGTGCATGCTATGTTTTTGTTCTTGCCATGTCTAGCTTTCATTTTGTGTATTCTTGATGGGTGTATGCTTAGATTGTCATGACTTGCTCTGTGGTGAGTGCATCGAGCTCGTAAACATGCCTACTTGATATCTGTTTTCAGCATGCTCCAGTTTTCACTAAGTCTGTGATCTGATTATGTTTTTGCCATGTTCACATGCTTGCAAATGTATTTTCTGATCCCTTTTGGCTCAAGGTCACTAAGGGACTTTTGTTAAGCTCTTTGAGTAGCTCCATGCCATGCTTTACTTTGCCATGTTCAGGTCCTGTAGAATATAGTTTTCATGCTCCGAAGAGTGCTATCTGATCTGAAATTCCAGACAAGTGTTAATTTCACTAAGTCCGAGATCTGTTTACCAATTGCATTTTTGCCATGCTTGTTTGAAACTGTTAATGGATGAATTGGCCGTAGCTCAGTGCTAGTCTTTTGTTAAGCTTCTTGAGTGGATCCCTGCCATGTATTTTGTTGCCATGTTTGAGTGCTGTAGCATGTTTAACTTGTTGCATTTAGATGGCTACTTGTTGTTTATCGCAGACCGGTGCCATATTTGAATTGCTTGCCATTTCCAAACCGTAACTCCGATTCCGGCGTTCTTTATATTGTTTTCAAGTGATTTCACCTCACCTTTCCAGTGGCACACTTGGATTTCCATGTTGAGGCCAGGTTCATGCATTCCTTTTCAAATCATGCATATGCATCGCATACCGCATCCCGCATAGCATACCACGTTCATGTGTTGGTTGTTTACTATGTTGTGTGTTTCTTTCTGGTGTTTGCTTCTTCGGGTTGGTTCCGGTAACGTCACGTTTGTGAGGACCCGTTCGTCTACGTCCGTTTGTCTTCTTCATGGACTCGTTCTTCTTCCTTGCGGGATTTCAGGCAAGATGATCATACCCTCGAAATCACTTCTATCTTTGCTTGCTAGTTGCTCGCTCTTTTGCTATGCCTATGCTGCGATACCTACCACTTGCTTATCATGCCTCCCATATTGTTGAACCAAGCCTCTAACCCACCTTGTCCTAGCAAACCGTTGTTTGGCTATGTTACCGCTTTGCTTAGCCCCTCTTATAGCGTTGTTAGTTGCAGGTGAAGATTGAAGCTTGTTCCTTGTTTTGGAACATGTTTACTTGTTGGGATATCACAATATATCTTATTTAATTAAGGCATCTATATACTTGGTAAAGGGTGGAAGGCTCGGCCTTATGCCTGGTGTTTTGTTCCACTCTTGCCGCCCTAGTTTCCGTCATATCAGTGTTATGTTCCCGGATTTTGCGTTCCTTACGCGGTTGGGTAATAATGGGAACCCCTTGACAGTTCACCTTAAGTAAAGCTCTTCTAGCAATGCCCAACATTGGTTTTACCATTTTCCACCTAGTCTTTTCTTTTCCCTTGGGAGTCGCGCTCCTGAGGGTCATCATTATTTTACCCCCCCCGGGCCAGTGCTCCTCTGAGTGTTGGTCCAACCTGTCAGCTGCCGGTGGCCACCAGGGGCAACTCTGGGCTGGCTTACCCGTACCTAGGACAATCTGAGTGTGCCCTGAGAAAGAGATATGTGCAGCTCCTATCGGGATTTGTCAGCACATTCGGGCGGTGTTGCTGGTTTAGTTTTACCCTGTCGAAATGTCTTGTAGAACCGGGATACCGAGTCTGATCGGAATGTCTCGGCAGGAGGTCTATTCCTTCGTTGACCATGAGAGCTTGTGATGGGCTAAGTTGGGACACCCCTGCAGGGATTTGAACTTTCGAAAGCCGTGCCCGCGGTTATGGGCAGATGGGAATTTGATAATGTCCGGTTGTAGAAAACCTAAAGTTGACCTTAATTAAAATGCATCAACCGCGTGTGTAACCGTGATGGTCTCTTTCCGGCGGAGTCCGGGAAGTGAACACGGTGTTGGAGTTATGCTTGACGTAGGTTGTTTTAGGATCACTTCTTGATCATACTTTCTCGAACGTGCTTTGCCTTCTCTTCTCGCTCTCTTTTGCGTATGTTAGCCTCTATATATGCTAGTCGCTTGCTGCAGCTCCACCTCATACCTTTTACCTTACCCATAAGCTTAAATAGTCTTGATCGCGAGGGTGTGAGATTGCTGAGTCCCCGTGGCTCACAGATACTTCCAAAACCAGCTTGCAGGTGCCGATGAGTCCGTGCAGATGACGCAACCAAGCTCAAGGAGGAGCTCGATGAAGATCTTGTCCTTTGTGTTGTTTCGTTCTAGTTGTTCAGTAGTGGAGCCCAGTTGGGGTCGATCGGGGACCTTGTCGCATTTGGGGTTCTTCTTTTATTTTGGTTCCATAGTCGGACCTTGGTTGTATCTGGGTGATGTAATGTTTTATTCCTGTAATTGTGTGAAGTGGCGATTGTAAGCCAACTATGTATCTTTTCCCTTATGTATTACATGGGTTGTGTGAAGATTACCTCACTTGCGACATTGCTTTCAATGCGGTTATGCCTCTAAGTCGTGCTTCGACACGTGGGAGATATAGCCGCATCGAGGGTGTTACAGAAAAGGACAAACTCAAGCCCAAGTGGGAGGGTCCCTTCATCATAGATGAAGTTCTCACTGGAGGAGCATATCGCTTGCGTGATGCATCGGACAACCTCTTAGAGCCGAACCTGTGGAATGCCGCCAGACTCCGAAGATTCTACGCCTAGAGCCGGACTCTTTGTTCGTCTTCTTCTCCCTTTGTTTCCATTATTTTTTCCTCTCTTTAACTTTCTTCTAGCTTTAAGCTCCTGTGTGGCTAAACCACACACCTATGACGTGCACATCCTTAAATATGTACGCCCATCATACCTGGGGGCTTCTTATACAGAAGCTTATTATTATTTTTCGAGCATCAAGCTCACCACATATGTGTCTTTTTCCTCATATGTACCTTTTCTTCGCCATTATATGCATCGTTATGACTTAACTTTTGGCCAAGCTGGGTTGCCTGGCTCCTGTGCTTATGCCCTATATTCCCGTTTGTTCGGCTAGGGCACAAAGGGAGCACCTCTGCGATTGTTACTGCCGGGTCATCCGGACGTGTACCTCAGACTGGGTGAAGCCGAAAGCTAGCGTTCTTAAGGGAATATTCGATCGGCGGACTAAAGACGTGTTGCACTCATTACACTATGAACCCCCAGATGTCACGTACACTGCGATTTTTTCAATCACAGTTCGGGCATGCACACTAAACGCATGTTCACCCAGGGAAAGGAACCCTTAACGGAACTATTCTCTCTAGAAGATGTTTCTTACAATTACAATGTAATATAACGTTAACATAGCTAGACGGATACAACTTGTCCGTTCAAGCAACTATGACCCCTACGCCTAGTTTCCATGCATACCCCGGTCTATATGGCCGCTTTGGTATTCGGAAACACTCCGCACCTTCGGGTCCAGAGGTCGAAGCGAAAAGGTCTGCATGATAATCGTTTTACAATCCGGCTAGGGAGAATTATGTCAATTGAAGTACGTAGTCACTTGGACTCAAAAATTTCTTCCTCTATGCCGTCTAACATGCTGTCTAGCTTACAATCCTGTTGGGAATATTTGGCGGCTACCTTTACTTGGTCATATACCAAACTAGCTGGAATTTCTTTTCCATCTGACCCCTTAGGCCCGATCCAGGCCATATGATTCGGATCAAGCTTGGTGTACCGTGTCTTCACCAAGGCCCAGGCCTCCCACGCACCTTCTCGGCAGGCTGATATCTTCCATAATCGAATACGCCATCGTGCTCCTTTGAATAGCTCCACGAGCTCCGCCATACTTCCTGGAGGGGAGGCAGATGGCCATAAAGCCTTGGCAACACTCCGCATTGCTTGCCGAGCTCGCTCATGCATTTGGGACATCTCTTGTAGCAGGTCGCCTTGAGATCTGGACATTTCCTCTTTGGGACGGCCAGACAGCATACCTGTAGACATAAATCTATCAGTTCCTGTCCTCACTGAATTATATGGAGGCAAGTTCGCAAAGCATACCGAATATGCCGCCTCGTAGTCTCTTATTCTCCTTCATGGAGCCGGCCAGCTGGGCTCGCACATCTTTTAGTTCTTCACCTAGCAGGGTGTTGGAATCTTGCAGCTTATTTTTATCATCCCTGACCCGTGTCAGCACACGTTCGCCCGCGGCCAGTTGCCTTTTGGCTCTTGTTCACCCACTTGCGCAACATTCAGGGCCTCCTTCAGTTGATCTGATGATCCTGCCATGGGGAATGCAAAAAGTATTAATATTATTGGTATATGATTATGTTTTCTCGATGGAGGGGAACATTACCAGGCGATGCCTTCTTGAATTTCTCCAGTTTGACGGTAGCATCAGCTAGCTGGGTCTGACAGTTTTCCAGCTCTTGAGTCAACATGTTGTTCTTCTCTGTGAGCACCTAGTTATACAATGATCCTTATATCAGTTGTATCAACTTCTTCAAGTCTCGGGGGCTACTGGTATATAATTATCAGATTTGTACAAATGTGTACTTACCCGCATATCTTTCAAATGCTGGTTTGTGGCTTTGGTAAGCCCATCTCGAGCAGCTCAGATGTATGCATCAGCCGAGCTGAAGGCGTTGAATGCCTCTTTTGTAAAGCCAGGGTTGCGAAGAATGGCCCACCGGCACCAATGATTCATGGTGCTTTCCACTTCAGAGTTTGTAATGGATACATCAGCCGAATCCTCCACCGAAGGAAAATCCGACATCACTCTCATATCAGCCCTTGCCTTTAAGGCAGGGTCTGGAACCTGACTTGTGGAGGCACGGCCGGCAGGATCCCCGGACATAGTCCGGCAAATGCTTTTCCTGATAAGACACGATGGATAATGTCATAGTTTGATGTGACTGCCAGGGGGCATGATTAAAGAACCATACCTCTTTGATGAAGGTTCCGCCGTGTTGTCGTTCGCCTTCCTCTTCGAAGATTTGCTCGGCGCGGGTGCCGCTCTCCTAGGAGATGACTTTGGTGCACGTTGACGCATCGGGCGCCTCCCCTTTGGAGCACGAAATAGTGCAGTGAGTGAGACGTAATAAGGAAGCTCTTTCAAAGAAGGTGTCTCTTGATTACTTACATGCGAGGCAGGGAGGAGGTCGGGATAGTCAGCGATGATGGCCACTTCCGTGCCGTCATAGCTCGCCTGGTAGAATACTCCATCCTCAAGCTCGACAAATACGTCCGGATCCTCTTCGAATCCGGGGTCAAGGTCCTGGTTGTGATCCTCTAGCTGTGGGGCGGGGCTATGGATCCCCTCGGTAACCTTCCGCCATTCTGTTACAAATAGATGGGTTAATGTCCATTAAAAGTGACTCAGAGAGAGGATTGAGTAAAATGGTGGGATTAGAACTCACCTAGCTAGGAGGACTGTACATGGAGAATCCATCTCGATGTTTAAAATGAGTGAACTCCTCTTTCTCCCCTTTGTACAGTTCGGACAATATTTTGACCAAAGCGGTGGGGGTGTCCGGACCCTTCCGACCGTAGCGTGAGGCGTCATCTTCCCCATTATAGTGCCACATGGGAAGCCCTCTGTATTGGAGTGGCTGGACCCCCCCACACAACGGAAGTCGCCATTACCTCAATTATTGATAATCCGGGCTGGGCAATTGTCCTTATCTTGCCCATCAATTGATGGACTTTTGCGCTATCTTCCTCCTCGAGGCTCCGAGGGCGCCAGCTGTGGCGTTTCTTCAACGGAGCATTTGAAAATTCGGGAAGACCCATTCAAACTAGGTCGGGGAGAGCGACGTCCTCAATATAGAACCATTCTGAGGACCATTCTTCAGGCGCCTTCTTCGGCGTGCCGGACAGGTATCCGGTCCCGGCTATGCGCCATACTTTGGCGCCGCCCACCTCGAATATTGACCCCTCTTGGTTGTGAGGGACGAGGCAGAATAGCTTCCTCCACAAATCAAAGTGGGCTTCAAAGCCCAAGAAAAGCTCGCAAAGGGCAACAAAACCCGCGATGTGCAGGATAGAGGCTGGTGTGAGGTTGTGCAGTTGGAGGCCGTAATACTCCAGGAGTCCATGGAGGAAAGGGTGGATTGGAAACCCGACGCCTCTCAACAAGTAGGATACGAAGCACACTCATTCCCCCTGGTTGGATTGGAGAAATTTTCCGCCAGAACTTCGCTTGTGAAGGAGGTCAATCCTGGTTGAACAGGGACCAGATCCACAGGGAGAAGGAATCCTTGTGTTTGGAGCTTAACCAACTGCTCACGGGATACAAAACATCTCTCCCAATCACCTTTTTCGGAGCCGTGAGGGCGGGAGGAAGAACTGAGGATGCTAGCCATGTTGAATGGTTTCCCCAGGCAAGACTCTGAGGATTTTCCACTGGTGTGGAATGGATCTGAGATCTAATCCCTTTAAATAGAGGCCTTTCTTACATGGCTGGGGGTTATGTGCAAAAAATACCCCGACCTCTCGTATTTGCTCGACACGTGGAAGCAGAAGGTGTGGAGGCACATAAGCCGATGGGTGTGAAATTAAATGGAAGGCCGAATACAACTCTTTAAGTCAGGTACTTTGAAGTGATCGGGGGAGGATCCCGCCTTGCAATGTCGAAGACAATCTGCGCGCCGAAAACCTCGTCATTGAAGCCTGGTTCAGGGGATACTGTGGGAGTCCTGGATTAAGGGGTCCTCGGGCTTCTGACCTGTTGTACATGGGCCGGACCGATGGGCCGTGAAGATACAAGACGGAAGACTCTCTCCTATCTCCGGATGGGACTCTCCTTGGTGTGGATGGCAAGCCTGGCGTTCGGATATGAAGATTCCTTTCTCTGTAACCGACCTTGTACAACCCTAGTCCCCTCTGGTCCGTAGAGGCAATCACAATCATATAGGCTAGACTTCTAGGGTTTTAGCCATTATGATCTCATGGTAGATCAACTCTTGTAATACTCCTATTCATCAAGATCAATCAAGCAGGAAGTAGGGTACTACCTCCATAGAGAGGGCCCAAACCTGGGTAAACATCGTGTCCCCTGTCTCCTATTACCATCGACCTTAGACATACAGTTCGAGACCCCCTGCCCAAGATCCGCCGGTTTTGACACCGACACCCGCCGGCTCAGGTTTTGTCCGACTTGCTGGACAATTTGACAGCATTGTTAGCAGAAGAGATAAACCCGACAGATCAAGTTCAGCATAACACGGAAGTCGCAAAACTAAGAGATGAGATAGCTCAAGCCAAGAAAGATTTGGCAGCTGAGAATGCGAGGATGGCTGTGGAGCGAGCTGCTCTGGATGCTCAGGCACAATGGATCCAGGTTGATTCCTTCCGGCTCAAACAAAGTCATGAGGAGAAGGCACCGGAGTCGTCTGCCTCCAGTCTACGAGGCGAGGAACCTCTTAAACACACCTGGTGCAGGGACCAGTGACCCGCCAAAGGTAAACCGGGCGATAGCCACGCCTAGGAATGGGGCGCCGGCTCAGCTACGCACGACAGATCCACCTCGTCTGAATAATACCCCACCATAGTATGTGCCGACGCCATCGGGTCATTATTATAACCCATTGGATAACATGATCGCTGCGGCGACACGATTGGCGGCCCTCCCAGTTGAAGGTGAGTCTCCAGCTATGATCGAAACATGGAGGGCTAGAGAGCTTCTTCAGACAGCACCGGTACAACAGGAGGCTTATTCTTACAGCCGTGAGAGGATTCACTCAACCCCACGCCCAAGTCGGAGTAATAGCAGGCACATGGACTCCCGACGGTATCAAGCAATGAGCAACACCGTAACCCGCCCCGTGGACATGACCCGACGCGTGGTGGTGTTAATACTCAGGCCCTGATGGATCAGGATAGAACACGTCGGGAGGCTGAGCTAGTGGCTCAGTACACGACCCATCAAGCAGTGAGCTTATCCAACGACTTCAGTGGAGGCAGGCGTGACCTCTAGAACCACGGGCGTACCATGTTTAGTACCGGCTCTACGGAATGAGCGTTTGCCCAAGGATTTCAAAGGACCTCGTAAGGTGCCTAACTATACAGCCGACTTACCCCCTGAGGCGTGGATTGAGAGTTACAAGATGGCCATGGAGCTGTTGGAGGTCAGCGATGCTTTGTGTGCCAAGTACTTCACCATGATGCTGGATGGGATGGCCCGTACTTAGCTAAAGGGACTGCCTGCCAATTCCATTGGGTTGTGGGCCGATTTAAAGGTCCGGTTCATCCAGAATTTTAAAGATACGTGCAAGCAACCCATGTCGATTGTGGATTTGGATGCCTGTGCCCAAGAAGAGGGCGAGTCAACGACCCATTGGGTGCGCTGGGTCAAAGCCATCCTGCACTCATTGGATAACATTAATGCCGGCTCAGTGGCCCTAATGTTGGAGAAAAAATGCCGTTTTTTGCCTCTTAATCAAAAGCTAGGGCGACTCAAGCGCCACTTTAATGACATGGGGGAGCTGATGGCAGCTCTGATTAAATATGCCGACTCTGATAGTACCAAGGACCTCGAGTCTGATGATGAAAAGATGGGAAAGGAAAAGAAGAGTGGCAACACCAAGGGCCAGCATCATAACCCGGCAAGTCAGGGGGCAATGGTAAGCGCAAGGATGATGGTAATTCAGATTTTGTGGCCAATACCAACACGCAGAATAATGGTCAACATCGTAAGGGAAAGCCACCTCCTCGGGCAGGAGGGACAACTATCAATCTTGAGCAGATGATGAATGAGCCTTGCCCAAAGCATGGTACGCGGGAAAGGCCATCCGGTCACCTTTGGAAAGACTGCCACATTATGAAGGAGTTCAAAAATTCCAATTGTTCCAGAACAATCATGGGCCGGGCAGCGGCTCAGGTTCCGACACTCACGGTCTAGGTTACGGCTGTGGCGGTTCTAATTCCGGTTTCCAGGGTCACCAAGCAATCAAGGCAATCAGGGAGGTTATCATCAATAGTTTGGTCAGGGGAATCAGCAGCAGCAATCTAGTTATCAAAGTAATCCAAAGCAATTGAATAGGGGGCAGTACCACGTCTTCACCACAAGTTTATGTAAGAGGGATTAGAAGCTTCATAAAAGGGCAGTAAACGCCGTTGAGCCAGCGGTTCCCCGTTATTTACGATGGTCTGATCAGCCCATTGTCTGGAGTCATGAGGATCACCTCCCCCGGGTTGATAATCCGAGTCATTTGGCGCTGGTGGTGGCGCCTCAGGTTGGAGGATACAAATTTACCAAGGTGCTCATGGATGTAGGCAGCAGCATTAATATCCTTTACTATGAAACTTTCCGTCATATGGGGTTGACCGACAAAAACCTTAAACCGTCAAATACTGTTTTTCACGGTGTGGTACCTGGTAAGTCGGCATATCCGGTTGTTAAGATATCTTTGGAGGTTGCTTTTGGAGATGAGTATGATTCCAGATCTGAGACGTTGACCTTTGAAGTGGTTAAAATCAAGAGCCCTTATCATGCTCTGTTCGGGCGACCGGCTTATGCCAAGTTCATGGCACGGCCTTGTTATGTTTATCTGCAACTCAAGATGCCGGGTTACAAGGGGACCATCACGGTGCATGGAAGCCGTAAGATAGCTTCGGAGTGTGAAGAAGGTGATGCTACTTATGCCGAGTCTGTCTATGAGATAGAAGAATTGAAGTTTTATAAAGACAGTGTTGACCCAGCGGACATGACATCTTTGAAAAAGCCAACTACGGAGCATGATCCGGTCTTGAAGTTTAAGTCGGCAGATGACACTAAGCTAGTTGATTTCGTTCCTGGCGATTCATCCAAGCAGTTCAACATCAGTGCTAATCTGGATCCGAAATAGGAAAGCGCGCTCATCGAGTTCATCCGTGAGAATCGAGACATCTTTGCATGGAAACCTTCTGACATGCCAGGTGTATCTAGGGAACTCGCTAATCACATTCTTAATATTGACCCAAAGTTTAAACCGGTCAAGCAATTTCTTCATCGTTTCAATGAAGAGAGGCGTAAGGCCATTGGTGAAGAAGTGGCCCGGCTCTTGGCGGCTGGGTTTATTATTGAAGTTTTTCATCCTGAGTGGTTGGCTAACCCGGCGTTGGTGCTTAAGAAGAACGACACTTGGCATATGTGTGTGGACTACACGGACTTAAACAAAGCTTGTCCGGCTGATCCCTTTGCTCTCCCTTGTATTGATCAAATTATTGATGCTACGGCGGGTTGTGAGCGTCTGAGCTTTTTGGATGCTTATTCTGGTTATCATCAGATCAAGATGGCAGTTAAGGACCAGGAGAAGACAACTTTCATCACTCCATTTGGAGCCTTCTGCTATTTGTCTATGCCTTTTGGGCTCAAGAGCGCCTAGGCGACTTACCAGCGATGTGTGCAGTCTTCATAATCAGATTGGGCGCAATGTTCATGCCTATGTGGATGATATTTTGGTGAAGTCCAGGAAGAAGGAGACCCTGATTGATGATTTTAAGGAAACCTTTGACAACCTCAGGGTTTATAAGATGATGCTTAACCCGGCCATGTGTGTTTTTGGTGTGCTAGCTCATAAGCTTTTGGGTTTTCTGGTTTCAGAACGGTGTATTGAGGCTAACCCGGAGAAGATAAAGGCTAGCACCACTCTGGCTAAGCTGGCGTGTATCAATGATGTTCAGCGTTTGGTGGGTCGTATTGCGGCCTTAAGCCGGTTCGTAAGCCAGTTGGGTGAGAAGGCTATCCCTCTGTACCAGATGATGAAGACAGATCACTTTGTCTGGAGTGATGCTGCTGATCAGGCATTTGAGGCCTTGAAGAAACAATTGGCTGAGTCGCCGGTTCTTGCTGCTCCTATTGATAAAGAGCCTTTATTGTTATATGTGGCTGCCAATAGCCGAGCTGTCAGTGTAGCCATTGTGGTGGAAAGGAAGGTGTCAGGGAAAGAGCATCCGGTTCAACGGCCGGTTTACTACATTAGTGAGGTAGTTATTGAGTCCAAGCAGAGGTATCCACATTGGCAGAAGCTGGTATATGGAGTTTTTATGGCTAGCCGGAAGCTCGAGCAATATTTTTTGGGTCATCCTATCACTATGGTTAGTTCTGCTCCTTTAGGAAATATTATTCAAAACAGAGAAGACACATGTCAGGTAGCCAAGTGGGCCATTGAGCTTGGACCTCATGGTATAAAATATGCGCCTCGTACATCCATCAAGTCTCAAGCACTTGTGGATTTCATCAATGATTGGACAAAATTGCAGATGCATGAGGAGAAGCCAGATAGCACATATTGGACTATCCACTTTGATGGGTCCAGGCAATTGGAGGGCTCAGGGGCTGGAGTTGTATTGACTTCCCCACGAGGTGATAATTTTTCTTATGTTCTCCGGTTGATGTTCCCTCGTACTAACAATGCAGCTGAGTATGAGGCCTTGCTCCATGGTCTAAGGATGGCTAAGGAGATGAACTTAAGCCGGGTGAGGTGCTTCAGTGACTCAGATCTGGTAGCTCAGCAAGTTTCTGGCACTTGGGATTCTAAGGATCCGCTCATGGCTGCTTATTGTCGAGAGGTTGATGCTATTGCGGGTCACTTCAAGGGTTATCAAGTTGAACATATTGATCACAGGAAAAATGAGGCGGATGATACTTTAAGCCGATTAGGGTCTCAACGTAAGCCGGTGCCACCTAACACCTTCCTGGATATTCTGCATAACCCTTCTGTCAAATTGCCTACAGAGGAGGATCTTGCTGTTCCTGACCCGGAAGCACAACTGGTGGCGGCTCTTCATGTTATTCCTGACTGGACAGTTCCATATTTGGCTTATATGACCCGGGGCGAGTTACCCGAGGATGAAACTTTGGCCAGGAAGATAACCCGGCGGTCTAAGTCAATGACTATTGTCAATGGAGAGTTACATCATCATAGTGTCACAGGGGCGTTTCAACATTGTGTTTTTCCTAAAGAAGGCTATGAGATTCCGCGAGAGATTCATGAAGGAGATTGTGGTCATCATGCTGGCTCTAAATCTCTGGTAGCCAAGGCTTTCCGCCACAAGTTTTATTGGCTGACGGCTCACGCCGACGCTGACGATCTAGTCAGTAAATGTGATGGTTGTCAGAAGTTTTCAAGCTGAGCTCATCTGCCGGCTCAAGAATTGAGGATGATTCCAATTACTTGGCCGTTTGCAGTCTGGGGGCTTGATATGGTTGGGCCTTTCAAAAGGTCCAAAGATAAAAAGACACACCTCCTGGTGGTGGTTGACAAGTTCACAAAGTGGGTTGAGGCAGAGCCGGTCAGTAAATGTGACGCGGCAACGACGGTTCAATTCATCAAAAAGGTGATTTTCTATTTTGGTTTTCCCCACAGTATTATAAATGATAATGGTACTAATTTATCCAAGGGTGCTATGGAAGAATTTTGTCAACGTGAGCATATCCGTCTTGATGTATCATCAGTAGCTCACCCCCAGTCTAATGGTCAAGCTGAGAGAGCCAATCAAGAGATCATAAGAGGCATCAAGCCCCGGCTTATGGTTCCCTTGCAGAGGACGCCGGGTTGTTGGGTGGAGGAGTTACCATCAGTGTTATGGAGTATCAATACTACCCCCAACAGATCTACGGGTTACACGTCTTTCTTCATGGTTTATGGAGCAGAGGTGGTTCTCCCTAGTGACATCCGTCATGACTCACCCCGTGTGGTGGCTTATGTGGAAGCTGACAATGAAAAAGCACGACAAGATGCACTTGACCTGTTAGATGAGGAGCGTGACCTCGCGGTGGCAAAATCAGTGATTTATCAGCAATATCTGCATCATTATCACAGCCGCCAGGTTAAGACCAGAACCCTTCAAGAAGGTGACTTGGTGCTCCGGCTTATTCAAGATCAGACTGATATGCATAAACTATCCCCACCTTGGGAAGGGCTTTTTGTGGTCAGCAAGAATCTGAACAACGGATCATACTAACTTGTCGATGTTCGAGACCACAAGGACTCACACACGTTGGAGGAGGAGACCCATAGGCCGTGGAATATTGCTCATCTTTGGCCTTACTACACTTGAGCCACCGGCTCTTACAATGTACATATCTTGACAATGTATATATTATGATGATTATAATAAAGATGGCACCCCTGCTAATACAGGGCCTCTGTTTGTTTCATCTCAAAGAATACTGAGCCTTTTTCACTACAAATGGACACTTGGGGGCTTCCTGCTCATTCAGCATAACTGTGAATATCCCTCTTGATCCGGCTCATAGCCACAGTTACAGGACATTTGGGGGCTTCCTGCTCATTGAGCATAGCTGTGAATATCCCTCTTGATCCGGCGCAACGCCACATCTTCAGATGGTCACTTGGGGGCTTCCTACTCATTGAACATAGCTGTGAATATCCCTCTTGATCCGGCGCAACGCCACTCTTATAGATCACTTGGGGGCTTCCTGCTCATTGAGCATAGCTGTAAATATCCCTCTTGATTCGGCTTATACGCCATATAGCACTTGGGGGCTTCCTATTCAAACATAGGTGTATTCACCAAAGAGAACATAGCGTTACTACCCTCGTGAGCTGGCTTTGAACGCCAGGTGTATTCACCAAAATTTTCTGGGTTCTCTTGCTTTGTAGAAACTGCCACTCCACCCGGGTATCCTGGAATGACAAGCCGAACTCTTGACAGTCAATCTTACATGGACCCCGAACTGGTCAAGGTTAAAACAATGGTCATGTGAGGCCGGATTCACAAAGTGTAAAAGCTTAACTCAGTGGCTTGGCGACCCATGAAAGCCTTGGAGCTTTAGGCTTGGCGGCCTATGAAAGGCTCATTTTCTCGATTTTGATTCATTATCTTTTTCTAAGCATTGTTTGGAGTCATGTATTTACGCCATATTAACATATGGCTTGAGACAATTCAGGCCATGAAGCCTTCATCCTTATGGATCATACTTAAGCATATCTGGAGTTTGATAACCTGGTCTGGCTTCGGACTATAAGTCGCCACTATATAATAATAGCCTAGATGCTTGGAGTTCTGGATTTAAACTTTGGGATGATACCCCTTACTACCTAAGGTGTTCACATTTTTGGGTTAATATCCTTACTGCTTTGGCTTGCTAAGCCGGTTGTATATCACAGGTATGATATTTTTTCATATAAGGTCATGATTAAACCAACCCTGGTTATGGACTATTTTTAGTCACCACTAGTTTTTATAGGATATTATGACCCGTCCTGCGGTAAACCGCCAGGATCCTTGTCATATGTTTTGTGTGCAGGGTATTGACAAAACTGATCTACATAAATCGATGCTATCATAAGCATAAAGTGGTAGTTTCTCAACTGGCGGATCATTAGTTGTTTCTCCGATATAGTGTAGTTGGGAGAATTGAAATAGATAATAGGACTATCGTGCATGGGTGCAATAGCAACAATTTCATATTTCACATAAGGAACTATACCAAGTTCATCTCCATAAGCATAATTCATATTGGAATCTTGGCCACAAGCATAGCAAGCATCATCAAAAAGGGAAATTTCAAAAGAATCAACGGGATCATAACAATCATAATAGCAATCATCCTTCGGTAAGCATGAAGGGAAATTAAATAATGTATGAGTTGAAGAGTTACTCTCATTAGAAGGTGGGCACGGGTAGCTAATCCGCTCTTCCTCCTTTTGTTCTTCACTCTCCTCCTCATCTTTTTCATCTAATGAGCTCACAATTTTATCAATTCCTTCTTCCATAGAATCCTGCAAAATATCAGTCTCTTCTTTGACAGCGGAGACTTTCTCAATAAATTCATCAATATCAGAACTGAATTCATAATTTTCATAGCAATATTTAAGTATAGCAAAATTTTCAGGTCTGTAAACAACATCATCAAGATTTTCACACTCTTTAAACAAAGATTCAATTTCACAAGCACCCATCAAAGCAACGAATTCTTCTATTAGTTCCACATCATAGTAATCATATATACCATTAACATATGAAGCTAAGGTTTCATTATCATTAAATTCGCATGAAAAGGGAAGGTGTGGAGCCTTCATCCTAGAGCAACAAGTATACTCGTATCTCAAGCATAGTTGCCAAGAATACCAATGCAACATATAAATTTGATCCCACAATAGTTTTCCTTTTTGAGTCAAACGATAATCCCTAAAGTATTCATGTTGATCCAACGTGTCTCACATAACATAATTGAATGGGGTTTTCTTAGGATCATCAAAGTAGTACATAATATCTTTCACATAATGAGCATGGAGGGTTTTAGGAGGTTCCCCATCTCCATGAGTAGCAAGTAAACCTAATTTTTTTGGTATTTCGTGTTCCATATCCATAACGAAAGATAGAGAACAACTTAGAACAACAAATAAAAATTACTTAGTGATAAATCAAACAAGCACACAGAAGAATATTCACCCCACGCTATAACTCCCTGGCAACGGTGCCAGAAAAAGGTCTTGATAACCCACAAGTATAAGGGATCAATTGTAGCCTCTTTCGATAAGTAAGAGTGTCGAACCCAACGAGGAGCTAAAGGTAGAACAAATATTCCCTCAAGTTCTATCGACCACCGATACAACTCTACGCACGCTTAACGTTCGCTTTACCTAGAACAAGTATGAAACTAGAAGTACTTTGTAGGTGTTGTTGGATAGGTTTGCAAGATAATAAAGAGCGCGTAAATAAAAAGTAGGGGCTGTTTATATGAAGACACAACTAAGTTAGTTTTAGTAGAGAGCTTGTTGTCACACAAGAAAGTTATTTGTCCCTAGGCAATCGATAACTAGACCGCTAATCACTATTGCAATTTTATATGAGGGAGAGGCATAAGCTAACATACTTTCTCTTCTTGGACATACGCACTTATGATTGGAACTCTAGCAAGCATCTGCAACTACTAAAGATCATTAAGGTAAAACCCAACCATAGCATTATCAGGCATCAAGTCCTCTTTACTCCCATACGCAAACAACCTACTTACTCGGGTCTGTGCTTCTGTCACTCACGCCACCCACCATAAGAAAATCATGAACATATTGCAAACCCTACGGCGGGGATCCCTCATGCTTGCGCGACACGGAGAGCACCATAGGACAACACCAATAATAAAACATGCAACTCAAACCAATCACGATCATCAATTAACCCATAGGACAAAGCGAATCTACTCAAACATCATAGGATAGCCATACATCATTGGGAAATAATATATAGCGTTGAGCACCATGTTTAAGTAGAGATTACAACAGGTAAAAGAGGGGTTACACCGCTGCACGGAGGGGGGAAGAGTTGGTGATGATGGCGGTGAAGTTGTTGGTATAGATTGCGGTGATGATGATGGCCCCGGCGGCGTTCCGGTGCCATCGGAAGAGAGGGGGAGAGAGCCCCCCTTCTTCTTCTTCTTCCTTGACCTTCTCCCTAGATGGAAGAAGGGTTTCCCCTCTGGTCCATGGCCTCCATGGCATGGGAGGGGCGAGAGCCCCTCCGAGATTGGATCTGTCTCTTTGTCTCTCTCTGTTTCCGCGTTCCCTGATTCTGCCCTTTCACCGTTTCTTAAATTCCTGGAGATCCGTAACTCCGATTGGGCTGAATTTTGGACATGATTTTTATCCGGATATTAGCTTTCTTGCGGCGAAAGAAGGGCACCAACGGTCTTACAAGGTGGCCACAAGGGCCCAGGGAGCGCCTGACCCCCTGGGGCGCGCCCCCTGCCTCGTTGCCCCCTTGGGCATCGTCTCGCGTTGATTCTTCTTCCCCAAAATCACATATATTCCAAAAAATCTCCGTCAGTTTTTATCCCGTTAGGACTTTGTTTGATATGGATTTACTGCAAAACAAAAAACATGCAACAAACAAGAACTGACACTGGGCACTGGATCAATATGTTAGTCCCAAAAATAGTATAAAAAGTTGCCAAAAGTATATGAAAGTTTTATAATATTGGCATGGAACAATAAAAAATTATAGATACGACGGAGACATATCACTGGTTTGGGCCACCGATGTGGTGTAATACCCTACTCTAGTGTGGTGTGATGGATTGCCTCTTGGACTGAGGATGAACAGTTACAAGGGAAGAACAACCTCCTGAGGGGAGGTGCTCTTGTGCTTGGTGAGTTTGTGTGGTGGCCTTGGTGGAATGGATCTGGTCCAAGATGAGATGCCTACCTACGGTGGTGGCTAGTCCTATATATAGTGGCCCGGGTCCTCTTCTCAAATATTAGGCGGGAAGGGATCCCACAACGGCCAATTTGAAGGGGGACAGCTAGTGCAAGCTATCCTGACAAAAGGTGGTCTTCGCCTGCCAAAGGCTCTGGTGGTGACGCCGTCCTGGGCTCCACGGTGGCCTCCGTCCTTCCATCCTGCTGGTCTTGGTCTCGCTATACTGATATGGAAACCTTTGCCTGATGCCTCGGGACTCCTCGAGGACACCGCGCACGCTGGCACCCGCCTGGCCCCGGTCATCATGGCTTGCGTCACTGGAACCTCGCGAGGTGCCCCTTGCCTTGATCTCTTCGCTCCTCGCGAGCCAGCCTGGTGAGGCCACCCCCGAGGAGGTCTTGCGTCGTCCGACTCACGATGCTCGACCCCTCGCGAGGGCCTTGAGTGTTTGCTGGTGAAGATTGGCCGTACGAGGCCGCTTGCAAAGTCAGCCGTGGGCCGCAGGCAGGCAAGTCTCGGGACCCCCGTTCCCCGGACGCCAACAGTAGCCCCCGGGCCCATGGCGCGCTCGGACTTGGCTTCGAGGCGAAGCCAAGGGGCAAGTGCGGAGCGCCGCGGGCCCCAACAGCCTGCAGCCTCGGTTGACGCGTGGCGATTGATGGGACGTGGGCGTCTCCGCTTCCTCACGTTGCCTCAGCAACTGCCCAACTTGATGAGTCCCTGCTGCATGCAAAAAAAGGTCATTATTACCTTAGATCATGGAGGCCGGCGGTTGGCCTCTTCTTAGCTATAAATGGGAAGGGGGGCGGAGCCCCCATCACCCATCTATTCCTTCGCTTCTCCTGCTTCTTCTCCCTTGCTTTACTACCAGCGACGACACCTATGGCGCCGGTGAAGAGGTTCTCGGCCGCAGAAAAGGGCAAGGCCCGCCAGGAGGGTCCCGACTCGTCGCCACCCAAGAGGGGACGCGGCCGTCCGCTTAAGCACGCCGCGACCCCCACCGTGGCCCCTCGCGGCTGCGGCGGCGCCTCCTCGTACGGTGGGAGTCGCCCAGGTCGTAGCAGTCCCGTCGATGAAGTGAGGCGCGCCATGGTTGCGCGTCCTCCTCGGCCGCGCTTCCACTCGGCGGAGGTGATGCCGGAGTTCATCATGTGGTCAGAGAACCCGGCCGGCACCTGGCTTCAGCTCCCGCGGTTCTTTGCCTGCAAACTATCGGTCGCAGGTCCAGGCGGTATCTGGCTGCAGGCGGACGGCTGCTGCAGCAAGGCTTCATGGGTCGTGGTGGAAGTCTCCATCACAGGCAATGCAGCCCTAGCCCGCGGCTGGCAGGCGTTTGCCTGTGCGCGTGGTCTGGGCAGGCGGTGTACCCTCCACTTCAAGTACAACGGCGACGAGACCCTCTTCATGTAGGTATTTGGGGAAGATGGTCGCCACGTCGGGTGCTGCCCTGAGGACAATGACGGCAACGAGGTGCTTGGCCTTGGCGACGGTCCTGACGAGGATGAAGCTGGCCTTGTCCTCGGTGCTGGCCGTGACTCGTCCAGCTACGGTGGCCCCTCCTCTGGCGAGAGCTCCAACAGCGGCGGCTATGATCAGCCGCCACGCCGCTGCGCCTGTTTCGAGGGTGGCAGCGGGTCGTCTCGTCGTCGTGCTCCAGTGAAGCGCGAGGAGGGGTCTGGCTGAGCCCAGGAGAGCGCCATGGGCCCATCCTCGCGAACTGCCGCAGGGGCGTGCATTAAGAGAGAGACAAGTATGGGGCCCCACAGGGGCGTGTAACGAACCATGATTTCCAAGTTGCTATGCTATGTTTATCGTTCCTATGTCGTGTTGCAGCATCAGCGTTTTATGTAAAGGCGTAGAAATAACTTAGCTTGGCGCGCTCGAAGTAGTTTCTCCCTCGTGAGGCGCGCATTTCACCGTGCCTGGCGAGGCCTCCTTTGCTCGGGAGGCGTCTAGGAACTGCAAAAATTCATTAGGAAACTCTTATTCTTCCGAGCCCAGGTCGCAGGCGCAGCTAGCCACGACCCAGCGCTTCACATCACGGTACCCGAGGGGCACGGATTGAGAGAGCTGCGCCAGCTTGCGAGCTCGGGCGAGGGTGCCTCACGAAGAACAGGAAAAGACACTCAAGAGGGCACCTGTCCAGCCCCCTCGTGAGGCATGCGAGGGAGAGAATTGGTCAAAACAAGGAACTAAAGGCAGAAATGGAGGCAAAAGGCGATGGAACCAAGCCGACAAGGAACACCAGAAAGCAAATTTTCAGTAAAGAGGGGCAAGCCAACTATGGAAAGCAAATGAAAAGCCGCGTCTGGCACCTAGTCTAGTCTTCTCACCAGCGTGGAGCTAAGTGTTGCCACTAGGATGTGGGAAGGAGCCCCCGAGGCCCGAGGGCGGCACTCCTGAGACTTCGGGGCGTGTACAACCCCACTCATTATTACGTGAGCGTGTCACGAGCGGAGACCTTCACAGGCATCGGGCCTTTCTTCACAGGCGCTGGGCCTTGCTTCACGGGTAGAACTTCCGGAGGTGCTGGATGTTCCAGGTGTTCTGGATGGGGATCCCGCCCTGCGTCTCCAGGCATGTGGCACCAGGCCTGGAGACACGGGCGATCATAAACGGGCCCTCCCACATGGGCGAGAGCTTGTGCAGCCCTTCCCTTGAGAGCACCCGTTTCAGGACGAGATCACCCACCTCGAGCGTCCTGGAGCGGACACTGCGACAGTGGTACCGTCGCAACGCCTGCTGGTACCTTGCCGCTCGAAGCGAGTCTTCACGGCAGCGTTCCTCCCCCAGCACAAGGTCCATCTCCCGCATGGCGTCCTGCTGCATCTCATCAAATGCCAGGACTCGCGCGGAGCGATGCTTGACCTCGTGAGAGAGAACTGCTTCTGCTCCATAGACGAGGAAGAATAGGGTCTCGCCTATTGGCTTGGTGGTGGTGGTGCGGATGGACCACAACACACACTTGAGCTCATCATGCCACCCCTTGCCGCAAGCCTCAAGCTTCTTCTTGAAGATCCTAGTCTTGAGGCCTCTGAGGACCTCCGCGTTGGCGCGTTCGGCTTGACCATTGCTCCTAGGGTGTGCCACCGAAGCGTAGCAGATCTGCGTTCGGCTTGACAATATGTCTTGAAGAGATTGCTAGTGAACCGCGAGCCGCTGTCGGTGATGATGCGATTAGGGACCCTGAACCGGCTCACGAGGCCCTTGATGAACTTGGCTACAGATCCAGCCGAGATGGTGCGGACAGCTTCTACCTCCGCCCATTTGGTGAACTTGTCGATGGTGACGTAGAGGTAGCGATAACCCCCAGGCGCTCAAGGGAACGGGCCTAAGATATCCATCCCCCAGACTACGAACGACCACGAGAGCGGAATGGTCTGGAGGCCCTGAGCTGGCTGATGGATTTGCTTAGCGTGGAATTGGCCGGCCTCGCAGGACTTCACCAGCTCGGTTGCATCGTTGAGCGCCGTAGGCCAGTAGAACCCGCTGCGGAATGCCTTGCCGATGAGGGTTCGTGACGACGAGTGGTGCCCGCAGTCTCCGCCGTGTATGTCAGCCAGCAACTCGTTCCCCTGTTCCCTGGAGATGCATCATAACGAAACATCATTTGGCCGCTTCCTATATAACTCACCGTCCTGGATGCAGTATGCCGTAGCCTGTCGGGCCACGCGCTCCGCGTCCTCCTCCTTCTCCGGCAGCGTCCATTGCGTCAGGTATTCCCTGAGCTCCTTGGTCCAGCACCCCTCCTGTAGCTCGAGTGCCAGGAGTAGGCATGCTCCTGAGGTCGAGCCACAGGCCGGGGCTCCCAAGGCAGGTGGTTGGGGGAGCTCCTCCCGAGACAGCGCCGACCCCGAAAGTGGAGGTGCTGCCGACGGCTTGAAGAGCCGCTCCTCAAAGACGCTAGGCTCTTGGGGTTGTCTCTTGGACACCCTTTTGGTGATGTCGTCGGCCTCCTTGTTGGTGCCATGGGGTACGTGCTGCAACTCTAGACCCAGGAAATGCTTTTCCATTTTGTGTACCTCTGAGAGGTATGTGTAACACCCACAATGCGGCTATATCTCCCACGTGTTGAGGCATGACTTAGAGGCATAACCGCATGGTGGTTTAGTCGCAAGTGGGGTAATCTTCACACAATCCCATAACCACGGGCACGACTGTCGAAAATTTATACCCTACAGGGGTGTCCCAACTTAGCCCATCGCAAGCTCTCATGGTCAACGAAGGATATTCCTTCTCCTGGAAAGACCCGATCAATCTCGGAATCCCGATTGCAAGACATTTCGACAATGGTAAAACAAGACCAGCAAAGCCGCCCGATGTGCCGACAAATCCCAATAGAAGTCGCATGTATCTCGTTCTCAGGGCACACCGGATGGGCCAGACATTGGGTTGGCATAGACCCTGGTTGCCAGGGGGCGCTGGACATCGCCCAGTTTGGACCAACACTCAGAGGAGCACTGGTCCGGTGGTTTAAAATAAAGATGACCCTTGAGTCCGCGGAACCCAAGGGAAAAAGGCTTAGGTGGGAAATGTGAAAACCAAGGTTGGGCCTTGCTGGAGGAGTTTTATTCAAGGCGAACTGTCAAGGGGGTCCCATAACACCAACCGCATAAGGAACACAAAATCAAGGAACATAACACCAGCATGACGGAAACTAGAGCGGCAAGAGTGGAACAAAACACCAGGCAAAAGGCTGAGCCTTCCACCCTTTACCAAGTATATAGATGCATTAACTAAAATAAGAGATATTATGATATCCCAACATATCCATGTTCCAACATGGAACAAACTTCAACTTCACCTGCAACTAGCAACACTATAAGAGGGCTTGAGCAAAAGCGGTAACATAGACAAACAACGGTTTGCTAGGAAGGTGGGTTAGAGGCTTGACATGGCAATATGGGAGGCATGATATAACAAGTGGTAGGTAGCGCGACATAGCGATAGAACAAACAACTAGCAAGTAAATATAGAAGTGATTTCGAGGGTATGGTCATCTTGCCTGCAATGTTCTTAGAGTTGTCGAAAGCTTGATCCTCGTTAGCATACTCAATAGGTTCCTCGTTCACATACTTGTCTCCTGGCTCTACCCAAGGCAAGAACACAAGCATTGGAACAACAATCAATCACGGTGCAATGCACAAGCAACATGATGCAATACATGGCATGATATGCAAGATATGATATGTAATGCATATGCGTGCTCCGGAAGGGAAAGAAAGATCAAGGCGTCAACTTGGCAAACCAAGTATGCCGCTGGAAAGATGATGTGATTTCGGTCGAAATTGATATAAGGATCACCAGAAACGGATGCACGGTTTGCAAATGACAAGCAACACAAGAATGATGCAAAACTGCGATTAACAGCATGATAACACTTAGAATGCAACAAGAAACTAAGCTACTGCACTCCAACATAGCAACAAAGCATATGGAAGTGATGAGAAGAGATGCTTGACAAAACATGAACACTGAGCTACGGCTAAATCACACTAGAACAGGTTCAAACAAGCATGGCAAAAGTGCAAAAGATATCAGTTTCACAGACTTTGTGAAAATACTAACATGGCATAAACAACATCAGGAAGCAATGTTTGGAGCAAGCAAACAACATGCTACAGGAACATATCACGGTATGTTTCTACTAGATGCATAGAATAAAACTCCCTTAATGAACATGAGCCAAAAAGGCACAGAAGATATGATGGCACCCATGTAAACATAACAAGTTTTATTAACAGATTCAGACTTGGTGGAATTTCACAACATGGCAAAACAGATTCATGATAGCAACTGGGCATGCTTGTGTCACTCATCACAGTGCACTAAAAGACATGGAATAAACACTATCATGGAGTAGGCATGAAAATGAAGCTAACCATGTGCCAAACAACCTCATAGCATGCTTGAAATAAATCACACAAAAATGACAAAACATCATCATGATGTAAAATGACATGTTCATGAACTTGCTCAAATGCAAAAACCAATGCCACCACTGGATTGGTGGGATTTTTCTACCCCAAAAACATATATAATATGTGGGGGTTACTGCAGAAAAATCCCCACACATGCTCTAAGATGCAATCTGCCTAAAATGGCATGAAATAGAAATGGCATAAAACCTAGATGGACATGTATTGATCTGGACTTGCCAGATAAGGAAATGCTCGAATTGGAAAGGCCCAAAATGGACAATATTCCCGGTTGGGTTTAAAACAGAGGCATGAGGATGACATGTGGGCTCGTGGGTCCCATGTGTCATGTGTGAGGGTGCGCGTGTGGGTGTGTGGCTGGCAGGTGGGGCCGGCTGTGTGTGAGGCTGCGCAGGGGGCCCGTGGGTCCCACATGACAGTGGCTGGGCGGCTGGCCTCCAATCAGAGGAACTAGAGGAGTGGGCCGGCGCGGGGCGCAGAGCGGCGGAGGACCTCGCCAGAGTGGTCTCCGGTGGCCCAGGGACGCGGCAGAGGGATGCAACGGGTGCGTAGGGAGAAACCGCACACCTGCCTGGCACTCGATGCACCTAACGACGACGAAAACAACGCTGGTGATGTGCCGCAGAGGCGGCGGCAACGCACTCGCGTGCAGCGGTGAAGCGGCTTAACCTAACAACTAACGGCGACAGCGGGCCCTTCACGACGCGGAGACGTCGACGAGCAAGAGCGAAAGTGCTACGGGGGTCGGGGTTCTCGCCGGCGATGATTTCCGACAGAGAGGCGTTCGGGCATGCGCGGCTAGGGATGCTCGAGCGAGCGAACAAAGGGGAAATAAGGATGGGGTGACGCGGCTGCTCACCACGATCACAACGGTGGCCTCGACTGGTTGGGAGGTGGACGGAGTCGACGGTGAGGGCGATCTAACAGCTGCGGTGGCCGGAGTCGAAGATGAGGAAGACGACGACGCAGTGATGGATTCCGGCTCCAAGTAGTCGATGTCATGGACGTAGACTATGAGGGGGAAGAAGAAGGACACGACAGGCGAGGCTGGGGTTGATAGGGAGCTCGCCGACGACGATGCCGCACTCTCAGATGCGTTCGGGCACTCCGGAGCATGGTGGATCTAGAGGGTTAGGTGGCCTGGTGGCGGCAGGGAGAGGGAGAGGAAACCCTAGAGGGTAGGTAGGGCAAGGGGAAAAAGCTTATAGGGTCCCAAGGCGACGGGATAAAGCTCGCACGCTCTCGTGCTCGTGGTCCCCATGGCGACGGCGAGAGAAGAGGGAAACATCGGGTTAGAGGCTATAGTAAGGCGCTGACAACTGGGGCCGTCTTGGCCACGTGGGCGTGAAGCAGAGGGGGGTGCATGGGCGCGTGGGTGAGAAAAGGGGGAAGGCATCATACGCGCGGGCTAGCTAGGCTGGCTGGCGCGCGGCTAGATGGGCCTGCTTGGGAGGCCGAGGCCCAGGGGGTTGCTGCTGCTGGGTTGCTCTGCTGCCGCCGCTGCTTCCTCTTTTTTTCTATTTTCTTCAGACAGAAAACAAAAAGAAAAGCACAGGGGAATTGGGAAGGAGTTTGAGAGATATAACAATATTCTCAGGATCCTAAAATTGTGTAGTATTTAATAAAATTGATTTGGGAATTTTTAAAGTTAGAAAAATATTCCAAGTTTGAATTAGGTTCAAACTTGAAGCATTTTTTTATCCCAACCAAACCAAGTCCAATTTGGTGAAATTTGACAGAGAGGTGAGTGGCATGATGCTTGAATTGTGAGGAAGAGATGAACATTAAGGGAGGAGTGAAAAATGGCACTTGCCAAATAGAGAAAGAGAAGGAGGGGAGGGGGATGCAAAGGGGTGATCATGCATGAAACACACAATGCACATGATGAGCATGCTAAAATGCAACACCAGAAGCACAAAAGCAGCACTTGAAATGATCACAAATCAAACATGATGACAAAAGCAATACATAAAAGGAAATGGCATAGCAATGCAAAAAAAAACACCAAGCAACCAAAAGAAGCCAACCATGATAGACCCAAGGAATTGGATGAAGACCAAAATTAATACATTGCCAAAAAGGAAGGTTTTGTATTTGGGGTGTTACAACACTCCACCACTACAAGAGGATCTCGTCCCGAGATCTAGGACTAAAAGAACTCCGGATATTCGGAACGAAGGCGATCCTCGCGCTCCCAGGTGGCTTCTCGGTCGGAATGGTGTGACCACTTCACTTTCAGGAATTTGATTGACTTGTTTCGAGTCTTGCACTCGGTTTCTTCAAGAATAGAAATGGGATGCTCATGATAAGACAAATCTTTTTGGAGATCAATCTCTTCGAAGTTGATAGTGCGCTCAGGAGTCTTGAAGCACTTGCGAAGCTGTGACACATGAAACACATCGTGCACATTTGCGAAGTTGGATGGAAGCTCAAGTTGGTAGGCGAGGTTGCCTCTTTTGCCAATGATCTTGAAAGGACCAACGTATCTCGGGGCAAGCTTCCCTTTGATACCGAAATGATGAGTGCCTTTCATTGGAGAGACGCGGAGGTAGACATGGTCTCCGATCTCGAAAGCCAAGTCACTGTGCTTGCTATCATAGTAACTCTTCTGGTGCGATTGCGCGGCTTTGAGATTTTCATGGATGACTTTACACATTTCTTCAGCTTCTGGGATCAAGTTGTTGCCAAGAAGTTGGCGTTCACCAGTCTGACCAATTGAGAGGAGTACGGCACTTTTTGCCATAGAGAATCTCGAATGGGTCCTTGCCCGAACTCGCTTGGAAGCTGTTGTTGTAGGAGAACTCGGCATATGGAAGACAATCTTCCAACTTCATACCGAAGGAAATGACACAAGCCCTGAGCATATCTTCGGGGATTTGATTTACTCGCTCAACTTGGCCGCTTGTTTGAGGATGGAAAGCTATGCTGAAGCGAATGTTGGTGCCCATAGCCAGAACTTAGAAGTGAAGATGCTTCCGCAGTCTAAAGAGATCAATTGCAGAATACCATGCAAGGAGACAATCCTGGAGGTGTATAGCTCTGCCAACTGAGCTGCTGTGATAGATTCTTTGATTGGAAGGAAATGAGCCACTTTTGTAAGCTTGTCAATGACAACGAAAATAGCATCATTCCCACGCTTGGACTTGGGAAATCCAGTAAAGAAGTCCATCTTGATATGGTCAAACTTCCATTCCGGAATAGCAAGAGGTTGGAGGAGACTAGCTGGTCGTTGGTGTTCTGCTTTCACTCTTCGACAAACATCACATTCATTCACGAGTTGAGCAATCTCTCGCTTCATTCGAGTCCACCAAACGACTGCTTGAGGTCATGGTACATCTTCGTACTTCCAGGATGAATGGATAGAAGAGAATTGTGCGCCTGGTTCATTATGGCCTTCCTTAGATCACCTTTTGGAACCACAATCCGGTCCTCGAAGAATAGAGTGTCTTTGTCATCAATGCGATAGCACTTGTATTTGGGTTGGCTCTTGGCAATACCATGATTCACCTTCTTCACCATGGTATCTAGGAGTTGTGCCTCACAGATTTGATCCTCCAAAGTAGGAGAGACTTGAAGGTTGGCAAGAAAGCCTTGAGGAACAACTTGGAGATTCAGTTTGTGGAAAGCTTCACAAAGGTCCGGTTGGAATGACTTGAGGATTAAGCTATTGTAATAAGCCTTCCCGCTCAAAGCATCTGCAATGACATTGGCCTTGCCTGGAGTATATTCAATACTCGGATTGTACTCTTGAATCATTTCGACCCATCGAGTTTGCCTGAGGTTGAGGTTGGGTGGAGTGAAGATGTACTTGAGGCTCTTATGATCTGTGAAAATGTCCACTTTCTTTCCCAACAAGAGATGTCTCCAGGTTAATAACACATTGACAACTGTCACCAACTCAAGATCGTGAGTGGGGTAGTTCCTTTCATTGGGCTTCAACTGATGAGAGGTGTAGACCACAACTTTCTTCTCTTGCATTAACACAGTGCCGAGACCTTGCAAGGAAGCATCACAGAAAACTTCGAATGGCTTGGATTCATTAGGAGGAGTTAAGACAGGAGCTGTGACTAACTTATCTTTGAGGGTGTTGAAAGCAATGTCACATTCAGGCGTCCAGACATACTTGACATGCTTCTAGAGGAGGTTGGAAAGAGGCTTTGCAATCTTAGAGAAATTGTCAACGAGTCTTCGGCAATAGCTTGCAAGTCCAAGAAAACTGCGAAGCTGCTTGACATTCTGAGGAGGTTCCCATTTCACAATTGCAGACACCTTCTCAGGATTAACAGCGATGCCCTTGGTGGAGATGATATGACAAAGGTAAAGAACCTCATCAAGCCAAAACTCACACTTTGAAAACTTCGCATAGAATTGATGCTCTCTGAGCTTGTCGAGCACCAATCTCAAATGCTTGGCATGATCCTCCTTATTCTTGGAGAAGACCAAGATATCATCGAGATACACCAGGACGAAATCATTTGTGTAAGGGTTGAAGATGAAGTTCATCATGAGAGAGAACGTCGGAGGAGCATTGACAAGGCTGAAAGACATGAAAATATATTCATAAGAACCAAAGCTTGTTCTGAATGCTGTCTTGGGGATATCTTGTTCAGAATGCGAATCTGATGATAACCCATACAGAGGTCAAGCTTGGAGAATACTTTGGCACCCTTAAGTTGCTCGAATAGCTCATTGATGTTGGGAAGTGGATACTTGTTCTTAATTGTCTTCTTGTTCAATGGATGGAGTCGGTCTGTTCCATCCTTCTTCTGGACAAAAAGAACACCACAACCACATGGAGATGAACTCGGTCTGATCAGACCCGAACACTCTTGTTCATCGAGTTCTTTCTTCAATTCCTTCAACTCCTATGGTCCAAGCTTGTAAGGAAGCTTGCAAACGGTTCCGTACCAGGCTCAAGATCGATAACGAATTCAACTGGCCGGTGAGGAGGCATTCCTGGAAGCTCTTCTAGAAAGACGTCTTGGTATTCACAAATGACTGGAATCTGAGAGATGGCATTCAACTTGCCCTTCTCATTGAGAGAAAACAGTCGAATGGTTTCATCATGAGCGGCATAGA
Organism: Triticum dicoccoides; assembly: GCF_002162155.2. NCBI lineage: Eukaryota > Viridiplantae > Streptophyta > Magnoliopsida > Poales > Poaceae > Triticum > Triticum dicoccoides. The sequence goes on along the minus strand of NC_041392.1, from coordinate 460,130,174 downwards.
TGATCACATCCTCCTCAGAGTGTGTCAATTGAATCTCTCCGGCAGCACAATCAAGTTGAGCCTTGTGCTTAGAAAGCCAGCCCATGCCGAGAATTAGATCAATATCCGAGTCACCAAGAACAATTGGAGAAGACAGAAATTTATAGTTTCCCATCTTGATGGAAACATCCCAAACCATGGAGCTTGCGTTCACGAATTTACCCGGAGAGACAACTGACAACGGTCTAGGCAAATCTTGAAAAACCAACTCATGCTTAGATGCAAATGGTCTTGAGATGAAGCTATGCGATGCACCCGTATCAACTAAAAATTTTGCAGGGAAGTCATTAACAGGGAGGTTACCCATGATCACTTCTGAAGAATCCTCTGCCTGAGCTGCGTTCATCATGTTCACCTTTGCAGACTTGGAATTATGCTTGACCACTGCATTGCTGGAAGATCTCACAGGAGGAGGAGGCGGAAGGTGCCTTTGATTGAAGCACTTGTTTGCATAGTGCCCTTTCTGCTGACACTTGTTGCAAGTCACTTCTAAGAGCGGACGATGATAAGGAGCACTTGACCTTGGAGCTTAAGACTGAGATTTGTTCTGATAGCCTGGGTTGGGTGGGTGCGAAGATCCATTGCCACCTTTGCTCTTCCGCTGGTAGGGCTGACGAAACGGAGGAGGAGGCATCCAGAACTTCTGTTGCATAGCTGCCACTTGTGAGGAAGAAGAGGAATGAACTGCATCCCTGACTCTCTTCTTAGAAGCCTCACACCTGAGCTAAGCAGCTTCTTGCTTGAGTGCCATGTTATAGAATTGATCGGACTTAGTCGGCTCAAGAAGCACGAGAGCTAACTACAGATCTTCTCTGAGGCCACCTCTGAATTAATAGATCATACTCTTTTCGTCAGGAACGTCTTTTTTAGCGAAGCGAGCAAGTTTCTGAAACTGGATATTGTATTGATACATGGACATGCTGCCTTTCTTGAGATTGCGGAACTCCTCACGCTTGCTCTCAACAACACTTGGTGGGATATGATGAGCTTTGAAGTCTCGGCGGAAATCATCCCAGGTAATCACACGACCTCCTCTAGAATCTTTGTATTGTTGAAACCACTCAGCAGATTGGTACTTGAGTTGAAACGAAGCAAACTTGACAAAGTCCTCAGGCCTGACATTGCTACATTCAAAATTCTTGCAGATGTCCACGAGCCAATCGTCGACGTCTGTGGCCTCGACACAGTTGCTGAAGGACTTCGGCTGATTTGCAAGGAACTGGTTGAGGGTAGCAAACTGAGGCTGATTGTTGAAATTCCCTTCGCCTTGATTTCCTTGGTTGCCTTGACCTTGGTTGCGCTCTTGCAAGAGTTGCAAAAGCATCTGAGTGTTGGTGTTGGTGGCTGCCATGACAACTTGCCATGCCTCCGGAGGTGGAGGTGGTGGCGGAGGGTTCGACTGATTCCCATCATTGCATTCCGGATTCAGACGCGTTGGAGGAGCCATCTTGAAGAGGGTGACATCCGTTAGAATCTACATAGATAGATAGACAAGCTGAATCAATGGATAGAAATTGCAACATATGGTCTTCACAATAAACATTTGAACAAGGATGAACAAATGAATTCCAAAGTAAATCATCAGACATCCATTAAGGTGAGAAGCCACTTAGATAAAGGTAGATGAATAAAGCAACAAGGTACGAATATGAACAAATAAGTGGTAAGGATTACCTAATCACAAACCAAATATCTGCGGGAAGAAATACTAGAGCTACTTGAATTCCCACCTATAAAACTCCTGAAACTTTATGGTTATGCAATCAGGTGTTGGGGATACAGGGGAAGCATAATATCTCACCCAAACTAACAATCCCTACATCTAGCTGTATCCATCCTTCAACACATAACCAAGAAACCTTCGGAAATCATGTACCTCAACCTTCGAAAAGCATCCGTTATACGAGTTATGGCAATACTCCTGAACTCCTGCCCCAGTATTGGGTGGCGTCGAGGTTATCTCACCAACAACTGCATAAAAGAGATTTTCGATGTCGGCGAACTCAGGTATTCCAGAACTGCAACAATAAAATTGTGACGACAACACCTCGGAGCTCAACTCCCCGGGACACTGCCACAACCCCTAAATGTCAGGAGGAACCAAGAACAATGTTCTCGTCACAAGACTATCGGAACGATTCCAAGAAACCCGCGTGATCCTAAATAAAATTTCTTGAAATTTGAGGAGAGGAAAGTCAAAACTTCTACGTCAGGAGGCCTCACCAGAGCGATGAAGGGACTAAGGAGTAAAAAGAATCCTACTCTCCGATATATATAATCCTAAGACTCAAAACATTTTGTTCTAGACTCAACAACACCAACGATTCGATCAAGCAGGGGATCCTAAGTCGGGGATGGCTCTGATTACCAACTTGTAACACCCACAATGCGGCTATATATCCCACATGTCGAGGCACGACTTAGAGGCATAACCGCATGGTGGTTTAGTCGCAAGTGGGGTAATCTTCACACAATCCCATGTACCGAATAAGAAAGGTATAAAGAGTTGGCTTACAATCGCCACTTCACACAATACATAAATAATTCATACATCATCCAAATACACTCAAAGACCGACTATGGTCAAATCCAAAAGAAAAGGAAGATAAACCCCAAATGCTAGATCCCCGATCGTCCCAACTGGGCTCCACTACTGATCATCAGGAAACGAAACATAGTAACGACCCAAATCCTCATCAAACTCCCACTTGAGTTCGGTAGCATCACCTGCACTGGTATCGTCGGCACCTGCAACTGTTTGGAAGTATCCATGAGTCACGAGGACTCAGCAATCTCACACATGCGAGATCAAGACTATTTAAGCTTATGGGTAGGGTAAGGTAATGAGGTGGAGCTGCAGCAAGCACTAAGCATATATGGTGGCTAACATACACAAATAAGAGCGGGAAGAGAAGCAACACAATGGTCGAGAAGCTCGAAGTGATCAAGAAGTAATCCTGAAACTACTTACGTTCAAGCATAACAACTAGCAAGTAAAGATAGAAGTGATTTCGAGGGTATGGTCATCTTGTCTGCAATGTTCTCAGAGTTATCGAAAGCTTGACCCTCGTTAGCGTACTCAACAGGTTCCTTGTTCAGGCACTTGTCTCCCGGCTCTACCCAAGGCAAGAACACAAGCAATAGGACAACAATCAATCACGGTGCAATGCACAAGCAACATGATGCAATACATGGCATGATATGCAAGATATGATATGCAATGCATATGCGTGCTCCGGAAGGGAAAGAAAGATCAAGGCGTCAACTTGGCAAACCAAGTATGCCACTGGAAAGATGAGGTGATTTCGGTTGAGTTTGATATATGGATCACCGGAAACGTATGCACGGTTTGCAAATGACAAGCAACACAAGAATGACGCAAAACTGTGATTAACAGCATGATAGCACTTAGAATGCAACAAGAAACTAAGCTACTGCACTCCAACATAGCGACAAAGCATATGGAAGTGATTTACAAGAGATGCTTGACAAAACATTAACACTGAGCTACAGCTAAATCAGACTATAACAGGTTCAAACAAGCATGACAAAAGTGCAAAAGATATCAGTTTCACAGACTTTGTGAAAATACTAACATGGCATAAACAACATCATGAAGCAATGTTTGGAGCAAGCAAACAACATGCTACAGGAACATACCATGGAAAACAAAGGCATGGCATGTTTCTACTAAATGCATAGAACAAAACTCCCTTAATGAACATGAGCCAAAAAGGCACAGAAGATATGATGGCACCCATGTAAACATAGCAAGCTTTATTAACAGATTCAGACTTGGTGGAATTTCACAACATGGCAAAATAGATTCATGATAGCAACTTGGCATGCTTGTGTCACTCATCATAGTGCACTAAAATACATGGAATAAACACTATCATGGAGTAGGCATGAAAATGAAGCTAACCATGTGCCAAACAACCTCATAGCATGCTTGAAATAAATCACACAAAAATGACAAAACAACATCATGATGTAAATGACATGTTCATGAACTTTCTCAAATGCAAAAACCAATGTCACCACTAGATTGGTGGGATTTTTCTACCCCAAAAACATATATAATATGTGGGGGTTACTGCAAAAAAATCCCCACATATGCTCGAAGATGCAACCTGCCTAAAATAGCATGAAATAGAAATGGCATAAAACCTACATGGACATGTCCCGATCTGGACTTGCCAGTTAAGGAAAGACCTGAATTAGAAAGGCCCAAAATGGACAATAAGCGCGGTTGGGTTTAAAACAGAGGCATGAGGATGACATGTGGGCCCATGGGTCCCACGTGTCATGTGTGAGGGTGGGCGTGTGGGTGTGTGGCTGGCTGTGTGTGAGGCTGCGCAGGGGGCCCGTGGGTACCACATGGTAGTGGCTGGGCGGCTAGCCTCCAAACAGAGGAAGCAGAGGAGCGGGTCGGCGCGGGGCAGAGCGGCGGAGGAGCTCGCCGAAGTGGTCTCCGGTGGCCCAGGGACGCGGCGGAGGGATGCAACGGGTGTGCAGGGAGAAACCGCACACCCGCCTGGCACTCGATGCACCTAACGACGACGAAAACAATGCTGGTGACGTGTGTCAGAGATGGCGACGACGCACTCACGCACGACGGTGAAGCGGCTTAACGTAACAACTAACGGCGACAACGGGCCCTTCGCGACGCGGAGATGTCGACGGGCAAGAGTGAAAGCGCTATGGGGGTCGGGGTTCTCACCGGCGATGAGTTCCGACGGAGAGGCGTTCGGGCGTGCATGGCTAGGGATGCTAGAGCGAGCGAACAAAGGGGAAAGAAGGATGGGGTGACACGACTGCTCACCACAATCACGGCGGTGGCCTCGACTGGTGAAAGGATCGAGAAGAGGTGTCTAGAGGGGGGTGATTAGACACTAAGTGCCAAAAGTTGCAGTATTTAATATTCTAAAGTTTAAGTGGAGTTTAAGCACAAGTTTAACAAACACAATACATATCAAGCAAGCATGCAATGAGTATATGAGCAGCGGAAAGTAAAGCATGCAACTTGCAAGAATGTAAGGAGAAGGATTTGGAGTATTCAAACGCAATTGGAGACACAAATGTTTTTGTCGTGGTTCCGATAGGTGGTGCTATCGTACATCCACGTTGATGGAGACTTCAACCCACGGAGGGTAACGGTTGCGCGAGTCCACGGAGGGCTCCACCCACGAAGGGTCCACGAAGAAGGAACCTTGTCTATTCCATCACGGCCGTCGCCCATGAAGGACTTGCCTCACTAGCGGTAGATCTTCACGAACAAGGCGATCTCCTTGCCCTTACAAACTCCTTGGTTCAACTCCACAATCTTGTTGGAGGCTCCCAAGTGACACCTAGCCAATCTAGGAGACACCACTCTCCAAGAAGTAACAAATGGTGTGTTGATGATGAACTCCTTGCTCTTGTGCTTCAAATGATAGTCTCCCCAACCCTCAACTCTCTCTCATAGGATTTGGATTTGGTGGAAAGAAGATTTGAGTGGAAAGCAACTTGGGGAAGGCTAGAGATCAAGATTCATATGGTTGGAATGGAATATCTTGACCTCAACACAAGTGTAGGTGGTTCTCTCTCAGAAAATGTGTATTGGAAGTGTAGGTATGTTCTGATGGCTCTCTCCACGAATGAAGAGTGGGTGGAGGGGTATATATAGCCTCCACACAAAATCGAACCGTTACACACAATTTTCCAAACTCGGTGGGACCGAATGGTTAAACTCGGTCGGACCGATTCAGCAAACCTAGTGACCGTTAGGATTTTCGGTGGGACAGAGATGCAACTCGGTAGGACCGATATGGTTAGGGTTAGGGCATAACGTAATCTCGGTGTGACCGATTACACAAACTCGATGGGACCGATTTTGGTAATAAGCTAACCAGAGGGTTTGCATTGTAATCTCGGTAGTACTGATTGCTCAAACTCGGTGAGACCGATTTTGGTAATGGACATACACAGAGTGATTACAATCCCATCTCGGTGAGACCGAGATCCCTATCGGTGAAACTGATTTGCTAGGGTTTGTGGCAGTGGCTATGACATTTGAAACTCGATGGAGCCGGATAGATAGAATCGGTGGGGCCGAGTTTGACTTTTGGTTTAGGTCATATGTGGATGTGGGAAGGTAGTTGAGGGTTTTGGAGCATATCACTAAGCACTTTGAGCAAGCAAGCCATTAAGCAACACCTCATCCCCTCTTGATAGTATTGGCTTTTCCTATAGACTCAATGTGATCTTGGATCACTAAAATAGAAAATGTAGAGTCTTGATCTTGAAGCTTGAGCCAATCCTTTGTCCTTAGCATCTTGAAGGGGTTCCACATCCTCTAGTCCATGCCACACCATTGTGTAACTTATCTGAAACATACTAGGTAAAAGTGTTAGTCCAACAAGAGATATGTTGACATTAATTACCAAAACCACCCAGGGAGCACTTGTGCTTTGAATCTCCCCCTTTTTGGTAATTGATGACAACATACATCAAAGCTTTAGATAAAGATATAGAGAATAGCAAGTAAAGCTTTGGAAAGACATGTAACACGCATAGGCTCCCCCTACATGTATGCAATCATGTGAATATAGAATATAGGAGCATGTGAATGCGTAAACATGACAGAGTAAGCAGTGTGTTACATATATCTTGGCTATATGCATCAGAGCAAATGATGTGAATGTGAGAAATGTACCTTCATGCTCATGAGTCCTTCTTGCAAACAGTATGTACATCAGCAAGAAGTTCTCATTCACATGACTGTGATGCATGTACTTACCTTGTGGTCTTGAGTTGGCTTAGGATGGGATGAACCTGCGCAAACAAGGTTAAATAACACAGATACACCTACTGACTAGAGCAAGCAAGAGAAACCACAAGAGAACCAAGACTGGGATGACATGTAGAGTGAGTACTAAGTACCACATTGGATATAGACATGTCCCCAAAGGTAAAGATATGCAATAAAATCAAAGATTTCCTTCCCTTAGATGTCTTGCTCCCCCTGAATCTGCATGGGATATTGGGAGAAAATAGGGAACAGAAAATCAGAGCAACAAAAAAGAAGACAACAGAGATTGAGCTAAAGCAAGCAACCAAACATGTCTTTCCCCTCTTAAAGAAATGTGACATCTCTCCTCTTGAACACCAAGCATCTGGGGTCTTTGATGATTTTACTTTCTCCTAGTTGAGAAACTCTCTCCTCCTTAGTATTCTCTCTTTCTCCCCCTATAGGAAGGATTAAGCTTTGATGTGATCTCTCTCTCCCCCTTTGACATCAATTTCCAAGAAGGGCTCTTCTCGACATGTGATACAAATGGTTTGGTCCTCGAGTCATAGAGCAAAGCAGCATGTCTAATATGATGCTGGTAGAGGACAAGAATCATTGAGTGGAGCTGGAGCAAACAGAAATCAGGAATAAGTGGCAAGTTGGTTTTCCTGTGGTGGAATCGGTGACTCCGAGTTGTGTGCTTCGGTTGCACCGAAAGATTTCGGTTGGGCCGAAGAGAACAAACCGGTGTGACCGAGTTCATTAGAGTGAAACCACTTGTCACCTCAGCTCACTAGACAAGTAAAATCTCACAAGGATATGCAAGGAATTTACTGAAGGATTTGCAATGAATTGGATGCAGAAAATGTAGAACAAAAAGGAAAGGAAAGAAACTAAAAGTTCTAGATGAAGTTTTTTTGTTTTTGTTTTTTTGAAAAGGGGAAACAAATATGCAAATGCAAAAGCACGGAGAAACACTAGAGAACTTCATCTAGAAATGGTCGGTGACAAAGTCACCTATGTTAGAGTATATTGACTTAGGAGTCAAGTGAGAGCACTTGATCATAGGTCATACTCATCGTTTAAGCTCAAAATGGGGTTAACATTTTCCGTTTAAGCATCTTGATGTATTCACATCTTGTCGAGTTGCTTTGGCTCATGACTTGGAGTAAAGCTTCTCTAAGATGGAATAACATACCTTGGGTGGTGGTGTTGATCTTGATCATGTAGTTGAACTTGTGTGGGCTGCTCAAGGTTGATGTAGTTCATCAAGGGTTGGGAGCACCACTTGGAATTTGAGTTCATATACCTACATGGGTTAGCTTTGCAAGGAAGAGCACTTGTGTATCAAAAATGACAATCATGAGACTCAACATAGAATTTGCCAAAGGATATGTTTGAATGGTTTCGTGCTTCCTTGTCTTCAACCACCATTGTGTAGAGACTCGGTGATGTAGAAATTGCTCAAGATGTGAGTGTGTGGCAATCTCATAGATTTAGATTCATCCAAGTACCTACACGGGTTGGATACCATGCAAGGTACAAATATATCCAAGACATATGAATAGCATCATAAGAGAAATATCGAGGATTAGTCATAGGCTCATGCCCCGCATGTATCAAATGGAGTTCCTACTCCAAGTTTGAAGCATGAATGATGTTCAATTCACCTCTAAACCTGCAAAAAACTTTCTCATCAAGTGGTTTAGTGAATATATCCGCCAATTGCTTATCGGTGCGAACATGCTTAAGGTTAATGTACCCTTTTGCAACATGATCTCGAATGAAATGATGACGAACTTCAATATGCTTAGTTCGAGAATGTTGCACGGGATTGTGAGCAATCTTAATAGCACTTTCATTGTCACATAGCAATGGAACATGTTTCACATATATCCCATAATCTTTAAGATTTTGGGTCATCCAAAGTAATTGAGCGCAACATGAACCAGCGGCAATGTATTCCGCTTCGGCGGTGGATAAGGATACCGAGTTTTGTTTCTTGGAAGACCAAGACACAAGAGATCTACCAAGGAATTGACAAGTACACGAAGTGGATTTTCTATCAACCTTGTCTCCGGCATAGTCCGAATCGGAGTAGCCAACAAGATCAAAAGAGGACCTCTTAGGATACCAAATGCCAAAATTTGGTGTATGGATTAGGTATCTCACTATCCTTTTCACAGCCTTAAGATGACACTCTTTAGGAGCAGCTTGATATCGTGCACACATGCACACACTTAGCATAACATCGGGATGAGAGGCACATAGATATAACAATGAACCAATCATAGAGCGATAAACCTTTTGATCAACCGGTTCACCATCTTTGGTCAAATCAAGATGTCCACTAGTAGGCATGGGTGTAGTCATACCCTTGCATTCTTGCATATTGAACTTCTTGAATAAGTCCTTGGTGTACTTCGTTTGAGAGACAAAGGTACCTTCCTTAGTTTGCTTGATTTGCAAACCGAGAAAGAATTTGAGTTCACTCATCATAGACATCTCAAACTTCTCCGACATTAGCTTTCCAAACTTCTCACTAAAATGAGGGTTAGTTGAACCAAATATGATATCATCAACATAAATTTGGCACACAAATAGTTCTCCATTAACCCTTTTAGTAAAAAGAGTAGAATCAATTTTACCAATTTCAAAGCCTTTTTCAATAAGGAACTTGGTCAAGCATTTATACCATGCTCTAGGAGCCTGTTTAAGACCATAAAGGGCTTTGTGAAGTTTGTAAACATGATTAGGTTTCTTAGGATTGACGAAGTCGGGAGGTTGCTTAACATAAACTTCTTCCTCAATTTTTCCATTTAGAAAAGCACTTTTAATGTCCATTTGGTACAAGGTGATATCATGGTGATTAGCATAAGCAAGTAAGATGCGAATGGACTCAAGTCTAGCAACGGGAGCATATGTCTCACCATAGTCCATACCTTCAACTTGTGTGTAGCCTTGGGCGACGAGACATGCTTTGTTGCGAACCACTTGTCCATCTTTATCTTGCTTGTTGCAAAACACCCATTTGGTACCAATGATGTTGTGGTTGTTGTCGGGCTTCTCGACCAATGTCCACACTTGATTTCTCTCAAAGTTGTGTAGCTCTTCTTGCATAGCGTTTATCCAGTCCAGATCCTCCAATGCTTTCTTCAACCTTCATAGGTTCAATGCTAGAGATGAATGAGTAATGTTCACAAAAGTTAGCTAAACGAGTTTTAGAGCGAGTGATTCTCCCGGTTTGGATATCATTGTAGATTTGCTCGACGGGATGATCCTTAGCAATTCTTGCTTGAACTTGTGAAAGCTTTTGCTTGGGGTCGGGGTGGAACATCCTCTTCATCTTGTGCTTCTTCTTGGCCTTCTTCATTGTTGACGTTGTCGTTCTCTTGTCGTGGTGGAGAAGGAGGTTGTTGATGTTCATCTTGGTGCGCTTCCTCGTTTTCTTCATCTTGGCGTGTCCCACTTGTGGATGCTTCCGTATCAACTCTTGGTTCACCTTGTCGTGAGGTAGAAGCTTCCACTTGAATGGACGAGGTACTCTCCTTCACTTCCGTTGGACGAATCTTCCCAATGGACAAGTCTTGAATTGCTTCCGAAGGGTCTTTGTCTCCTACATCAATTGGCAATTTCTCTACTTGCGAGCCGTTAGATTCATCAAACTTCACATCTACCGTCTCTTCAACCTTTCGGGTGAAATTGTTGTAGACACGGTAAGTGTGAGAGTTTGAGCGATAACCAAGTAGGAAACCTTCATGAGATTTAGGAGCAAATTTAGAACGATGATGCTTATCAAGAATGTAGCACTTTGAGACGAATACTCGAAAGTATCCAACTTGGGGTTTGTTACCGGTGAGGAGCTCGTATGCCGTCTTGCCGAGTAGCTTGTGAAGATACAAGCGATTTGTTGCATGACAAGCTATCTCAACCGCTTCCACCCAAATGTGCTTTGGCGTTTTGTACTCATCAAGCATCGTTCTTGCCATCTCGATAAGAGTCCGGTTCTTCCTTTCAACAACTCCATTTTGTTGAGGTGTGTACATAGCCGAGAACTCGTGTGAAATCCCTTCTTCGTCAAGAAAGGTGTCCACATTTGCATTCTTGAACTCCGTTCCGTTGTCGCTCCGAACCTTCTTGATCTTCACATCAAATTGATTTTGGGCCTTCCTAGCGAAGTTTTTGAAGATCTTTTGGACCTGTGATTTGTCATCAAGAAAGAACACCCACGTAAATCTTGAAAAATCATCAACTATGACTAGACGAAATGAGTTACCACCGAGACTCTTGTAGGCATTTGGACCAAAGAGATCCATGTGAAGTAGCTCGAGTGGTCTTCTTGTGGTCATGATGTTCTTCATGCGGTGACTTCCTCAAACTTGTTTCCCTGCTTGACAAGCACTACAAAGTCTATCCTTGTCAAATATGACATCTTTTATTCCAAGGATATGATCACCTTTAATAAGCTTATCAAGATTTCGCATACCAACATGACCTAGTCTTCTATGCCACAACCAGCCTTTAGAAGATTTGGTAATTAAGCAAGTTCTAGGTTGAGCCTTTTTAGTGAAATCAACAATGTAAAGATCTCATCTATGTATACCGGTAAAGACCATTTTATGATTGTCTCTATGAAACACTTGGCAATCTACTTCAGTGAATAAGACATTGAAACCGAAATCCGCAAGTCTAGAAACTGAAAGTAAATTGTATCCAAGGGATTCAACGAGCATGACATTTTGTATGGAGCTATCATGTGAGATGGCCACCTTACCAAGGCCAACCACCTTACCCTTTGAATTATCACCAAAAGTGACATATTTTCGAGGGCCGTCGTTTTCAGCAAGCTCACAGAACATATCTTTATCTCCGGTCATATGGTCAGTACATCCACTATCAAGGACCCATTCCTTTCCTCCAGCCATGTAGCCGTGAAGATTTGCCATAAGACCAAAATGCCTCATTGCATCATCAAGATCATAGTCACTATCATCATCTTCATCATAGTATCCATGTTCAACATCATCTTGTGATTGATCAATTCCTAGAGAGGGTAATTCATTAGATAAATGATCATCACAATTGTTACCTTTATGAATTCTAATAGCTTCGGATATGATATTGCTAATGATTCCAACATTTCCTTTAGCACGCATGAGATTGGTAAGCTCAAATAGACAATCACCAAAGCTAGGATCACTAGAGTTCATCTTACTCAAGGCAATAGACTTATGGAGAATTTCATCTAAATTTTTCAAGGAATAATCTGGAAATCATTCCTCAAGAAATCTCCATATGGTGTAGGCACACTTGAGAGTAGGCAAACATCTAATCAAGTTTCTAGGCAAGCCTCTAATGATGAGCTCAACAGTTCTAAGATTGCGAATCATGTCAATATCTTCATCTAGGGTAGGGTGCAAAGGATCAACATGAGGTGCACAAGGGCTAGTAATGTACTTGTTCAAATGATATTCATTGAAAATCTCAAGCATTTCACTTTTCCACTCATTAAAATACTCTCCATCAAGAATAGGCACTCTATGTCTAAGACTCCCCAAAGTAGACACATCCATCTTCCTCCAATGGTGTTTAAACCAAGGCAATGGAGACCAAAGCTCTGATACCAATTGAAAGGATCGAGAAGAGGTGTCTAGAGGGGGGTGATTAGACACTAAGTGCCAAAAGTTGCAGTTTTTAATATTCTTAAGTTTAAGTGGAGTTTAAGCACAAGTTTAACAAACACAATACATATCAAGCAAGCATGCAATGAGTATATGAGCAGCGGAAAGTAAAGCATGCAACTTGCAAGAATGTAAAGAGAAGGGTTTGGAGTATTCAAACGCAATTGGAGACACGGATGTTTTTGTCGTGGTTCCGATAGGTGGTGCTATCGTACATCCACGTTGATGGAGACTTCAACCCACGGAGGGTAACGGTTGCGCGAGTCCACGGAGGGCTCCACCCACGAAGGGTCCACAAAGAAGCAACCTTGTCTATTCCATCACGGCCGTCGCTCACGAAGGACTTGCCTCACTAGCGGTAGATCTTCACGAAGTATGAGATCTCCTTGCCCTTACAAACTCCTTGGTTCAACTCCACAATCTTGTTGGAGGCTCCCAAGTGACACCTAGCCAATCTAGGAGACACCACTCTCCAAGAAGTAACAAATGGTGTGTTGATGATGAACTCCTTGCTCTTGTGCTTCAAATGATAGTCTCCCCAACACTCAACTCTCTCTCACAGGATTTTGATTTGGTGGAAAGAAGATTTGAGTGGAAAGCAACTTGGGGAAGGGTAGAGATCAAGATTCATATGGTTGGAATGGAATATCTTGACCTCAACACAAGTGTAGGTGGTTCTCTCTCAGAAAATGTGTATTGGAAGTGTAGGTATGTTCTGATGGCTCTCTCCACGAATGAAGAGTGGGTGGAGGGGTATATATAGCCTCCACACAAAATCGAACCGTTACACACAATTTTCCAAACTCGATGGGACTGAATGGTTAAACTCGGTCGGACCGATTTAGCAAACCTAGTGACCGTTAGGATTTTCGGTGGGACTGAGATGCAACTCGGTAGGACCGATATGGTTAGGGTTAGGGCATAACGTAATCTCGGTGTGACCGATTACACAAACTCGATGGGACCGATTTTTGTAATAAGCTAACCAGAGGGTTTGCATTGTAATCTCGGTAGTACTAATTGCTCAAACTCGGTGAGACCGATTTTGGTAATGGACATACACAGAGAGATTACAATCCCATCTCGGTGAGACCGAGATCCCTATCGGTGAAACCGATTTGCTAGGGTTTGTGGCAGTGGCTATGACATTTGAAACTCGGTGGCGCCGGATAGATAGAATCGGTGGGGCCGAGTTTGACTTTTGGTTTAGGTCATATGTGGATGTGGGAAGGTAGTTGAGGGTTTTGGAGCATATCACTAAGCACTTTGAGCAAGCAAGCCATTAAGCAACACCTCATCCCCTCTTGATAGTATTGGCTTTTCCTATAGACTCAATGTGATCTTGGATCACTAAAATAGAAAATGTAGATTCTTGATCTTGAAGCTTGAGCCAATCCTTTGTCCTTAGCATCTTGAAGGGGTTCCACATCCTCTAGTCCATGCCACTCCATTGTTGAACTTATCTGAAACATACTAGGTAAAAGTGTTAGTCCAACAAGAGATATGTTGACATTAATTAACAAAACCACCCAGGGTGCACTTGTGCTTTCAACTGGTCGGGAGGTGGACGGAGTTGACAGTGAGGGTGATCGAATAGCTGCGGTGGCCGGAGTCGAAGATGAGGAAGAAGACGACGCAGCGACAGGTTCCGGCTCCATGTAGTCGACGTCGTGGACGTAGACAACGACAGGGAAGAAGGAGGACATGGCAGGCAAGTCCGGGGTCGACGGAGAGCTCGCCGACGATGATCCCGCGCTCTCAGATGCGTTCGGGCACGACAGAGCATAGTGGATCTGGAGGGTTAGGTGGCCTGGCGGCAGCAGGGAGAGAGATAGAGGAAACCCTAGAGGGTAGGTAGGGCAAGGGGAAAAAGCTTATAGGGGCCCATGGCGATGGGACGAAGCTCGCATGCTCTCGTGCTCGCGGTCCCCATGGCGATGGCGAGAGGAGAGGGAAACGGCGGGTTAGAGGCTACAGTAAGGCGCTGACAGCTGCGGCCGGCTTGGCCACGTGGGCGTGAAGCAGAGGGGGGTGCGTGGGCGCGTGGGTGAGAAAAGGGGGAAGGCATCATACGAGATGGGCCTGCTTGGGAGGCCGATGCCCGGGGGGTTGTTCCTGCTGCTGTGTTGCTCTGCTGCCACTCCTGCTTCCTCTTTTTTTTTTCTATTTTCTTCAGACAGAAAACAAAAATAAAAGCACAGGGGAATTGGGAAGGAGTTTGAGAGATATAAAAATATTCTCAGGATCCTGAAATTGTGTAGTATTTAGTAAAATTGATTTGTGAATTTTTAAAGGTAGAAAAATATTCCAAGTTCGAACTAGTTTCAAACTTGAAGCATTATTTATCCCAACCAAACCAAATTTGGTGAAACTTGACAGAGAGGTGAGGGTCATGATGCTTGATTTGTGAGGAAGAGATGAACATTAAAGGAGGAGTGAAAAATGGCAGTTGCCAAATAGAAGAAAGAGAAGGAGGGGAGGGGGATGCAAAGGGGTGATCATGCATGAAACACACAATGCCGATGATGAGCATGCTAAAATGCAACATTACCAGAAGCACAAAAGCTGCACTTGAAATGATCACAAAGCAAACATGATGACAAAAGCAATACATAAAAGGAAATGGCATAGCAATGCAAAAAAACAACAACACCAAGCAACCAAAAGAAGCCAACCACGATAGACCCAAGGAATTGGATGAAGACCAAAATTAATACATTGCAAAAAAGGAAGGTTTTGCATCTGGGGTGTTATAGTATGCCTCCATGTGCTCGTCCTTCGGCTCATATACCTTGTTGGAGAAGTTGACGAGGAGCTGCGAGTCGCCCCTGATGGTGAGGCGCTTCACCCCCAGGGCCACCGCGGCCTTGAGGCCAGAGATGAGGCCTTCGTACTCCACGATGTTGTTGGAGACCTTCTCGCCTTGCTGGAAGCAGAGCTGCACGATGTAGTAGAGCTTGTCCTGAGTAGGCGAGATGAGCACTGCTCTAGCCCCCGCGCCCTGGCGTGTGAACACGCCATCGAAATACATGACCCAACCATTTGGTGCTTCACTTCCTGGCGAGAGGGATTGGTCCTCGCCTACTTCAAAACCCGGGGTGTCAGTCCATTCTGCCATAAAGTCGGCGAGCATGGCCCCCTTGATGACCCTAGTTGTGCTGAACTCCAGTTGGAATGCTTGCAGCTCGATGTTCCATTCGGCGACTCTTCCAGGAGCGTTGGGGCTCCTAAGTACCCTCTCCAGTGGGTAGGCCGAGACGACCTTGATTGGGTGACCTTGGAAGTAGTGTCGCAATTTCCGTGAGGCCACCAAAAGCACGGGCAAGAGCTTCTGAGGCATGGGGTACCATGCCCTTGCATCTCACAGCACCATGCTTACGAAATACACTGGCTGCTCGACGAGGGCGAGAACATCAACGGAGCTTGTGCCCGCCGACAGTTGGGGCGTCTCCTGAGATGACAGCACCCAAGAGCCCGATCGCCTGCTGGGACCTTTGCTGGCCCCACGAACGCCGCCTTGCTGGGCCTAGTCACTCGTTGGCATTGCTATAGCCTTTGCGGTGCCCTCTGGGTCCTGTATCACCTCGGCTGGTGGTGCGGTGCGGCGCGACAGCCCCTTGGCCTGGCGCTCTTCCCGAACCGCCACTAGAGCTGCGCTAGTGGAGTAGGGAGTGGCGGCAAGGTAAAGCACCAGGGGCTCGAGAGGGCGAGACGCCACCATCACTGGAGGATCGGTTAGGTATCTCTTGAGGTCTTGAAATTCTTGGTTAGCTTCCGGGGTCCACTCGAACGGGCCCTTCTTCTTCATCAGCTTGAGGAGCGCGCTCTCCCATCTTGGAGATGAAGCGCCCCAGCGAGGTCACGCAGCCTGCAAGCTTCTGCGTCTCCTTGAGGGTTTGTGGTGGGCTCATGTCTTCTATCGCCTTGACCTTCTCCGGGTTGGCCTCGATCCCCGTGTGGGACACGAGGAAGCCTAGCAGCTTCTGGAAGGGACACCAAACACACACTTCTCCGGGTTGAGCCGCAAGTCCACCTAGCGCAGGCTCGTGAAGGTCTCCTCCAGGTCCTGAATCTAAGTTCTCGCCTCCCGAGATTTTACCACAATGTCGTCGACATAGGCTTCAGCGTTCCTCCCGAGTTGCTGACCCAGGGTGTTGTGCATCAGCCGTTGGAATGTCGTTCCTGTGTTGCGCAGCCCGAATGGCATGCAAGTGTAGCAATACACCACACACGGGGTCAGGAAGGTCGTGTTCTCCACATCCTCCACTGCCATCTTGATCTGGTGATAGCCTAAAAACGCGTCCAGGAAGCACAACGGGTTGCATTCGGCGGTGGAGTCGACGATCTGGTCAATGCGCGGGAGCGGGAACGGGTCTTGGGGACAAGCCTTGTTAAGGTAGGTGAAGTCAACACACATGCGCTCCTTCCCACCTTTCTTCGGTACGACTATGGGGTTCGCCAGCCACTCAGGGTATCGAACCTCGTGAATGACACCCACCGCCTCCAGATTGTGGGTTTCCTGGACAATGAAGGACTGCTTCTCCGCGGATTGTCATCGCGCTTTCTGCTTCACAGGGTGCACATTGGGGCACACCCTCCTCAAGTGATGCTCGATCACCCGTGTTGGGACCCCTACCAGCTGCTTGGGTTCCCAGGCGAATACATCCTTATTCACGCGCAGGAACCTCACCAATGCCTCCTCTTGATTTGGGTCGAGGTTGGCGCCTTGTGAAGGTGGCTCCTGAGGACCCATCTTCCTCGACCGACACCTGCTTGGTTTCGGCCCGATCTTGAGTGAACAACTGCTTCTTCTTTGCTGGCGCGGCCTCCTTAACCCCTGGGTGGCCTCGTTGGCCGGTCGCGCTACGGCGACAGTTTTGAGGGCACACTTGAGCGCCGCTAGAGCCTCCTTGGTATCTCCAACTACTGTGAGGACGTCCTTGCTCCCGGGCATCTTCATGAGGTTGTAGGCCAGATGGGTCTCCGCCATAAACTGAGCTAGAGCCGGGTATTCGAGGATGGCGTTGTGCGGGAGGCCGATGCGGGCGATGACTAAGTCGATCAGCTCGGTGCGGTAGTTATCGCGGGTGCCGAAGGTCACAGGAAGGCGGATCTGCCCCAAGGGGCTGGTGGAGCTACCTCCGACCCCGGAGAAGGGCTTGCTGGGTCGGAGCCGTTGGAGTGGTACATGAGGAAGGCTGAAAGCCTCCACAGAGAGCACGTTGAGACCGACGCCGCCGTCGATGAGGGTCTTGGTGACAGCTACGCTGCAGATGGTGGGCGTGCACAACATTGGGAGCACGCCCGAGCCGACGGTGGTGGCGGGGTGATCCCCCGTGTCGAAGGTGAGGTTGGCCTTGGGCGCCGCCCAACCCGAGGGAGCTCCTTCCCGCGCGGAGGCGGCGCCAATCTGGCGAAAGAATGGCTTGGTGTGACGGTCTGAGGGTGGTGCTTGCAAGTCGCCGAGGAGGGCCTCGACGAAGAGGGGTGTCGGTGCCGCGAAGCGCATGACGAAAAGACCGCGCAGCTCCTCCCAGGAGGTCACCAAAGATCCTGGCAAGCTAAGCAGCCAGGCGCGTGGCACGCCGGCCAGGGCCATGAGGAACCAGTTGGCCATGACCTGGTCGTCGGCTCCGGCTTCGAGGACGGCCTTCTCATACGCATGCAGGAAGGCCGTCGGATCTGCCCTGCCATCGTAGCGGGGTGGCATCTCTGGCTTGAACATGCGCGGCCACCGCACCTGCCGCAAGGTGTCTGTGAAGGCCCGGACGCCCGCGGCGCATCCGCAGGCGCCCGCCGGCCTAACCAGAGGGGTGGCGTCTGCCATGGAGCTGGATGAAGAAAGCATAGAGGTGGAGCTTCGGCAGAGCCCTACCCGGCACGCCAAATGTTGGATTTCGGGTTCCGGCATAACCTTTGAGGTTCGAACTCTAGGGTGAGCACGAAGATCTCTCCTCCCTCTAGCTCACGCCTTCACCGCGATCTCAAGACTCAGCGTGTCGAACTCACAGAACAAAGGGACACAAGATTTATACTGGTTCGGGCCACCGATGTGGTGTAATACCCTACTCCAGTGTGGTGTGGTGGAGTGCCTCTTAGGCTGAGGATAAACAGTTACAAGGGAAGAACAGCCTCTTGTGGGGAGGTGCTCTTGTGCTTGGTGAGTTTGTGTGGTGGCCTTGGTGGAATGGATCTGGTCCAAGATGAGATGCCTCCCTACGGTGGTGGCTAGTCCTATATATAGTGGACCGGGTCCTCTTCCCAAATATTAGGCGGGAAGGGATCCCACAACGGCCAATTTGAAGGGGGATAGCTAGTACAAGCTATCCTGACAAAAGGTGGTCTTCGCCTGCCAAAGGCTCTGGTGGTGACGCCGTCCTGGGCTCCACGGCGACCTCCGTCCTGCCGTCCTGCTGGTCTCGGTCTCCTTGCACTGATATGGAAACCTTTGCCTGATGCCTCGGGACTCCTCGCATGCGCTTGCCTCTTTAGCACCAAAGAGGAAATGAGGACACCGCGCGCGCTGGCGCCCGCCTGGCCCCGGTCATCATGGCTTGCGTCACTGGAACCTCGCGAGGTGCCCCTTGCCTTGATCTCTCCACCCCTCGTGAGCCAGCCTGGTGAGGCCGCCCCCGAGGAGGTCTTGTGTCATCCGCCTCGCGAGGCTCGGCCCCTCGTGAGGGTCTTGAGTGTTTGCTGGTGAAGATGGGCCGTACGGGGCCACTGGCAGAGCTACGCCGTGGGCCGCAGGCAGGCAAGTCTGGGGACCCCCGTTCCCAGGATGCTGACAAAAAGAGTAGAGAAGTAGAGATAAATATTAAATATAAAATAAATATAATGGTAGAGAAGAGAGTAGAGATATCAGGGACGTCGAGAAAGCATCACGCGTGCGGGAAAAAGTGGCTGGGCGTGCGGCGTCCGACGCGCTTTATAAAATCTAACACCCCCACCGCTCTCTGCCTTGCCACTTCTCTCTCCCCGCTCTGTGCCTCGCCATCGCTCTCTTCCCGCTCTTTCTCGCCTCGCCGCTGCAGTGTCACCATGCCACCGCGTCGCCAGGAAACTTGGGGATACCACGGCGTCCACGCGCGCCCCTCCGGCGGCTTCTCTGCCGAGATCCGGTTCCGCGGGATGCGCCTCGGCCTCGGCAATTTCAACACCGCGCACGAGGCCGCCCGCGCGTATGACGCGGCGGCGTGGCGCCTCTGGTGGCCTCATAGAACATTGAACTTCCCCAATGTGCCGACGCAGGAGCGGGCGCAGGAGCTCGCGCCTTTGCCGCGGCTTATCATCGATGAGGATCGTTGTGACAACCGGAGGCGGGAGCATCGTCTCGGCATCGCTGAGATGGACGAGGAAGCCATGGCACTATGGCGCCAACGCTTCCCACATGACATCATCAACGAGCGCGAGTTCTACGTGCAAAGGAGGGCGGAGAGGGAGAAGAGGAGGGCAGAGTGAGTCGCCTATCGCGAGGACAAGCGTACACGAAAAGCGGCCGCTGAATTCAACATGAGGCTAGGAGCAGTGTCACCCTAGGAGGATTCAGATGATGAGGAGTAGTAGAACTATCTATTTTTTATCTACCTATTCTATATCTATGCTGAGAACTATCTATGTTTCTACTCTCTATCTCTACTTCTCTATCTCAGCACTCCGGGCCTGCAAAAACTGGCTATTCCGGCGCTGTAACCGAGCTCATCGACTTCGACGTCGCGCACATCCGTCTGCCATACAATGCCATCCTCGGGTATCCAACCCTGGCCAAGTTCATGGCGGTGACCCATCACAGCTACAATGTCCTCAAGATGCCGGGAAGTAGGCGGGATCATCTCGGTCCCATGTGAAGAAAGAGATGCAGTGTGCTCCCTCGAGCGTGCCTTCCAAGCTGCAGCAATCGACGACCCTGACAGCAAGGGTGAGGACCCTCCTGAGGCCATCCCCAAGAAGAAGAAGCAGCTGCGATGCGCAGGACCTTAGGAGGGTGGCGTCACAGCCGGAGCCTCGTCAGGATCAGCGCCCGCTCCAGGGGCGCCTCCCTCCATCGCATAGGAAGGCGCGCCCGGCGCCCTTCTCGGGCAGGGCTTGTGGGCTTTCTTCTGGAAGGCCTCAGACCTTTCCCACATCACGAGGGAGGCGCTTGGGCACCACTTGGAGGCGTGCTTCACGGCGCGTTTCCCTCAGGAGGGCACAGGGCAAGGATTGCCCACCGTTCAGGAGTTCATCACCAAGACCACCAAGGAACTGCAAGACGCAAGGGCCATGCGCAGCAACCGCCGCTCACGAGACGCAACTTCCCATCCAGGCGAGGATGCCGGGCTGCATGTCTTCATCAACGTTCCAGGGCTCAACAAGGCCGCTTCTCAGGAGCTTTTCTGGCCTTCGCACGTGGGACACTGCGAGGGCCCACTGCACAGCTATGTTCGCATGCCCTTTGGCCTGTCGAGTGTATCGTCCGCCTACCAGTGCAACTTGCGGCGCATCCTAGTGGCTCAGGAGGCCAGGCACCACGCCGTCCTGATGGAGATGGAGACGGTCCTCAAGGAACTACCTGAGCCCCCAGAGCCTCCCGAGGCTCAGAGCTTCGGAGGCTCGTGAGGAGCAACCTCTTCGCCGTGCACCTTTAGCTGCCCCAACTCTCCTTCGTCAACATGACCAGGTGACATCTTTCCAAGTTCATTTAGCTGGGAGCGCCCCTCGGGCTGCATCATTCCCAGGCCGCGTGGGTCCGTCCCTGTGGCATGTATCTCCTTTTATGTCTTTAGCTTACCTTGTTGGGAGCGCCCCTCGGGCTGCATCATCCGCAAGCCGCTCGGGCCTGACCCAGTGGCACGTATCTCCCATGCATTTATTTAAGCCTGTTGCTCTCATGTCTGATCTACCTATGATTACTACTTGCTCGATCGCTACCTGTCATGGGGACCGCGCGTCGGCCGCCTTTCTTCAGGACCCTTCGCGTGAGTAAGTTGAGCACGGCCTTTGTGCTCGGGACTGTTCCTACAGCGTTGATAAATCCAACGGTTGAGCTCTGTCTGGCGGGCCGGCCCTATTTACGTCACCCCCTGGGGCCGTTGGTGCTTGGATTTCTCACGTGATAACCTCAGGAGATTCGTTCGGTGCAGGTTGTCTGACCACCTCGCAGGACCAGCACAGTGAACAGGAACCAAGACCAGGCACAACCCGCCTTGAGGTAGGGCCTTGTGAGTCCCACGTTGGCTCACGAGTGCCAAAATACACCTCGTCTAGCCTTGTCGTGCAAGCCACGTGTCAGGGTGGGGCTGTACATGCCCTGGGGGCTCTCTGCAGAGGGAGCCCCCCTCCCACGCACAAGTGGAAGCACCATGCTCCGCGCTGGCTGTCGACGCTGCCGAGGAGCGGCTATGCCCGTGCACAAGCAGAAGCACTATGCTCCGTGCTGGTGATAAACAACTGAGGGCGGCTTCACGGTCGTACCAACCTCACGGAGCCCTAGAGCTCAGCGTCCGGCCTCACCGCAACGCCTCCCCTCAGGAGAGCCACGCGAGGGGGTTGGGCACGGGGGCTACGCTCGGGTCACGCCCAAGCGTACGCCACCCAGCCAGGTCTCCCGGACCTGGTAGTCACACGCCCCTCCCGATCCGGGCCTCGGCGAGGGCAAAGGTATAGAGATTGTTTGCGCGTCAAGGGGAACTCTTGAGCATCACGACTCAGAGCCTAACTGGTCACGCAGCCCCTCACTCCTTGGTCCGTCCTAGTCTCCGGTTGACCCAACGATGGTTGAGGTATGCGCGGGGCCGGGCTCTGCCGACGTAGAACATCAACCTATCCTCGCGTACTCTTCCTATAAGCTGTTTGCGCGTCAAGGGGGACTCCTGAGCATCGCGACTCAGGAGCCTAACTGGTCACATAGCCCCTCACTCCTTGGTCTGTCTTGGTCTCCGGTCGGCCCAACGACGGTTGAGATATGCGTGGGGCCGGGCTCTCCCGACGCAGAACACAAAGCAAATAGGAAGAAAATCGCAAAATCTCGAAGCAAATATTACAAGGCATATTGTTCTCACAATATCAAATGAAAGTTTAACGCCTCCACGAGGCCTGATGCATACTGCAGGAATAAAACAGGAAAGCAGCCACATCTACAGAAGGTGCTCCTCCCTTGGTAGCATCGCCTTCACCCACACCACCAGCCACAGGATCGGTGGCCTCGCCAATCGAGGGTGCGAGGACGAAGCCACGAAACTTCTTCAACAGGGCCTCCACCTGACCTTTCACGGCTACAGCAGCAGCCGCACAATGTTCATCAGCTACAGGCTCGAGCAGCTCGTCGAGACGAGCATTGAGGTCGCGAAGGTACAGATGGCTGAAGACACGTGTCAGCGCAGCTGAAGAAAGGACATGAGCCTCTGCCTTAGCCATGGGACCGATGCCCTCCACGACCTCCTCAAGTGCCTTCACCAAGTGGGGAAGCAGTTGAGCAGGGCCATCTTCGTCGGTGGTCAGCGGCTTCTCCAGGCCCTTCTCGTACAGTGACTTCAGCGCCACGCTGGACCTCTTCTCAAGAAGCGAGAAGGCCACACGGTCTTTGTCCAGGACCTTCGCCTTGGCGTCGAGCTCGGCCTCCCTCGCCTTCGCCTTCTGCTCCAGCCCCTCCAGTCGACTGCGCTCTGCGGCCTACGCCTTCGTTAGCTCCCCCAGCTCGGCGTCACGGCCCTTGATGGTGTCCTCCCGAGCCTTCATCTCCTCCTCCCTCTCTTCACGGTCACGTTCTTCTTTTGCGCGCTCGTCGTGCAGCCTCTTTAGCTCGCCCTCTAGCTCTCAGCAGCGGTCGCGGGCGGCCTTGGCGTCCTTCAGCGCCGCTTGACGATCGGCCGTGGCTCTGGCAGCGGCCTGCTTCTCCTTATCGGAGGTCACCGTGGCCTAGCTCAGCGACGCTTGAACTGCCAAGTTGGAGTGAAGCCAGCCCGAGGCTAGCTCCAGGCGCCTGGCCACTAGGTTCAGGTCCGCGCCTAGGAGGTCTTCCCGCAGCTTAGCCATCCCCGAGAAGACGCACTCCAAGACTGCGGAGGGAGCAGAAGAACTTGGGGCCGGAGGCGCGGCAGGAGGAGGAGGTGAGGTTGTTACGAGAGCCTGGAAGATCGAGGGCTCCGGAGCCCTTGGGACCTCATGAGCAGAGCCGAGTGCCAGCACTTCCGGAGCCAGCAGGGCCACGGGGGCTGGTTCATCCTGTCGATGCTCCTCTTGGCTTCGCGGGGGCGACCGGGCTGGGGAGGTGCGGGTGTTGTCGCCTCTCTTCTCCGCAGAGGGGGGCACGGCCGCGGCATCCCCCTTCCTCTTCTTTGCTAAAGACATCGGCCTGATCAACCAAAGGTGAATGTCAGAAAACAGCAAGTACAAGCAGGAACAAGACGAAGCTCGAAGGACTTACTGATCCACTGCGACATAGTCCACCCTCTGCTTGGTGAGCCTAAAACCCGAAAGCGTCGGGGCCTGAGGAGTGGGCACACGGGCTCCGGGGGCAGAAGACGGCGCAGTAGAAGGACCGGAGCCGGCCCCAGGCGGTACCACGTCGGAGGCAGCATCTCGAGAGACCAGCGATGATCTGCCCCTTGTCAGGATAAGGGGCAGCTCCCTCACCTCCTGGCGGGCTTCGGCCTCGGCGTCGTCTGGTAGAGCGCGGAGAATGTTGGCCTTGCTCAAGGGGGAGTTCTCCCCCATCCCCTCGGGGATCTCCTCCGAGTCCTCCTCCCCCTCTTACTCCCTGCGGGACTCGTCAGAAGACACCTCCACCGGCTTCGGCATTGCGGAAGCCCCAGCGAGCACCGGCGGCACTAGCCCACGCATGTCAAAGGTCGGCCTGGAGGCAACGAATTGCACCCAGTCCTTGCGATGGAACAAAGTAAGAAAGGTGCTCAACGGGTACTCTTGGTTATCCCCAATCAAGAGGCGCAGAACTGCAGTCAGCTCATCATCAGACAGGGCCACCGGGCTCAGACGAACCTTGTCTTCTTCATCTCCAAGCTTCCACAAGGGGCGCGTGCGCGCCCGGAGTGGAGCAACGCGCAGCGTCAAGAATTCCCTCAGGAGCATGACCCCCGTCACCTTGGCCACCTTCGCATTTCCCGGTTTCAAATCGATCTTCATATGCTCCAACACCGACGACGCCCGCTCGTCGGTGAGCTCTACACAAGACCACCCCTTGTCCGACTGGGGTGCCTCCGTCAGCAGTTCCAAGCGTGGATGGACGCACTTGGCACTCATCATGACCCATTTGGCCCTGATGTTGTCAACCCTCTTCCCGGTGTTTGAGATCGAGTTGGCCTGGCCGGCCGCGATGAAGTTGGCGCACCCGGAGATATGGCCACCGGTGACACGGAGGAAGAAGAAGTGGCGCAGCAGTGCAACGGACGGTATCACACCCAGGTACGCCTCGCAATAGTAGGCGAAGATAGACAAGATAAGAACGGAATTGGGATGGAGATGCAGTGCTTGCAGCCCGAAGTGGTCGAGGACCTCGAAAAAGAAATCAGAAAAGGGGGGAACCAACCCGGCGGCGATGCTCCTCGTAAAGAAAGGGAAGAAGGTGCTTCCCTCAGGCTCCGGCGCGCGATGTCTACTACACAACCTTCTTCTTGTAGACGTTGTTGGGCCTCCAAGTGCAGAGGTTTGTAGGACAGTAGCAAATTTCCCTCAAGTGGATGACCTAAGGTTTATCAATCCGTAGGAGGCGTGGGATTAAGATGGTCTCTCTCAAGCAACCCTGCAACCAAATAACAAAGAGTCTCTTGTGTCCCCAACACACCCAATACAATGGTAAATTGTATAGGTGCACTAGTTCGGCGAAGAGATGGTGATACAAGTGCAATATGGATGGTAGATATAGGTTTTTGTAATATGAAAATATAAAAACAACAAGGTAATTAATGATAAAAGTGAGCGTAAACGGTAGTGCAATGCTAGGAAACAAGGCCTAGGGTTCATACTTTCACCAGTGCAAGTTCTCTCAACAATAATAACATGATTGGATCACATAACTATCCCTCAACATGCAACAAAGAGTCACTCCAAAGTCACTAATAGCAGAGAACGGATGAAGAGATTATGGTAGGGTACGAGACCACCTCAAAGTTATTCTTTCCAATCAATCCGTGGGGCTATTTCTATAAGTGTCACAAACAGCCCTAGAGTTCGTACTAGAATAACACCTTAGGACACAAATCAATCAAAACCCTAAAGTCACCTAGATACTCTAATGCCACCTCAAGTATCCGTGGGTATGATTATACGATATGCATCACACAATTTCAGATTCATCTATTCAAACCAACACAAAGTACTTCCAAAAAGTGCCCCAAAGTTTCTACCAGAGAGTCAAGACGAAAACGTGTGCCAACCCCTATGCATAGGTTCATGGGCGGAACCCGCAAGTTGATCACCAAAACATACATCAAGTGGATCAATAGAATACCCCATTGTCACCACGGGTATCCCACACAAGACATACATCAAGTGTTCTCAAATCCTTAAAGACTCAATCCGATAAGATAACTTCAAAGGGAAAACTCAATCCATTACAAGAGAGTAGAGGGGGAGAAACATCATAAGATCCAACTATAATAGCAAAGCTCGCGATACATCAAGATCATACCTCCTCAAGAACACGAGAGAGAGAGAGATCAAACACATAGCTACTGGTACATACCCTCAGCCCCGAGGGAGAACTGCTCCCTCCTCGTCATGGAGAGCACCGGGATGATGAAGATGGCCATCGGAGAGGTATTGCCCCCTCCGACAGGGTGCCGAAACGGGTCTAGATTGGTTTTCGGTGGCTACGAGGCTTCTGGCGGCGGAACTCCCGAGCTATTGTGCTCCCCGAAGTTTGTAGGGTATATGGGTATATATGGGAGGAAGAAGTACGTCAGTGGACCTCTGGGTTGTCCACAAGGCAGTTGGGCGCACCTAGGGGGGTGGGCGCGCCCCCACCCTCGTGGGCAGCCCGGGACTCTCCTGGTCCAACTCCGATACTCAGTGGGCTTCTTCTGGTCCAAAAATAAGTTTCATGAAGTTTCAGGTCAATTGGACTCCGTTTGATTTTCCTTTTCTGCGATACTCTAAAACAAGGAAAAAACAGAAACTGGCACTGAGCTCTGGGTTAATAGGTTAGTCCCAAAAATAATATAAAAGTGTATAATAAAGCCCATAAACATCTAAAACAGATAATATAATAGCATGGAACAATCAAAAATTATTGATACGTTGGAGACATATCAGCATCCCCAAGCTTAATTCCTGCTCGTCCTCAAGTAGGTAAATGATAAAAACAGAATTTTTGATTTGGAATGCTACCTAACATATTTCTCTAAGCAATTCTCTTCATTTTGGCATGAATGTTCAGATCCATAAGATTCAAGACAAAAGTTTAATATTGACATAAAAATAATAATACTTCAAGCATACTAACCAAGCAATTATGTCTTCTCAAAATAACATGGCCAAAGAAAGCTATCCCTACAAAATCATATAGTCTGGCTATGCTCCATCTTCACCACACAACGTATTTAAATCATGCACAACCCCGATGACAAGCCAAGCAATTGTTTCATACTTTTGATGTTATCAAACTTTTTCAATCTTCACGCAATACATGAGCGTGAGCCATGGACATAGCACTATAGGTGGAATATAATGGTGGTTGTGGAGAAGACAAAAAGGGAGAAGATAGTCTCACATCAACTAGGCGTACCAACGGGCTATGGAGATGTCCATTAATAGATATTAATGTGAGTGAGTAGAGATTGCCATGCAATGGATGCACTAGAGCTATAAATGTATGAAAGCTCAACAAAATAAACTAAGTGGGTGTGCATCCAACTTGCTTGCTCACGAAGACCTAGGGCACTTGAGGAGGCCCATTGTTGGAATATACAAGCCAAGTTCTATAATGAAAAATTCCCACTAGTATATGAAAGTGACAAAACAAGAGACTCTCTATCATAAAGATCATGGTGCTACTTTGAAGCACAAGTGTGGAAAAAGGATAGTAGCATTGTCCCTTTTATTTTATTATTTTATTATTTTTTATTTGGCATTTTCTTTTTTTATTTGGCCTTTCTTTTTTAAAATTTGGCCTTTCTCCTTTTTTGGCCTTTTTTGGGGACAAGGCTGTATTAATGATGATCATCACACTTCTATTTATTTACAACTCAATGATTACAACTCGATACTAGAACAAAGTATGACTCTATATGAATGCCTCTGGCGGTGTAACGGGATGTGCAATGACTCATGAGTGACATGTATGAAAGAATTATGAACCGTGGCTTTGCCACAACTAAAATGTCAACTACATGATCATGTAAAGCAATATGACAATGATGGAGCGTGTCATAGTAAACGGAACGGTGGAAAGTTGCATGGCAATATATCTCGGAATGGCTATGGAAATGCCATGATAGGTAGGTATGGTGGCTGTTTTGAGGAAGGTATATGGTGGGTTTATGATACCAGCGAAAGGTGCACGGTATTAGAGAGGCTAGCAATGGTGGAAGGGTGAGAGTGCGTATAATCCATGGACTAAACATTAGTCATAAAGAACTCACATACTTATTGCAAAAATCTATTAGTTATCGAAACAAAGTACTACGCGCATGCTCCTAGGGGGATAGATTGGCAGGAAAAGACCATCGCTCGTCCCCGATCGCCATTCATAAGGAGGACAATCAATAAACAAATCATGCTCCGACTTCGTCACATAACGGTTCACCATACGTGCATGCTACGGGAATCACAAACTTCAACACAAGTATTTCTCAAATTCACAACTACTCAACTAGCATGACTCTAATATCACCATCTCCATATCTCAAAACAATTATGAAGTATCAAACTTCTCATAGTAGTCAATGCACTTTATATGAAAGTTTTTATTATATCCCTCTTGAATGCCCATCATATTAGGACTAAATTCATAACCAAAGCAAACTACCATGCTATTTAGAGACTCTCAAAATTATATAAGTGAAGCATGAGAGTTCATCTATTTCTATAAAATAAAACCACCACCGTGCTCTAAAAAAGATATAAGTGAAGTACTAGAGCAAATGACAAACTACTCCAAAAGATATAAGT
The DNA here is from genome assembly GCF_002162155.2 of Triticum dicoccoides. NCBI lineage: Eukaryota > Viridiplantae > Streptophyta > Magnoliopsida > Poales > Poaceae > Triticum > Triticum dicoccoides. The sequence continues at coordinate 460,101,578 of NC_041392.1, read as the reverse complement.
GAAGCAATGAGTACTCGAATAATTATACAACCATGTGAAGACTCTCTAGCATTTAAGAATTTTAGATCTTGGTATTTTGTTCAAACAACAAGCAAAACTAAATAAAATAAAATGACGCTCCAAGCAAAACACATATCATGTGGTAAATAAAAATATAGCTCCAAGTAAAGTTACTGATGAATGAAAACAGAAGAGGGGATGCCTTCCGGGGCATCCCCAAGATTAGGCCCTTGGTTGACCTTTAATATTTCCTTGGGGTGCCTTGGGCATCCCCAAGCTTAGGCTCTTTGTAACACCCCGGATGTAACTTTCCCAATTTGTACTCCAACTCTTGTCGTTTCCGGCATTAAGTTTTATTTATTTCCTCGGGTTCGGGTTTTGTCTCCGTGTGTTGTTGTCGTTGTCATGCATCTCATATCATGTCATCATGTGCATTGCATTTGCATATGTGTTCGTCTCATGCATCAGAGCATTTTCTCCATTGTCCGTTTTGCATTCCAGCGCTTCGTTCTCCTCCGGTGGTCATTTCTAGCTTTCTTTCATGTGTGGGGATTAAACATTTACGGATTGGACCGAGACTTGCCAAGCGGCCTTGGTTTACTACTGGTAGACCGCCTGTCAAGTTCCGTATCATTTGGACTTCGTTTGATACTCCTACGGTTAACCGAGGGACCGAAAAGGCCTCGTGTGTGTTGTAGCCCAACACCCCTCCAATTTGGCCCAAAACCTACCTAACTCTGCTCCATCATCTAGATCGTTCGATCACGATCGCGTGGCCGAAAACCGCACCTCATTTGGACACTCCTAGCTCCCTCTAGGCCTATATATAGGTCCTCCTCGAAAATCTCGGATCCCCTCCCCGAAACCCTAGCCTTCTTCGTCTCCTCGCGCCGCCAGACAAAAGTTGCACCGACGGACGTGTCCGCTGCTCCCCACCGCTGCCACGTGTCACGCTCCTACTGGCTGCGCCGCATCTCACCGCCACCGGCCCAGGAGAGCCCGTGCGCCCCC
>NC_041392.1:460078677-460100044 GCF_002162155.2 Triticum dicoccoides | reverse complement strand
CGCCTCTTCTTCCCGCGGTCCGGCGACTGGCGCCCGCCGCTCCGCCGCTCCGACTCAATGCCAGTAGCCTCCGCTCCGCTCCGCCTCGACCCGGTCCGCGCCGCCCCGCGCCGCATCGACCTCGCCGACGTTCTCCTCCGCAGCCGCCGCGCCGCCGCCTCCCCGTCAAGCTCCGGCCACCGCGGCCATCGACTCCGGCAAGCTGCCCCGGTCAACCTTGAATGGTGCGCCGCCCGATCTGGATCCGGCTCGCGATGAACAGTAAACCCTAATCCGGAGGTTGTTTTTTTCGTCTAAGTCCCTAAAATTCCGATCCATATGCTCTTGTTCGTGACCCCGTAACTTTGCATCCGTAGCTCCGATTCATGCATATAGCATATCAAAATGTTCACCTCAGAGAGCACATCATTTCATTCCATTGCGTCATTTTCATTCAAGTTCATCTTGATGCCCGAAATGCTGTTAGAAGAGGGCTACTTGAGTTAATTGACAGATCTGCTACTCCATTTAGCTTTTTGTCATTTTTGCCATGATTAATGTGTGCATGATATGCCCGTGACTTCTACATATGTTTTGTTAAGGGTTTTGTCATCTTTCCAGAGGTGCAACCCATGTATTTTTGTGATGTGTGTAGTGACTAGTGCAAGCTTGCAAAGTGAGGCACTCGGTAATTCTGTTTTCAGGGACTTAGCAATTCTACTAAGTCCTTGATCTGTTTATCTCATGATGCCATATGTTCATGTTGTTTCCTAGTGATCCGTGCCTCTTTTGAGGATGATCAGTAAGGATGTTTTGTTAATATTGTAGTGCTATATCCATCCTTGTATTTGTTTTCAATTATGGAGCACCCTAGCTTGAGTCAATCGAGCTCTACTTTTGCTACTTTGTGAATCTGGGCAGATTGTCAACTTGTTTGCAATTTTGCCGATGATGTTGTAGTTGATCTGTGCATGCTATACCATTGTCCTTGCCATGTCTAGCTTGCATTTTGTGCCTTCTTGATGGATGTATGCTTGTCTTGCCATGAATTGCACCGTAGTGAGTGCATCGAGCTCGTAAACATGCCTACTTGAGTTATGTTTCAGCATGTGCCAGTTTTCACTAAGTCTGAAAACTGATTATGTTTTTCTTATGTTTACATGCTTGCAAATGTATTTTCTGATCCCTTTTGGCTCAAGGTCACTAAGGGACTTTTGTTAAGCTCTTTGAGTAGCTCCATTACATGCTTTAATTTGCCATGTTCAGGTTCTGTAGCATATAGTTTTGTTGGTCCGAAGTGAGCTACCTGATCTGAAATTCCAGACAAGTGTTAATATCACTAAGTCTGAAATCTGTTTGTCATATGCATTTTTGCCATGCTTGTTTGATCCTGTTAATGGATGAATTGGCCGTAGCTCAGTGCTAGACTTTTGTTAAGCATCTTGAATGCGTCCCTTCCATGTATTTTGTTGTCATGTTTGCGTGCTGTAGCATGTTCCTCTCATTGCATTTAGATGGCTACTTGCTGTAAATCGCAGACCGGTGTCATATTTGAATCGCTTGCCATTTCCAAACCGTAACTGCGATTCCGATGATCTTTATATCATTTTCAAGAGATTTCATCTCGTCTTTCCAGTGGCACACTTGGATTTCCAAGTTGAGGACAGGTTCATGCATTTCCTGTCATATCTTGCATTTTGCATCCCGCATCGCATCCCGCATAGCATATCATCTTTGCATTGTGTTGTTTGAGTTTGCACGTGGTTGATTGTGTCCTTGTTGCTTGTTTGTCTTGTTTGGGTAGAGCCGGGAGAAGAGTTCGCTAACGAGGAGCCCGTTGAGTTTGCTTCGAGGATCCAGTCAACTCTGACAACTGTGCAGGCAAGATGATCATACCCTCGAAATCACTACTATCTTTGCTATGCTAGTTTGCTCGCTCTTTTGCTATGCCAATGCTACGATGCCTACCAATTGCTTTCAAGCCTCCCAAATTGCCATGTCAAACCTCTAACCCACCATGTCCTAGCAAACCGTTGATTGGCTATGTTACTGCTTTGCCCAGCCCCTCTTATAGCGTTGCTAGTTGCAGGTGAAGATTGGAGGCCGTTCCTTGTTGGAACATTTATTTACTTGTTGGGATATCATTATATTGCTATGTTATCTTAATGCATCTATATACTTGGTAAAGGGTGGAAGGCTCGGCCTCTCGCCTAGTGTTTTGTTCCACTCTTGCCGCCCTAGTTTCCGTCATATCGATGTTATGTTCCCGGATTTTGCGTTCCTTATGCGGTTGGGTTATAATGGGAACCCCTTGATAGTTCGCCTTGATTAAAGCTTTTCCAGCAATGCCCAACCTTGGTTTTACCATTTGCCACCTACCCTTTCCTTTCCCTTGGGTTCTGCAGACTCAAGGGCCATCATTATTTTAACCCCCCCGGGCCAGTGCTCCTCTGAGTGTTGGTCCAAACTGTCAGCCGCCGGTGGCTACCAGGGGCAACTCTGGGCTGGCCTACCGGAAGTTTAGACAATCTGAGTGTGCCCTGAGAAAGAGATATGTGCAGCTCCTATCGGGATTTGTCGGCACATTCGTGCGGTGTTGCTGGTCTTGTTTTAACCTGTCGAAGTGTCTTGAATTACCGAGATACCGAGTCTGATCGAAACGTCTTGGGAGGAGGTCTATCCTTCGTTGACCGTGAGAGCTTGTCATGGGCTAAGTTGGGACTCGCCTGCAGGGATTTGAACTTTCGAAAGCCGTGCCCGCGGTTATGGGCAGATGGGAATTTGTTAATGTCCGATTGTAGATAACCTGAACCTTAACTTAATTAAAATGAATCAACTGAGTGTGTTACCGTGATGGCCTCTTCTCGGCGGAGTCCGGGAAGTGGACACGGTGTTGGAGTAATGTTTGCGCAGGTTGCTCTCTAGTTTCTCGCTCGCGCTTTGCCTCCTCTTCTCGCTCTCTTTTGCGAATAAGTTAGCCACCACACTTGCTAGTCGCTTGCTGCAGCTCCACATACTTACCTTGCCTTACCTATAAGCTTAAATAGTCTTGATCGCGAGGGTGCGAGATTGCTGAGTCCCTGTGGCTCACGGATTACTATTACACCAGATGCAGGGCCTGATGATTCCACTCCAGGAGACGCGCTTGAGCTCAAGTGGGAGTACGACGAAGACTCTCAACGTTACTATGTTTCCTTTCCTGATGATCAGTAGTGGTGCCAAGTTGGGGGTGATTGGGACCGTGTCACATGTTGGCTTCTCTTTTATTTTGGCGCCGTAGTTGGGCCATGAGTGTTTGGATGATGTAATGTTATTTATGTACTTGATTGACGTGGCGAGTGTAAGACAACTATGTTATCTCCCCTTTTATTATTATATTACATGGGATGTTGTGAAGATTGCCTAACTTGCGATATATGCCTTCAATGCGATTATGTCTCTAAGTCATGCCTCGACATGTGGGAGCTATAGTCGCATCGAGGGTGTTACACTCTTGCCACTCCTTATTCCATAATCCATCGAATCTTTACCCAAAACTTGAAAACTTCACAACACAAAACTTAACAGAAAACTCGTAAGCTCCGTTAGCGAAAGAAAACAAAACACCACTTCAAGGTACTGTAATGAACTCATTCTTTATTTATATTGGTGTTAAACCTACTTTATTCCAACTTATCTATGGTTTATAAACTCTTTTACTAGCCATAGATTCATCAAAATAAGTAAACAACACATAAAAAACAGAATCTGTCAAAAACAGAACAGTCTGTAGTAATCTGTAACTAACGCAAACTTATGGAACCTAAAAAATTCTAAAATAAATTGCTGGACGTGAATAATTTATATATTAGTCATATGCAAAAATAATTAACTAAATATCACTCTCCAATAAAAAAGGGCAGCAATTCTTGTGAGCGCTAAAGTTTCTGTTTTTACAGCAAGATCAACAAGACTTTCCCCAAGTCTTCCAAACGGTTCTACTTGGCACAAACACTAATTAAAACATAAAAACTCAATCATAACAGAGGATAGATAAATTATTTATTACTAAACATGAGCAAAAATCAAGGAACAAAAATAAAGTTGGGTTGCCTCCCAACAAGCGCTATCGTTTAACGCCCCTATCTAGGCATGATGATTTCAATGATGCTCACATAAAAGATAAGAATTGAAATATGAAGAGAGCATCATGAAGCATATTGCTAACACATTTAAGCCTAACCCACTTCCTATGCATAGGGATTTTGTGAGCAAACAACTTATGGGAACAATAATCAACTAGCATAGGAGGGCAAAACAAGCATAACTTCAAAACTTTAAGCACATAGAGAGGAAACTTGATATTATTGTAATTCCTACAAGCATATGTTCCTCCATCATAATAATCTTCAGTAGCATCATGAATTAATTCAACAATATAACTATCACATAAAGCATTCTTTTCATGATCTACAAGCATAGAAAATTTACTACTCTCCGCATAAGCAAAATTCTTCTCATGAATAGTAGTGGGAGCAAACTCAACAAAATAACTATCATGTGAGGCATAATCCAATTGAAAATTAAAATCATGATGACAAATTTCATGGTTATAATTATTCTTAATAGCATACAAGTCATCACAATAATCATCATAGATAGCAACTTTATTCTCATAATCAATTGGAACCTCTTCCGAAATAGTGGATTCATCACAAAATAAAGTCATGACCTCTCCAAATCCACTTTCATCAATATAATCATCATAAATTGGAGGCATGCTTTCATCATAATAAATTTGCTCACCAAAACTTGGGGGACAAAAAATATCATCTTCATCAAACATAGTTTCCCCAAGCTTGTGGCTTTGCATATCATTAGCATCATGGATATTCAAGGAATTCATACTAACAACATTGCAATCATGCTCATCATTCAAATATTTAGTGCCAAACATTCTAATGCATTCTTCTTCTAACACGTTGGAACAATTTTCCTTTCCATCATACTCACGAAAGATATTAAAAAGATGAAGCGTATGAGGAAAACTCAATTCCATATTTTTTTGTAGTTTTCTTTTATAAAGTAAACTAGTGCTAAAACAAGAAACAAAAATATTCGATTGCAAGATCTAAAGATATACCTTCAAGCACTCACCTCCGCAGCAACGGCGCCAGAAAAGGGCTTGATGTCTACTATACAACCTTCTTCTTGTAGAGGATGTTGGGCCTCCAAGTGCATATGTTTGTAGGACAGTAGCAAATTTCCCTCAAGTGGATGACCTAAGGTTTATCAATCCGTAGGAGGCGTGGGATGAAGATGGTCTCTCTCAAGCAGCCCTGCAACCAAATAACAAAGAGTCTCTTGTGTCCCCAACACACCCAATACAATGGTAAATTGTATAGGTGCACTAGTTCGGCAAAGAGATGGTGATACAAGTGCAATATGGATGGTAGATGTAGGTTTTTGTAATCTGAAAATATGAAAACAGCAAGGTAATTAATGATAAAAGTGAGTAAACGGTATTGCAATGCTAGGAAACAAGGCCTAGGTTCATACTTTCACTAGTGCTAGTTCTCTCAACAATAACAACATAATTGGATCACATAACTATCCCTCAACATGCAACAAAGAGTCACTCCAAAGTCACTAATAGCGGAGAACGAACGAAGAGATTATGGTAGGGTACGAAACTACCTCAAAGTTATTCTTTCCAATCAATCCGTGGGGCTATTCCTATAAGTGTCACAAACAGCCTTAGAGTTCGTACTAGAATAACACCTTAAGACACAAATCAATCAAAACCATAATGTCACTTACATACTCCAATGCCACCTCAAGTATCCACAGGTATGATTATAGGATACACATCACACAATCTTAGATTCATCTATTCAAACCAACACAAAGTACTTCAAAGAGTGCCCCAAAGTTTCTACCGGAGAGTCAAGACGAAAACGTGTGCCAACCCCTATGCATAGGTGCATGGGAGGAATCCGCAAGTTGATCACCGAAACATACATCAAGTGGATCAATAGAATACCCCATTGTCACCACGGGTATCCCACGCAAGACATACATCAAGTGTTCTCAAATCCTTAAAGACTCAATCCGATAAGATAACTTCAAAGGGAAAACTCAATCCATTACAAGAGAGTAGAGGGGGAGAAACATCATAAGATCCAACTATAATAGCAAAGCTCGCGATACATCAAGATCATACCACCTCAAGAACACGAGAGAGAGAGAGAGAGAGAGATCAAACACATAGCTACTGGTACATACCCTCAACCCCGAGGGAGAACTACTCCCTCCTCATCATGGAGAGCACCGGGATGATGAAGATGGCCACCAGAGAGGGATTGCCCCCTCCAGCAGGGTGCCGGAACGGGTCTAGATTGGTTTTCGGTGTCTACGGAGGCTTTTGGCGGCAGAACTCCCGATCTATTGTGCTCCTCGAAGTTTTTAGGGTATATGGGTATATATGGGAGGAAGAAGTACGTCGGTGGACCTCCGAGCTGTCCACGAGGCAGGGGGCGCGCCCACCCCCCTGGGCGCGCCTCCACCCTCGCGGGCAGCCCAGGACTCTCCTGGTCCAACTCCGATACTCCATGGGCTTCTTCTGGTCCAAAAATAAGTTCCGTGAAGTTTCAGGTCAATTGGACTCTGTTGGATTTTCCTTTTCTGCGATACTCTAAAACAAGGAAAAAACAGAAACTGGCACTGGGCTCTGGGTTAATAGGTTAGTCCCAAAAATAATATAAAAGTGTATAATAAAGCCCATAAACATATAAAACAGATAATATAATAGCATGGAACAATCAAAAATTATAGATACGTTGGAGACGTATAAGCGCGTCGGAGGCAAGACGGAGCTCCTTCTTCCCCCTCTTGTTACTCTCCCCCGCCGTTAGCAACCGCGTGGCAGCAAGGTTCTTCTCCGTGACATTGGGCGCATCGAGGGCTGGCTCGAACCAGGGCAGCGCCGAGGAGGACTTGACCTTGCACGGCGCCATTGGTCGCCGATGCGGAGCGAAGTCGAAGCGGATCTGGAAGTTCTGGCAGCAAGGAGCGAGAAAGGGGATCTGGAGCAAGGCGAGGAAGAAGCAATGAAGGCAAGCACTGTCTGCGCCAGCCTTTTTGTCAAGTCGGGCAGTTGCCAAGGCAGCGTGGGGAAGCGGAGACGCCCACGTCCAATCTACCACCACGCGTCAACCAAGGCCGCAGGCTTTTGGGGCCCGCGGCACTCCGCTCTTGACCCTTTGGCTTCGCCTCGAAGCCAAGCCCGAGCGTGCCTTGGGCCCGGGGGCTACTGTCGGCATTTTGGGAATAGGGTGTCGGTGTTGAAACCGGCAGATCTCGGGTATGGGGTCCCGAATTGTGCGTCTAAGGATCGATGGTAATAGGAGACAGGGGACACGATGTCTACCCAGGTTCGGGCCCTCTTGATGTAAAGTACTTGGATACGTAGAATCATTACACATAATTTGTGGTTTTACTCTGGATATCGATCCTTAATTCGGCCACCCGTGCCCACATTAAGGCCCGGGGGCTACTGGGCTTCGGGCTTATCATTCACTAATATTGAAAGGGGCGTATCGATCCCCTGATCAAGTGGAAGTAGGGTATTACCTCCATCAAGAGGGCCCGAACCTGGGTAAACATTGTGTCCCTTGTCTCCTGTTATCATCGATCCTTAGACGCACAGTTCGGGACCCCCTACACGAGATCTGCCGGTTTCGACACCGACAATGGTGCTTTCATTGAGAGTACCGTTGTGTGATCGGCAAAGGATCAATGGCTGGCCCGCAGATCAACTGCGATGCCGGCATCTTCGTCGCCGGCTCGACTGATCACCTTGGCTCGACCGAGGACCGTGCTCCATCTCCGATCGTCGTGTTCGGACGGGGGCCTTCATCAACATCAACTCCGATCTCTATCAAGATCATGGAGGAATCATCCATGGAGCTCGGGGGCTCAACGTCAACATTGCCCTCGGGCGACCGTGCTATTTTTTCGAACAGCGAACTTGTATCCGCTGCCACAACTCCTCGAGCATCGCTTCGACGATTCCTTTGGTGGAATTGTGCGGAATTGAGTCTACAAAAACTATGCAAAAAAATTTCGACTTTCGATGGAGGAATCTCGGGCAATCTATGATATACAGGAGCCCTGTCAAATCTGGATGGGAATCTGGACGAGTTTAGGGCGTGGTCTCCAGCACCTAGCTCGGACGTCCTTTGGAAGATCCAACCGTTTATCGGCTTTTGCATTCCTATATCTACCACCCCTCAAAATTTCAGCTCGATCCGACCATCCAAACTCCGGGAACCTTCTGATTAGTGCATCACTTTTCAGATCTATTTTCTGCGTGAATACGGATCCGACCAGAGTTCATATTTCTTTATGAACATGATATTGGAAAACCTTTTAAGGGAATTTTCTTATATGGTATAGCGCGTTGTTTTTAGCACATGCCCATAAAATTTTAAGCATTTTTGAGGCACTCTTCACCATCGCGCTGGTGTCACACCAGTCCAGTAACATTGCTCCACGTCTGCCGACCTGTGCTAGACAGATCGTCGCTTCATCGAGCCGAGCCTAACCTTATCGGATCATCAGCTCGGCAAGATGAACAAGAGTTCAGCATCGCGAAGGATAAATCATCACCAACACCATCGCCCCATGTATTGCACGGGTCAGGCGTGCCGACATCGCCACTCGGTCACTTCATTAATCCGGCATTGACCGCGTCACAAGTTATGACCAATGTCGGCATGGCCGCACTGTTGCTTTTTCAAGGTGATGTCCATCGCACCGAACCGCTTCAACACCTCAGCTGACATGGCAGTTGCAACGTCTCCTTACTGACCCGCTCCGTCATCTCGGCTAGACCAGGGACTTTGTTGTTTCTTCATCAACATACTCCGGTGACTTCGGCGTCACCAGCCGACCATCTTCGTCACGTTAGCTGGACCGGGGGCTTTGCCTCGGCGAGCCCACCTTTGCCAGCATCGCCATGCCGTCGCTTTATCGCCCATTAGGCAATGGGTGTGCGGATCGAGTCCCAATTTTGGGAGTAACCTTTCTTAGGATTGCTACAACAGCTAAACCAGGTGCTATTAATTCTAGTATTTTTTCTTGCTTGGGCTTATTTTTCCCAAGGAATTATTACTCTGGTTTGTTTCATCATTTGTACATAGGTCTATCAAATGGTGGCCGCATTAACAACGATCGCGTGGTGGTTCGGCTAGTTTCTGTATATAGTTTGGCGAATGCCGCATCCGGAACTCAAACCGGCCTGCAAATTCAGACTTGGCCACACCTTCACTGCGTCACGCCAACGCCCTCCATCGACATGACTTCGGCGCCAGGCCACATCTCCTTCAATAAATTATTTTTGCGAAAAGCAATTATCCTTTTTGGACAGCACTATTTTATGTGTGTAGGTGATCGACTTCGACTGCGTCACGCGGTCACTTTGGCAAGCCGACGTCGTTGTCCCAATCGGCTCACGTGATCACATTGTTGGTCGAATCGCCATACCGACATGTTCGGTTGCCTCGGGGACTTCGGCATCGCTGAGAGAGCTCTACCTCATCGAGTGTTCGGCACACGGGCCATATTTCTTTTATTACTCACTTTGCATAAATTATTAATTATGCAACAATTTTTTTATTATTATTCCTATTATCTCCAGCTTGCACTATTTTCTGTGCGCAGGTAAAGGATCTGGGTCGGGCAACGGTGTCACCTCGACGTACCGACGTACCACACCACCTCGGCTGGACCGAGGGCTTCGTCATTACCTCATTAAGCCACACCAGGGACTTCGGCGTCACACTGCCAGCCTGCATTAGTCGTGCTTTGTCGCCACTTCAGAGTGCCAAGCTCTTTGCTCCGCCACCTCAGGACCGGCTTGGGGGCTTGTCCCGCCGTAAGCTCGAGCCGTGCATCGACACAGAGCACATTAACCAGCTAAGTCGCTTCCATGCTTAAAAACCTTTAGTTTTAAATTCTATTCGGTTCGACCAAGCATTATGCTTTTTTGACAAAAAGGCATTTGCGAAATACTTTCTTTGTCAAAACCTTGTTTGTTGCAAGCAAATTCAAATACCCTGTTTACTTGGGGGCTTCCTTTATGAAGCCTTTCCTCTTGCATATGATTATACTTGTATGGCTTCGTTCCTTGTTCGTGTATTACGCCACAATATGCACCATGTTGACTTAAGTGTTTCGCAAGCTGGGTTGCCTGGCTCCTATGCTTACCCCTATGTTCCCGATTGTTCTGCTAGGTGGTAAAGGGAGCACCTCTGCGATTGTTACTACCGGGTCATCCGAGTTAGTACCTCGGACTGGGTGAAGCCGAAAGCTAGTGCTCTTATTGTTTTCAATAATGGTCGACACACAACGGAACTCATGAGTACAAAAAATCTATTGCACAAGTCTCATAGTAACAATGAGCAACCAAAGAAAGGTATCGGTGGAGGTACTATTTTCTTCGAAGATGCTTCTTACACTTCGTCAGTAATATAGCATAAGTTCCCTAAGCGTGCTTTGTTTGTTACAGCCTTATGGCCTGATTACCTAGTTATCGAAAACACCGTCGATGCTTTCGACAGGTGGAGTGCCTGACACTTTTCGGTCCTTGACCGAAGAGGGAGAAGCCGACGGTCGGTTAAGGCGCGTTTAAAGTTCAGGTGAACACAGATATGATATGAGTACATCGGTACATACAATCATTATATATAAAATTATTTTACCCAAGTCACTTGGTGGCTCTTAAAATTTATATGAGTTGTTCTATAGTAAATGTGTTTTCTTCTTGGTCGTTGCAAAGTCTTTTTCTACCGCTCCTTTTCCGACTCGAGTGTATGGTCAATAACCGGATAGCCTGTCATCTCTCTAAAAAGCCGCTCGAATTTAATTCGCTAAACTGGACTCAAAGAAGTACTCCGCCTTTGGGATAAGGAGCTTGAAGCTGTAGCTGGCCTGCTTGAAGTGTTGAGATCAGATGTGTCATGTTAAAGCACGGTAGAAGCACAATTTTTTCTTTTTTCCAATTTTCGGATTGGCATCGAACACTTGATCTTGTTCGGACGTCAAGTTTTTACTGACGTTTTTTTGTTTTCCAAGATTATGACACTTTTAAACTATTTGTGTGTTTCCAGCATAAGTATCGCAGTGCAACGCATGACACCTTTAGAGATTCGGCAAAAACATTCTCGAATATTGCTATATATGCATCGGTTTCAAAATTGTGTCTTCGGTCAAATAGTTGGGTTGCCCGGCTCCTGTGCTTGCCTCCTACGTTCCGCGTTGTTCGACTAGGTGTGCAAAGGGATAACCACTGTGATTGTGCTTCTAGCTCGCATGGTTAAGCACCTCAGTGGAGAAAGCTGAAAACTGACTGTCACAATAAGCGTAAACTAGTGAGCGATCCGATGACTATGTTAAATGACGGGCTGATCATAACATTGGCCGAAGTGTTTACGGCTTGACCTCGGCTGTCGCGGAACACTAACCGGGGGCTCGTAGCTAGCTTCCCCAGTTTAAAAGGTCCTATGACTAAGTGAAAGTTATAAAGCCCTCATATATGATTGCCTCGTTTCTGCTCACACAACCGCCTTCGGGCACCGAGACGTCGGCTAAGGGTTCTCTTGTTATTGCGGAGACACCCTGCATGGTATCTACAAAGGGGTAGAAGCCGACGATGGGCCACTTTCAAGTGATAAACGGTCGCAACGGAGTGAAAATAAATATATCATCGGCGTTTGTATTTAATATAAAAGGAGTACCTTCCGTAATCATCGTTATAAAGCCATAAATATGCATCAATTTGACTTAAGATTTTTGCCAAGTTGGGTTGCCTGGCTCCTATGCTTACCCCTACTTTCCCTATTGTTCGGCTAGGCCGTAAAGGGAGAACCTCTATGATTATTACTACCGGGTCATCCGAGTTAGTACCTCAGACTGGGTGAAGCCGAAAGCTAGCAATCTTAAAGGATCACATTGGTCGGCAATGACGGAAGTAAAATTTTTGGTTCATTAATACCACAGAGTTCGGGAACTTTCCCCGAACTAGATCCTCAATATTTTCCTCCCACATTGATCGTAGGTGAGGTTTCATGATCATGATAAGCATGATGACTCAAAGAAAGGAACCGATAGCGGGACTATTTTCCTTGGAAGATGTTTCTTACATTAAGTAATATAACATATCTCTCCTTGTACCTTTGTTTATAAAACCATATGGCCGGATTGCCTTGTTTTCCATAAATCTTCGCCCTTATAACGGCTTTATAAAGTAGGACAAACACTCCCCGGCTTCTGGCTGAGGAGGTTGACGCCGATGATCGGTCAACAAAGTTTTGTACAATGCGGATCCGAGCATTAATGATGTAAAATACTTGGATATGTAGAATCATTACACATAACTTGTGGTTTTACTCTGGATATCAATCCTTAATCCGGCCACCCGTGCCCACATTAAGGCCCGGGGGCTACAGGGCTTCAGGCTTATCATTCACTAATATTCAAAGGGGCGTATCGATCCCCTGATCTGGTTTGCCACCCGACCAGTGTCTCGGGGGCTACTGCACTGACAATCCAATGCAGAAAATTTAAAGTGCAATATAGCTTTCGAGGAGATTATGACCCTCAGGTTGGTCGGCCGCACCCAACCTAAGTCTCGAGGAATTTGCACATCGCTTTTTGTGTCCAGAAGTATTTTGTCAAGCTAGGAGTTGATCCTCAGGCCGATTTTGTGAATCAACCTGAGTCTTAGGGGCTACTAGGATCAGCGGTCTTATGTCATCCTTTAGGTGCATCTCAGGTTTTAGACCGATACACACCTTGAGGGGTACTAGCTATATATCTCAGCAGAGAATAAATTGCACCAATAAAAAATATTGACAAAAAATCGGCCCGTAGTCGGGGTGGTGCACCACCTCGGAAGCAGTCCGGCATAAAGCTTGGGTGCTAGTGGCTGGCTCCATTGAGGGCATTTCCGGCATTAAGCTCGGCTAAACTCCTTCAACTTTTTTGAACCAAGGTGATTTATGACACCTCAGATATAGTTCGGTGTTGGATCTCGGATACAGTCCGACATTGGAGCTTGGACATAGTTCGGCGTTGGAGCTCGGATACATTCCGGCATTGGAGCTCCGAAGTGGTCCGGCGTTGGTGCTCGGCTGAAAAATATACCTCGAATGCAGTCCGGCGTTGGAGCTCGGACGCAAGAGGATGCTGCCGCCCGGGAACAACTTCAAACCTGAGGTGTGGCATAAAAATAACAAGGCATTGATAAAGGCCGAGAACTTAAAGGGGCTCCTCGGATACCCGATGTGTAAACTCTTCGGATTTACTTCGACGATCCTCAAGACCGAAGATGGGAAGATTTGTTGAACCAGTTTTCAAGACCGACGACCGAAGATGAAGAACAATTCGGAAGAATCGAGGAGCGTCCCCAGCTTGAAGACCGGTTCAGGGGCTACTGACAGTGTCCTGGACTAGGGGGGCTACTCACCACGTCGTCTCCCAATCAATTGGATTGGGCCGAGGACCCCCATGGCCGTATGCTCATGGGCCAGTTCGGACAGCGATGTATACACGAGGAAGATCCCACAAGACTTGGTGATCAAGACAAGGACTCCTCTCCACCGGCGTATTCGACTAGGACTCTTGTTATCCTAGGCCTCTGGTACATTATATAAGCCGAGGCCAGGCTAGTCGGTAGATTATTATGACATTACTCATCATACCTATAGGGTTTAGACCACAACATATGATTTCGAGGTAGATCAACTCTTGTAATCCCTATACTCATCAAAGTCAATCAAGCAGGAAGTAGGGTATTACCTCCATCAAGAGGGCCCGAACCTGGGTAAACATCGTGTCCCCTGTCTCCTGTTACCATCAATCCTTAGACACACAGTTCGGGACCCCCTACCCAAGATCTGTCGGTTTCAACACCGACAGGGGGTCCCCAGACTTGCCTGCCTGCGGCCCATGGTGTGGCTGGGCTGGCAGGTTTGTACAGCCCATCTTCATCGACAAGACATTCAAGACCCTCGCGAGGGGCCAAGCCTCGCGAGGCGGACGATGCAAGACCTCCTCAGGAGCGGCCTCGCCAGGAAGGCCCGTGAGGGGTGGAAAGATCAAGGCAGGGCAAACCTCGTGAGGTCCTCGTGACATGAGCCATGACGATCGAGACCAGGCGGGCTAGGCGGGCGCCAGCACGCGCAGTGTCCTTGCTTCCTCTTTGGTGCCAAGGGGGCAAGCGCAGGCGCGGAGTATCGAGGCATCAAGCAAAGGTTTCCATATTGGTGCAACGAGACCAAGACCAGAAGGACGGCAAGACGGAGGTCACCATGGAGCCGAGGACGGCGTCACCACCAGAGCCTTTGGCAGGCAAAGACCGCTTTTGTCAGGATAAGTTGTACTAGTTGTCCCCCTTCAAATTGGCCGTTGTTGGCTCCCTTCCCGCTCAATATTTGGGGAGAGGACCAGGGCCTATATAAGTAGAACTAGCCACCACAGCAGAGAGAGGAGCGACCTCATCGCAAATCGAGAGCGGATCCAAGATCATCTCACCCACACAAGTTTACTAAGCACAAGAACACCTCAACCTCAGGAGGCTGTTCTTCCCCTTGTATTGTTCATCATCAGCCCAAGAGGCAATCCACCACCACCACACTGGAGTAGGGTATTACACCACAACGGTGGCCCGAACCAGTATAAATCTTGTGTCTTTGTGTTGCGAGTTCGTCGAGTTCGTCCGCGAGATCTTAGAGAGCTAGGGCGTGGATCGATAGGGAGAAAAACTTTGCGCGCACCCCAGTGTTCGAACCTTAAGGGTTTGCCGGAACCCGTGATCCGACATCAACCTTGGATGTTTTATATGCATTAATATGCTATTTTATATGATTTTTGGGACTAACCTATTAACCTAGAGCCCAGTGTCAGTTTCTATTTTCCCCTTGTTTTTAACTATCACAAAAAAGGAAAATCAAACGGAGTCCAATTGACCTGAAACTTCACAGAGATCATTTTTGGACCAGAAGAAGCCCACAAAGTACCGGAGGTGGGCCAGAAGAGTCCTGAGGCCGCCACGAGGCAGGGGGCACGCCCAGGGGGGTAGGGTGCGGTCCCAACCCTGACCGACTTCTTTCGTCTATATATATGTGTATATATATGTATATATATATGACAAATATTTCCTACAAGGAGTGGTAGTTACCACCACTTGCGTTTTGTATGTTGTATGTAGTATCTGTCGGAACGAGAGTATGTACGTGTAGTGTGTAGTATATAACAATAATAGGTATTATATATACTAATTTTTAGGTAGTATGTACCATTTTTTTGAGAATGCTCATTTTTACGTACAAATATGCACGTATTTTATAAATATAACAAAAACTATGGGCTCATATGCAATTTTTTCATGTAACTTGCATTGAAATATCTTAGATATAGTATATGAACATATTTACAATAATAAAATAGTATATATAATACCACATGGTAGCATATGAGACATGTGGGGTAACTACCACCGGGTGGTTGGATGGATTTTCCCTATATATATATATCCATATAGCCTAGAAACATCGAGGAAGAAAATAGATCGGGAGTTCTGCCGCCAGAAGCCTCCGTAGCCACCGAAAACCAATCTAGACCCGTTCTGGCACCCTGCCGGAGGGGTGGAATCCCTCTCCGGTGGCCATCTTCATCATCCCGGCGCTCTCCATGACGAGGAGGGAGTAGTTCACCCTCGGGGCTGAGGGTATGTACTAGTAGCTATGTGTTTGATCTCTCTCTCTCTCTCGTGTTCTTGAAGTGGTACGATCTTGATGTATCGCAGGCTTTGCTATTATAGTTGGATCTTATGATGTTTCTCCCCCTCTACTCTCTTGTGATGAATTGAGTTCTCCCTTTGAAGTTATCTTATCGGATTGAGTCTTTAAGGATTTGAGAACACTTGATGTATGTCTTGCATGTGCTTATCTGTGGTGACAATGGGATATCACGTGATCCACTTGATGTATGTTTTGGTGATCAACTTGCAAGTTCCGTGACCTCGTGAACTTATGCATAGGGGTTGGCACACATTTTCGTCTTGACTCTCCGGTAGAAACTTTGGGGCACTCTTTGAAGTTCTTTGTGTTGGTTGAATGGATGAATCTGAGATTGTGTGATGCATATCATATAATCATACCCACGGATACTTGAGGTGACATTGGAGTATCTAGGTGACATTAGGGTTTTGGTTGATTTGTGTCTTAAGGTGTTATTCTAGTATGAACTCTATGATAGATTGAACGGAAAGAATAGCTTCATTTTATTTTACTACGGACTCTTGAATAGATCGATCAGAAAGGATAACTTTGAGGTGGTTTCGTACCCTACCATAATCTCTTCGTTTGTTATCCGCTATTAGTGACTTTGGAGTGACTCTTTGTTGCATGTTGAGGGATAGTTATATGATCCAATTATGTTATTATTGTTGAGAGAACTTGCACTAGTGAAAGTATGAACCCTAGGCCTTGTTTCAACGCATTGCAATACCGTTTTCGCTCACTTTTACCACTTGCTACCTTGCTGTTTTTATATTTTCAGATTACAAAAACCATTATCTACTATCCATATTGCACTTGTATCACCATCTCTTTGTCGAACTAGTGCACCTATACAATTTACCATTGTATTGGGTGTGTTGGGGACACAAGAGACTCTTTGTTATTTGGTTGCAGGGTTGTTTGAGAGAGACCATCTTCATCCTACGCCTCCCACGGATTGATAAACCTTAGGTCATCCACTTGAGGGAAATTTGCTACTGTCCTACAAACCTCTGCACTTGGAGGCCCAACAACGTCTACAAGAAGAAGGTTGTGTAGTAGACATCAAGCTCTTTTTTGGTGCCGTTGCCGGGGAGGTTAGAGCTTGAAGGTATATCTTTAGATCTTGCAATCAAATCTTTTTGTTTCTTGTTTTAGCACTAGTTTATTTTATAAAATAAAACTACAAACAAATGGAATTAAGGTTGCCTCATATGCTTCATCCTTTTAATATCTTTCGTGAAAATAAGGATTCCGATAATTGTGCCAAAGTGTTAGAAGAAGAAAGTATTAAAATGTTTGGTACTAAATCTTTGAATGATGAGCATGATTGCAATGTTGTTACTATGAATTCTTTGAATATCCATGATGCTAATGATATGCAAAGCCACAAGCTTGGGTATGCTATGTTTGATGAAGATGATATTTTCTGTCCCCCAAGTTTTGATGAGAAAATTTATTATGATGAAAGAATCCCTCCTATCTATGATGATTATTGTGATGACACATATGCAATAAATTAATAATGGTATCCATGAAACTTGTCATCATGGTTTTAATTTTAATTGGATTATGCCTCACATGATAGTTATTTTGTTGAGTTTGCTCCCACTACTATTCATGAGAAGAATTTTGCTTATGTGGAGAGTAGTAAAATTTCTATGCTTGTAGATCATGAAAAGAATTCTCTATGTGATGGTTATATTGTTGAATTAATTCATGAAGCTACTGAAAATTATTATGAGGGAGGAATATATGCTTGTAGGAATTGCAATAATATCAAGTTTCCTCTCTATGTGCTTAAAGTTTTAAAGTTATCCTTGTTTTACCTTCCTATGCAAGTTGATCCTTGTTCCCATAAGTTGTTTGCTCACAAAATCCCTATGCATAGGAATTAGGTTAGAGTTAAATGTGCTAGTCATATTCTTCATGATGCTCTCTTTATGTTTCAATTCTTGTCTTTTATGTGAGCATCATTGAAATCATCATGCCTAGCTAGGGGCGTTAAATGATAGCGCTTGTTGGGAGGCAACCCAATTTTATTTTCGTTCCTTACTTTTTGTTCCTGTTTAGTAATAAATAATTCATATAGCCTCTGTTTAGATGTGGTTTATTCTTTTAATTAGTGTTTGTGCCAAGTAGAACCATTGGGAAGACTTGGGGAAAGTCCTTTTGATCTTGCTGTAAAAAACCGAAACTTTAGCGCTCACGAGAATTGCTGCCATTTTTTATTGGAGAGTGCTATTTAGTTAATTCTTTTTGCAGATGATTAATAGATAAATTCCTCACGTCCAGCAATTTATTTTAAAATTGTTGGGGTTCCATAAGTTTCATTAGCTACAGATTACTACAGACTATTCTGTTTTTGACATACTCTTTTTTCGTGTGTTGTTTGCTTTTTTTGATGAATCTATGGCTAGTAAGAGAGTTTATAAACCATAGAGAAGTTAGAATACAGTATATTTAACACCAATATAAATAAATAATGAGTTCATTAAAGTACCTTGAAGCGGTGTTTTGTTTTCTTTCGCTAACGGAGCTCACGAGATTTTCTATTTTGAGTTTTGTGTTGTGAAGTTTTCAAGTTTTGGGTAAAGATTTGATAAATTATGGAACAAGGAGTGGCAAGAGCCTAAACTTGGGGATGACCATGGCACCCCAAGGTAAAATTCAAGGACACCAAAAGCCTAAGCTTGGGGATGCCCCAGAAGGCATCCCCTCTTTCGTCTTCGTCTATCGGTAACTTTACTTGGAGCTATATTTTTATTCACCACATGATATGTGTTTTGCTTGGAGCATCTTGTATGATTTGAGTCTTTGCTTTTTAGTTTTCCACAATCATCCTTGCTGTACACACCTTTTAATAGAGACTCACATGATTTGAAATTTATTAGAATACTCTATGTGCTTCACTTATATCTTTTGAGCTATATAGTTTTTGCTCTAGTGCTTCACTTATATATTTTAGAGCACGGTAGTGGTTTTATTTTATAGAAATAATTGTTCTCTCATGCTTCACTTATATTATTTTGAGAGTCCTTTAGAACAACATGGAAAGTTTCTTTAATATAAAAACTTTCATATAAGTGCACTGAATACTATGAGAAGTTTGATACTTGATAATTGTTTTGAGATATGGAGATGGTGATATTAGAGTCATGCTAGTTGAGTAGTTGTGAATTTTAGAAATACTTGTGTTGAAGTTTGTGATTCCAATAGCATGCACGTATGGTGAACCATTATTTGATGAATTCAGAGCATAATTTATTTATAGATTGTCTTCCTTATGAGTGGCGGTCGAGGACGAGCGATGGTCTTTTCCTACCAATCTATCCCCTAGAAGCATGAACACAATACTTTGTTTCGATAACTAATAGATTTTTGCAATTAGTATGTGAGTTCTTTATGACTAATGTTGAGTCCATGGATTATACGCACTCTCACCCTTCTACCATTGCTAGCCTCTCTAGTATCGCGCAACTTTCGCCGGTACCTTAAACCCACCATATACCTTCCTCAAAACAGCCACCATACCTACCTATTATGGCATTTCCATAGTCATTCTGAGATATATTGCCATGAAACTTTCCACCGTTCCGTTATTATGACACGCTTCATCATTGTCATATTGCTTGTGTGATCATGTAGTTGACATCATATTTGTGGCAAAGCCACCATTCATAATTCTTCATACATGTCACTCATGCATCATTGCACATCCCGGTACACCACCGGAGGCATTCACATAGAGTCATAATTTTGTTCTAAGTATTGAGTTGTAATTCTTGAGTTGTAAGTAAATAAAGTGTGATGATCATCATTATTAGAGCATTGTCCCAAGTGAGGAAAGGATGATGGAGACTATGATTCCCCCACAAGTCGGGATGAGAGTCTGGATGAAAAAAAGAAGAAAAAGAGGCCATAAAAAGGAGAAAAGGCCCAAATAAAAAAATATAAAAAATGAGAGAAAAAGAGATAAGGGGCAATGCTACTATCCTTTTACCACACTTGTGCTTCAAAGTAGCACCATGATCTTCATGGTAGAGAGTCTCCTATATTGTCACTTTCATATACTAGTGGGAATCTTTCATTATAGAACTTGGCTTGTATATTCCAATGATGGGCTTCCTCATTAAGATTGGGGATGCTTGATACGTCTCCAACGTATCTATAATTTTTGATTGTTCCATGCTATTATATTATCAAGCTTGGATGTTTTATATGAATTAATATGCTATTTTATATGATTTTTGGGACTAACCTATTAACCCAGAGCCCAGTGCCAGTTTCTGTTTTTCCTCGTTTTTAACTATCGCAGAAAAGGAAAATCAAACGGAGTCCAATTGACCTGAAACTTCACGGAGATCATTTTTGGACCAGAAGAAGCCCACAGAGTACCGGAGGTGGGCCAGAAGAGTCCCAAGGCCACCACGAGGGTGGGGGCGTGCCCTACCCCTCTGGGCGCGCTCCCTGCCTCGTGGCCTCCTCATGGCCCCCCTGACCGACTTCTTTCGCCTATATATATATATATCCATATACCCTAGAAACATTGAGGAAGAAAATAGATCGGGAGTTCCACCGCCAGAAGCCTCCGTAGCCACCGAAAACCAATCTAGACCCGTTCCGGCACCCTGCCGGAGGGGGGAATCCCTCTCCGGTGGCCATCTTCATCGTCCCGACGCTCTCCATGATGAAGAGGGAGTAGTTCACCCTTGGGGCTGAGGGTATGTACCAGTAGCTATGTGTTTGATCTCTCTCTCTCTCTCTTTCGTGTTCTTGAGGTGGTACGATCTTGATATCGCGAGCTTTGCTATTAAAGTTGGATCGTATGATGTTTCTCCCCCTATACTCTCTTGTGATGAATTGAGTTTTCCCTTTGAAGTTATCTTATCGGATTGAGTCTTTAAGGATTTGAGAACACTTGATGTATGTCTTGCATGTGCTTATCTGTGGTGACAATGGGATATCACGTGATCCACTTGATGTATGTTTTGGTGATCAACTTGCGAGTTCCATGACCTCGTGAACTTATGCATAGGGGTTGCACTACAAAAAAAGACACATCCGTGACATTTTGGGCCGAACGAATTTTTTTTTCTGTCATACATATGACACTTCTATGACGATAATTGCGACAAAACCCAGTATCATCATAGATGTGGTGGGCTCCTACTTCTATGACAATAAATCATGACAGAAAATGGGCTTTTTGTCCTGGGCGAGCCGGAGACGCAGTTGCATGACATTCTTTGGGACGTCCATGACGGAAAAAACCATGGTAGAAGCGAGGGGGAGGAAAATTTCGGGGAGTTCCCGGTTACGGTGGAAGGTCGGGGGCCGAGCGATGCGCGTTTCTCTCGTACACGTGCGCGCGTGTGTGCGAGGCGTTGGCTCTAACTGAACTCGAGCGAGGCGTTGGGCTCTAACTGAACCCGAGCGATTGCACTGCAGGCTATGCATTACTGAACCCGAGCGATCGATCGATGGTTGTTAACTGAACCCGATCGAGCGATTCCTTCGCTACTGCTGCTAACTGAAGCCGATCGATGGGATGAACAGTGAGCATT
>NC_041392.1:460061241-460078393 GCF_002162155.2 Triticum dicoccoides | reverse complement strand
GTGGTGTGGAGGGCTGGATGAACAGTAGATGGTGGAGGGGTGGTTGAACAGGACCCCGTGGTGTGGAGGGCTGGATGAACAGTAGATGGTGGAGGGGTGCCCGTGGAGGGGTGGTTGAACAGGACCCCGTGATGTGGAGGGCTGGATGAACAGTAGACGGTGGAGGGGTGGTTGAACAATAGCCGGTGGAGTAGCGCGCGGTGGAGGCTGGATGAACAAGAGCCCGTGGATGAACAGTCGCAGGTGGAGGCTGGAGGAGGTCGACGGTGGATGAACAGTAGCTCATGGAGGCTGGAGGGGGTCGACGGTGGAGATGAACAGTATCTCGTGGAGTCCTGTTTTGCGGTACGCCAGACCCCTCCCGATGAACAGGACCCCCATTTCGACCGTAGCGCTCCAACACAAGTCTGTTTCGTCCGTTTTGCGGTACGCCACACCCCTCCCGATCAACAGGCCCCATTTCGACCGTAGGAGGTCTGTTTCCTCCGTTTTGCGGTACGCCAGACCCCTCCCGATGAACATGATCCCGTTTCGTACATGGCCGGTCCAACACAAGTCTGTTTCCTCTGTTCTGCGGTACGCGTTCTACGGTACGCCAGGCCTCGTTTCCATCGCTTGTTCCGTCCAAGCCCTCCCGATGAACACGACACATTCCATTGCCTCCCCATGAACACGACGCATTCCGTTGCCTCCCCATGAACACGACGACGACGCTGTTTCTCCGTTCCTACCCAGCCATGTACACGAGCCCTGGCCGTACGTATACGCGAGTAGGCGTTCGAGACCCCGCTCGTATGTACACATACGTGGCTGTATTTTCTTTCTTGCACCCTGGCCGCTGTACGTACGTGTACATGCTACGTGCGCGCCTCTACTACGACACATGCGCGCCTCTACATCGACCAGTATATATGTATGTACACGTTCGCGACCAGAATGACAACGCTACGTACGCTTCGACCAGATGGGTCCCAACTGTCAGGCACTTCCTTGCATGCGAAGATGTAGCTGGTGTGTCCCAGCAGTCAGGGGGAAATGTTTTTTGCGCAAAATACGGTGGCCCGTCCGGTGGGTCCTGCTGTCAGGTGGAGGAATAATTACTTTGCACGTAATAAGGAGGCACTTCCTTGCTGCGGCCGTGGACCCAGCTGTCAGCCTCTCCACATATAGTCCACGTCCGATGGAAGCCGTTCCTTGACCATGTTGACCATGCCGCGCCGAGAGCACCAGGACGGTGGACGACGGCGAGGCCTAGGAAGGGAACGACGCGGAGCCGGGGAAGACGCGGCAGTGGATGCCCACGCGTAGAGGAGTACGAGGGTTCACTGGTTCGCTGTGGTGTGAGGCTGCCATCGCCGAAGAATAACAGGGGGTGTGGGTGAGTAGAGGGATGGCCTGGCCAGCGGTGGGAGTAGTAGGGGCGGTGAGGCCTCCGCCGCATCGCAGCCGGCCACGGGAGGCAGGAGCACGAGGCACGATCGGTGCTGATTTGGGCGGCTGGAGCAAGAAGACCAGAGATTGAAGAAGCACTACGGCCGTTGGATGGACATCGTACGGTCACTGGAGCTAGAATCGTGCATATTGACGAAGTTGACAAAGCCCTCCGTCTCCGTCAACTTAGTAGGCCCACAAGTCAGCCTCCCACCAAGGTGGGTCCCAACTAGCAGGGGGGTATTCATTTTTTTAGCGTAATAAGGAGGCACTTCCTTGCGTGCGAAGATATAGCTGGTGGGTCCGAGCTGTCAGCGGCGGTAACATTTTTTTCGCGAAATACAGAGGCCCTTTCGGTGGGTCCCTGATGTCAGGGGAGGAATCATTATTTTGCGCGTAATAAGGAGGCATTTCCTTGCATGCGGCCGTGGACCTAGCTGTCGGCCTCTCCACGTACAGTCCACTTCAGATGCATGTCGGTAGTTGACCACGTTGACCATGCCGCATCGAGAGCACCAGGGCGGTGGACGACGGCGAGGCCTAGGAAGGGGACGACACGGAGGCAGGGAAGACTCGGCAGTTGTTTCCCATGCGGAGGGGAGTACGACTGTATGAGGGTTTACTGGTTCGTCTGCCGTCGCCGGAGAATAACAGCAGGTCTGGGTGAGTAGAGGGATGGCTAGGCCAGCGATGGGAGTACGGTTGGGCGGTGAGACCTGCGCGGCAGCACAGCCGGCCGCGAGGAGGAGGGAGCAGGCAGTCCCGCTACCGCTTGTTTGAGCGGCTGGAGCAGGAAGAGCAGATATTGAAGAAGCACGACGGCCGTTGGATGGACATCCAACAGTCAGTGCTTGTGCGTCAACCTTTTTTAGGAAAGCCTCAAATCTGTGGAAAATAGCATACAACCCATCTGCCATTATTTCTAATAATTTACAACCCATTTGCTAATTCTTAAGGTTTTTTTGGAGCCCATATTCTTTTTGTTAGCATTACAGCCCATATTGTGGCCACGGTTAAAAAATTAATGAAATTTTGCATACGTCGGTGCGGTCTGAACTGTTTTTAATCCCGAAATTTCGACTCACATTCAAACTGATTTTAAAAATAAATGTATATCATTATAGAATCCAACAAGTTCTCCACGCATAAAAATTAATGTAATTTAAAATCTCAAAATGAAAAAAAGATATTTTAAACTAATTGCCGGTTTGATGTGTTTTAAAAATGTACAACCCATTTCTCATTACTGATGGGCCATTTTCTCGGCCAGCCGAATGAAGCTCTCCTCGTCTTGAAAGATTTGCAGCCCAACAGGCCTGACAAAGCGACTTACTTGGCAAATCACAAAAAACTGGGCTGTGGCCGTGGACCCAGTTGTCAGCCTCTCGACGTACAGTACTCTTCCGATGGAAGTCGGTCGTTGACTACATTGACCACGCTGAGCCAAGAGCACCAAGGCGGTGGACGACGGCGAGGCCTAGGAAGAGGACGACACGGAGCCGGGGAAGACGCGACAGTGGATGCCCACACGGAGAGGAGTACGAGGGTTCACTGGTTCGGCTGCGGCGTGAGGCTGCCGTCGCCGCAGAATAACAGGGGGTGTGGGTGAGTAGAGGGATAGCATGGGCCAGTGGTGGGAGTAGTAGGTGGCGGTGAGGCCTCCGCAGCATCACAGCCGGCCACGAGAGGCAGGAGCACGCGGCACAACCGGCGCAGCTTTGGGCGGCTGGAGCAAGAAGACCAGAGGTTGAAGAAGCACTACGACCGTTGGATGGACATCGTACAGTCACTGGAGCTAGAATCGTTCATATTGACTAAGTTGACAAAGCTCTACATCCTCATCAACGTAGTAGGCCCACAAGTCAGCCTCCCACCAGGTTGGGTCCCAGCTAGCAGGGGGAGTATTCATTTTTCTGTGCGTAACAAGGAGGCACTTCCGGTGGGTCCGAGCTGACAGCGGGGGGGGGGAACGTTTTTTTCGCGAAATACTATGGTCCGTCCGGTGGGTCCCACCAGTTAGGGGCAAACCTTTTTTTTGCGAAATACGGTGTCCTGTCCGGTGGGTCCCAGCAGTCAGGAGGGAAACGTTTTTTCCGCGAAATACTGGTGGCCCGTCCGGTGGGTCCCTGCTGTCAGGTGGAGGAATAATTATTTTGTGTGTAATAAGGAGGCACTTCCTTGCGGCTGCCGTGGACCCAGCTGTCAGCCTCTCCACGTACAGTACTCTTCCGATGGAAGTCGGTCGTTGACCACATTGACCACGCCGCGCCGAGAGCACCACAGCGGTGGACGACGGCGAGGCCTAGGAAGGGGACGACACGGAGCCAGGGAAGACGCGGCAGTGGATGCCCACGCGGAGAGGAGTACGAGGGTTCACTGGTTCGGCTGCAGTGTGAGGCTGCCGTCGCCGCAGAATAACAGGGGGGAGTGGGTGAGTGGAGGGATGGCCTGGCCAGCGGTGAGAGTAGTATGGGGACGGTGAGGCCTCCGCGGCAGCACAGCCGGCCACGGGAGTCAGGAGCATGCGACACGACCGGCGCTGCTTTGGGCGGCTGGGGCAAG
Organism: Triticum dicoccoides; assembly: GCF_002162155.2. Taxonomy (NCBI): domain Eukaryota; kingdom Viridiplantae; phylum Streptophyta; class Magnoliopsida; order Poales; family Poaceae; genus Triticum; species Triticum dicoccoides. Next base: position 460,074,400 of record NC_041392.1, on the reverse strand, counting down.
AAGACCAAAGGTTGAAGAAGCACTACAGCCGTTGGATGGACATCGTTGACCATGCCGCGCCGAGAGCACCAGGGCAGTGGACGACGGCGAGGCCTACGAAGGGAATGACACGGAGCCAGGGAAGACATGGCAGTGGCTGCCCACGCGGAGGAGAGTACGAGGGTTGACTGGTTCGGCTGCCGTCGCCAGAAAATAACAGGAGGTGTGGGTGAGTAGAGGGATAGACATGCCAGGGATGCGAGTATGATGGGGCCATGAGGCCTTCCGGGCAACACTGCCGGCCACGGGAGGCGGGAGCAGGCAGTTCCGACGGCGCTGGTTTGGGCGGCTGGGGCAGGAAGATCAGAGACTGAAGAAGCACGATTGCCGTTAGATTGACATCTAATGGTCTGACACTGGTAGAGTCGATTGTTGACTAAGTTTCTTTTTTGAGAAACCTTGTGTACGAATGAACTTAGTAGGCCCACAAGTCAGCCTCCAAATCTATGGCAGACAACATAAAGCCCATTTGCTATTCTTCATAATTTGCATCCCATTTGCTAATTCTTAAGTAATTTATTACAGCCCATTTTCTGCCTAGGACTACGATCAAAAAGTCCAACCTTATTTTGCATATTTCGGTGGAGTCCAAACTGTTGTAATCCTGAAATGATAAACATTTTTTAAGAACTTATTGATTTGCCAAAAAATTGTTTTGTTTTGGTAAGCAAATAAGACGTGGGACAATTTAGTTGGTTTAAGGGAAAACAAGTGGTAAAAAATCAGCGTTGGGTGGGAAAAACAACAAAATAAGGATGTAAATATGAAAAGGGAATTTTATGTGTTTTCAATATAATGATACATGTATATGAACTAGTAAAACTATAGGTAGAGATTAGAAAACGGATGTAGGACATGCGTTTCAAGAGGAAAATAGAACTGGGTTGTGTGTTTGATTCAGTAAAAAAACTTCCTGCGGATGTTGTAAGACAAAATATAACTAACGCTGGCGGGCCAGAGGCCAGTAGATACCTGCTGGATCTTTGTGCCCCGTTGTCGTCATGGGATGGGCCTGTTAAAAACAAAACAACCCTGGGCAATCTACATCCCAGTTGAAACTTGCTCGACCTGAAAAAACAATATACGTGCTCAATAAACGAGAGAATTCTGCAAGTACAGACTGATATCTGGGAGGCAGCACGGATATTTTTTTTTATCGTGATAATAAGTGCATGCACTTGTTTTGAAAAAATCGGAGAACTGGGAATTCGAACTACGGGTGCTTATGCTACCCATCAAATAAAAATCAGGTGCCTGAAAATTCGTTTTGAAACAAATGATTCAGCTTTATATCCATGTCGACTCTCGGCATGATGTTTGGAAGAAAATGCAAGTTCATACCAAAAGATCGTTAACAACAATACCAACTTGCGGACGACAAGGTAGTACAACTACCAATACCAAACTAACTTATAATCTTCTTACTCCTAGCCCTAGTGTTTGTCTGGTAGAAAATCTTGCAGAGGACCAGCTCCCGCTCCTTCTCTTGCTCCAGGTCCCCGAGGTGGTACTGGTGCATCACCCAGTTGGTCCTCATCTGGTCGAAGTTCTTGTTGGTGTGCAGCACCAGAACCTTTTTTGTTGCCCGTCTGCCGGCCGTTGACCATAACCGGCAAGGTATTGCCGGTCTTGTGCCACATCGCGTACATGCCGCACTCTGACTATATCTTGCGACATGTCCACGCGCCCCTTTTGAACGCCCTGGAATTGCACTGGAAGAAATGCTTCCTTAGGCCACTCAGTGTGATACCAACAGTATTGTGGAATACAGGTTTTAGTGTACCTAGTTGGCATTTTCATAGCATCTTTGGCATGTTGCAGTCACTTGTTTCACTTTTTATTAACTGTCAAATTGTAATTGCTTCACCAGGTCTGCGTCTAAAAAGAAAAATAGAGTATAAACAAAGGAATATGTTTGTGCAAGTAGACGGCCGATCGGTGTCTTACCTGGAAGTTTCTCAGGTTGGGTGTAACATATGCCGTGCTCGCTGTCGATGGTTGATATGAACAAATCGATGAGAGACTGAAATCTCACGCTGTCAGCACTCACTTTGGCCTCAAGGTGCTCGATCAGCTCCTCATCCGTGGGATCGAACTTGATGCCAGCCGGCAGCACGGGCCAATCCTTCTTCGACTTGCATCGGTAACTCCAGTTATATGGTACTCAATGTATGATCAATCGACTGTTTTAACTGAATGATGAAAGATTTGGACAAATAAGTGGCACTCCAAATCTGAAGTCCAGAATACCCGAACACACCGCCGGGATTCTTGTGTCACCTCACGCGCAGTGTGTTGTCATGTCAATTCAATGTGTGGACATGATGAATAATTTGACCGATGTATACTAGTACTGCTACTATACTACTTACTAGTCGTATTTAGTGTCACAATTTATACATAGGTTTAACTAACAAGTACGCACTTGAAGCCTAACTGATATATATATGGCTTCTGCACAACATCTCCATCACCATTATCAGTACATCCTACGTAGGTGAGTTAGGATGCACTTGATCCCAGGAAGGTATCTATCCTTCAAACCAGAGGAGTGCTTCAAACTAACAACAGTACATAATATCCAACAAAAGAGGGTCGTGCTACAGCAGCAGAATACATGGCTCAGTCAACATGAATCAAGTTGTGCATATTTGCTGTTGGCATGAACCACATCGCCGCATGTCGGGTTTGCAAAAGCCATCCATCGCATGGAAGCTTGATGCCTTTCACACACTAAAGATTATCTGGCAACAAGCTGCGTCGACGAATCTCTGGATATGGTGATTCATGAAACCCATGGTATGCTGTGTAAACACAACCCCCCCTCGCGAATGGAAGTTGCATAGCACAGTAATCATCGCCGGTGATATGATCGATGATTTGTTGGATAATCGGATAATTGAGCCCGAGGAACAAGGAGTGGTTGCCGAGGCTGTAAACCCGCCTCTAGTTGAATACGCCTGGCCCAACGGAGCTGGGATCTTTCTCGAACACGAAGCATCCATAGCCATCAATGTCACGAACGCCCCACGCATTGTACTACATGTGGTTTGATGTAATGGTTTGGTCAATTTGGTACGTGCGAATGAGCATCAAATGACCGCCGTCAGCTGAACGAGCGATAAACCACCACCCATCGGCTGGTATGATTCCAGGTCCTGGAATCATGAAGGCCAGTGCATTTGCGTCTGCTGCAACAATTCAAATTGGAGACCAAAAGGACAAAAATAAACAATCATGTTCAGAGTATGTGTGGAATTAAGATTATTAGAACAGTGACACATATCATAGACAGAGAATTGCAATGCCGTGGTCATAATCATACCCCAAGTTAAAAAAATAAGCCAATGGCTTTCATATTCTAGCAATATGTCATGGTTCAAACATCATGTAACAATGAGAGGAAAACAGCTATGAAAGCGCCTACTCATATTCTACCATAGCACTTACTACTACTGTTCTCATATCAACTCTAAGCAATAACATGCGTTGTTATAAAAATCTTGTAAACGAGAGTAACATATAGCAATCATGATGTTATGCTCATAATATGTATTCTAACAATCATTAGATGCCAATTGTTCTCATATCAACTCTAACAATAACATGTGTGGTCATAAAAATCTAGGAAATGAGAGGAACATATAGCAATGATGTGGTTATAGACATGCTATGCATTCTAAATTTGTAACAAATGAATAGGCAGTCGTATTCATAAGGTAAGATGAGATGAGATAGAACAATTACACGACGATAGATTCCACCAATATAGGTAGCCAATCTGTGCGTCGACCGCGTAAACGATGCCATCGTGCACTATAGCATCAGACAGAAATGTTTCCTCAACAGGATTGATGATGAGCCATAACCATGTATGGCGACCGGATTCCAGATAGACTAATCCCTTGTTGAACAAGGCAATGAGCTTGTAATCCATGTAGTCTTCTGATGGTGTGGGCACTTCGCAGATTACAACTTTCTGCAAACAGAGGTCGAGCCAAAAGCTTGACGCGTCTCGTGTGTAGTAGGCAGGAGTGTCCGGTGGGCCGCGAGGCTCAATGGCGGCAGTATCCAATGATGGATGGGTGATCTCTTGCTGGGTGTAGATATCCACGAGACGCCATGGACTACTGGTGTGGTGGATGAGGACGATCCAGTTGGCCTTCATGCCCGCCCAGTAGTGGCCGCGCATGAAGGACAGGTGGACGGGTAGTGGTAGGATGTCGAGGGGCACCACGGCAACCTCCGTAGGATCGTCAAGTCGGTGTCTGGGCCACCTGCGAGGATCGGGCATCAGCAAGCAGGGTGTCTTGAAAAGAGCCGGCCGGTTGCAGACGGGTAGATGGTACAAAGACACCGAGCATGCGGCCAGACGGACGGTGCTGAGTAGGTCCATACGACTACAGATCTGCTCCAAGAGAACATCTGGGAGGGAATTCCAATCGCGGCTCTGCGTGTCAGTCGGTTCTGCCATTGGGGTTTTCGGTTCCTGTGAGCCAGTGGGGAAGTGGATTCGGGCGGGCAAGCGAAGAAGCTTCTCCTCGTGTGGCCGAGCAGTGAGCGGGGGGATATGGCACGCGCGAGCTACCAAGGAAGATGGCGCGGGCGGGCGAGCAGTGAGCGGGGTAAATGGTGTGCAGCCGACGATGGGGAAGAGAGGAGGAAGAAGAAGAGAGGAGGAAGAAGAGTGGAAGACGGGGAAGAAAGTGCATTCAATCTCAATTCTACTACTCCCCCGTCTAGGTGTGTAAGTCAACTTATGAAAACCAAATAATCCCAAAACACTTAGGCACCGTACATTAACTCCCTTCTCGTTTTTTGATTTGTGGCATATCAACCAATAAGATATGTGGGATGTGCATGCTTTCAATGACTTGAGACTACCAAACATAACCGATTGGTTTAGTAACACCAACACGCTAGTTCAGCTTATTAATTACGTGTCCCATCTGCTGCAATGTGTATTGTCACTTCACTGCGAAGACTAGTTGAATAGTTCTCTCTGACCGAGATGGGGAATAAATGGATCGTGAGGACTTCCTTTCTACAGTATCCCTATGCCTCTACGCTCACTTCACTCATTTTTCTCCATACCTAGTCACTTGTTGAAATCTATAGCCAAATGGACATGTCAATGGGAGGGAGTAAACCCCATGCATGCATGCATGCAACATGCAACACTCACATGTACACATGGACGCAGGCAACACTCACGCACCCATGCGGCACACAGCACACGATGCAACACACACGCTCACGCTCAAGTGCTCAACCTACTCCCTACGTCCGTGAAAGACTGTACATTTAGAGATTGCCACATTGACCAGGGCATAATTAACGCCCAAAAGTAGCAGACTTATGTGTGCATGCGACCATTGAGATAAGAAGATTAAATGAAGGCCGTTGCATGCTGTAATTAAGGATAGACATGTAGCCAATACCTACAGCACAAGTTGGTGCATTAGTCAATCAATATCGATTTAGATTAAAGGCTAAACACATTGGAAGTGTAGATGTACATCATGTAGTACACTCTTTGTTGGAAGACCAAGGGAGGACACGTGCATGCACTCACATACACAGCCAGGGCGGTTCGCGCGCAAGGGTTGGATTCGTGTCGCGCCTGCATAAAGTTTTGTTTAACTGATTTCTTTTCTCTGCCAACTGACAGGTGGGACCCAAAAACCAGGTGACAATTTAACCAGTCAACAAAGTGCCACGTCGACTATGTGGCCGGTCAGTAGGGTGCAATACGGTGCTCTACGATGAGCTAGTGATCGCATAATCGCCGCAAAACTATATATAGTGACCTAAAGAGCGTACTGTTACATATGTTGACCGCCAGTGTATTTTTCTCGTTTCAAATTAAGCCACATTAATCGAAAAGGTTGCAGTATGGACTACTACTACTAGTACTAGTACTGCTTTGATGTGCCCCGTCAACTCGCCGAACGAGGAGAATCTTGCTTACTACGCCTCTCCCTCGCCCACGCGCGCGGTGGTTCGCAGGACGAGGAGAGGGTTTTGACTACAGCGCCCTCTCCCTCTCCCTCGCCCTCGCGGTGGACGTGCAGCAGTTCAATCAATGTCTGATTGCCAGAAGCATATTGTACTGTAGTATCATCATTGTTGGACCTTCCGAAGACGCGAAGAGCCAAGTGCAAGGTTCACACGAGTACAAACTGTTGAACCTCCGGAAGAGGCAAAGAGCCAAGCGCAAGGTTTTATAGGATTTGTCGCCCTAGTAGGAGTATACTAGTACAACTATAGCGAACGATGCTACTGTATGATGCCGCCACGTCACGTATATCCAAAGCTGTGCCACCTTTTTTTTCTCAAAGAGCGTGTTGGAGCCCGTGCAACAACCACACAAGTTGCACGTACACATAACACATTTACTAGTAATAAATTCTAAAGGACAAATGCCAGTATGCCACACAAGTTCATCTCCAACTCATGTGATAAATTTGTGCACGACTGTCTACATATATTCACAGCGCTACCGTCCACAATTACCGTACTCCACATACATGTTATAGATGGGCTACATGTCCTCCTCCAGGTTCCAGTCCCAGGTGTTCTTCATGGATGGCACGATCCATAGCGGTGGGCAACGGGAATCATTGTCGCAGCTTTCTAGTCCGGTTCCACACGATGGAGACTCATCCAAGCTGAAGCAACATAAATCAGGGATAGCGTGTCCCAGCATGTCGTTCATCCGGCGATGTGCACTGAAGACACAACCATGCTTCATGAACGGCAGGCCTTCCGTGTCATGCACGGAAGGTGTCATCCGCTTCACAATGGGTAGCTATCCCCGATGAAAAGCGAGTACTCTCCAAGAGTGTTCCTCGGCACCCACGTAGCATCAGGGGGTCGAATTCGGCGTCGTTCATCTGGTACACGCGGCATCCCAGATCTGGACACATGGTGACGTACATAGTCAAGGTCCATGCATAATAATGTTGTTCTCAAATGTGGCGGTCAGTAATACTGTGCAGCAAATAGTACTACTCTGGTATAGAGGAAGTAAAATAACCGGCTTATTATATATAGCCACTCTTGGCTACATGGATGAGATAGTAAGACATGGAAAAACAAAAATGGTGGCAGCTAGTGGGTTCAAGTCTTCAAAGGCCTAGCTAGCTATATGCGTCCTCCAAGGTAAAAAGTACTCCTACTAGTACTACAAAGTATACTACTGGTACAACAATGAAAGAGAAGGCGAGAGGGTTAAAAAATGGAATATCTGGGTAGATGGTGACGGTCCGATCGTGGTAGATTATGTGACCATGTTGCACATCAGTGGTACCATGGGTAACGACTGCTAAGATAGTTGATCCCAATATGCCAAAGTCAGCTACAAGGTTCCAGGTTAGACCGAATCACGGATGCAAATGCACATCCAGGAGCGGCGATCTTATTTTGATCGGGGGATAACTGGTCCCTGTAAAATAATGGAGTACCGTTAGGGATGCAAATGATGGTTTGTGCATTCCATTTGTAATCTCCCTTACCGTAGGATGTCAACCAGATGAAACAATTCCCCTGGCTTGTCACCGCGAAGATGCGGCCTAGATGGCGCACGACGTCTTCGAACATGTAGGGGTACAAATCTGCCGCCGTCAACATGCGCCAACCTCTGCCGTTACTGCCTCCTGCATTGATGGCAATCCTTATGTCGAACACCGCGATGAGATAGTAATCGTCGTAGCCGCAACGCTTTGTCGGCGGGTCCGCAATTGCTATCTTCTTCAATCTCATGTAGGCATCATCATATGTATTCTTGCCCAGCCAGTCCGGAAGGCCGATCCCAATGGTGGAGAAGGGGTCTACCGGAACGGCCGCACTACTGTGGATGTTGTGCAAAATGATGGTGGTATTCGGATGGAGGTATGCAAGCCAATCTTCGTTGGCACCGACCTAGACCTATATATAAGACGATGGGCAGCGGAGAAATTACGGGATGGAAATGGAATAACTATGTACTACATGATCAAACTCCATTACTGACCTGCTCATCGGACAAAATCCAACTACCTCTCAACGTCGGCAACTCTAGCGGAGTCAACGTGCAACCATGGCCAGGGAGCGGTGGACTGTTCGAAGGATTGTCCCATAGAAGAACCTTCTCCTCGAGGATGCATGGAAGACCAACAAGCATGGCATGTTTAAGCAGCATCTTGAAAAAGTTGGTGCAGGAAGCACCGAGTCTTGCAGCAGTGAGGACGTCGGAGCGGCGTGCGATTTCTCCCACAGGATCGTCGTCCAAGGTCTCCCAGCCCTGACGAGGAGGAGAACCACCTGGCGAATCCATGGGAGCAGTGATGAACTGCCTTCTCTTCGGGGGAGGGGAACTGGCGTGGAGGAGATAAGAGCATAGTAACCACAGGGCCTCATCCCTTCCAACTGTAGATCATTCCTCAGTGAAGGGGTGAGGCTATTATTTACTACTACTAGTACTCCCTCCGATTCTTTTTACTCTGTGCATAAGAGCAGACCCGAATACCAAGGCAGGGGCTCACTGCATGCTTTCTGGATGGAAATACCCCTGGCGCATGGATGGGAGGAGTTAGCAGCTATAAATGCCCCCATGCAGCCCATTGGTTGTCCGCTCACGTTCTCCTCTCTCTGCATGCTGCATGGATGTCTCCCTCTGTCTCACATGACTGCATGCGGTGGTGCTGGCCTATGAGAAGCTCGCGTGGAGATAGCAATCTTCTCTCTAGAAGTGATTTTTTTGAAAGAAAGGGATTATGGAACATTATGGGATTGCATTATACTGTAAATAATAGCACTAGTAAGAAATTTTTGGCACTAGGTAGTAGTTTTTGGCGTGGATTAAGAAATTTTAGGTATGTTTTTGCCATTTTTTGTACACGCCAACTAGTGTCAAAAAACGTCTTACATTATGTGACAGAGGAGTACGTACTTGTACTGTAGCAGTACTAGTACTACTTTTCTCAACTAGTAGTGCGATGTACTGTACTTCTAGTCTAGTGTAGTATAGTGCACCAGTTTTGAACTCTTGAATCTCAGGGCCAAGGAGCTACAGTTGGAAGTGGAGGGTACTACTGTTCTCTAGAACCATCGCTGTACTATCAATGCAGGGGAAGTACACCTGCGTAGTGGCCTAGTGGGTACTCTCGGTGCTCTATTCAGCCGCTCCTCTCACGTAGCTGGCCTACTCAGCCGCTCCTCTCACGCACACACTAGCAGCCTGTTTATCAGCGACGGTTAATGCGGGGGTAGAACATTTGAGTGATTTGATACAGTGAGACTAGGCTTCTCGCTTCCATTTGTGGAGGTGTAATGGATCTCATCGAACTTTGTTAGTAGTTCCTTCTTTATGAATGAGATGAAGCAAAGCTTTTGCCTCCGTTTCAAAAAAACACGGCAATAAGAATTTCTTTTATAGTAGAGCCGATAATGGAGTGAAGTCCATGCATGCAACGCCACAAGCTATAGAGTAGTAGTAGAGCACTTTACGTACAGAGCCATATTGCACAGTTCCCAATGCCCCGTCAGGCTTTTCCGGCTCCTCGGGCTTAATTGGGAGGCGCTAGTTTAAATATGCTACTAGCTAGAAGCTGCAAGCGAGGTGCTAGGGCGAGCACGCGAGCCATGGGATGCTGGGAAGGAAAACCCGTTCACGTGGCTAGGCTGTCCAGTGCACCCAGATTGTGGGGCCGCACGTCCGTTTGACTTCAAAACTCAAACTACCCATGTAAAATATTGGCTCGCAGCGAAGTGTAGTAGTACTATTTTTTTAAAAAGGCCGCCGTGCGTTCGGCCGGGATCGAACCCACAAAACGAGGTATACACTCCCGCGACCACTAGTAGTACTCGTTGGAGTACAACGCAACCAGAATCGCCTTTTGTCGCTAGTAGTACGTACATTGTTCCTTACAAGAAACCCCTAAGAGCATGGTTAATAGTATAGCCAGCTGCTGGCTATAAGCCAGGGCCATGTCATCTACAGCCCATCTTATAGCCAACATGTAGTAGTAGTTTATTTCTTATAGCCCGCTGACTCAGCTCTATTGTACTTGCTCTAATAATGCAAGAAACCACTAAAATGCCAAGAAACTACTACCACTTGCATACGTGGCAGACTTAACATAAGACTACCTTATCAACCATTGTACATGCTCTTACCAACAAAAATCCTCGAGTGACCTCCTACCTCCGGCCCGTCCGCCTAGTCATCCTCGGCCATGGGACGCAGCTACCGCCGCCGGCAGAAGGCGAGGTCAAAACCGTCGGCGGTGCGGAGCCCATGTTCCGGCAGCCCGGATGCTAGCTCCGTCCGGCGCTCGTGGCCGCTAGCTAGCCAAGATAGCTTTGTCCAGCTGCTTGTCTGCAAGGTTTGCTAGCTAGATAGGCAAGGCAGCGCGGCGGCTTGCTCGCGCGCGCCGCGCTAAGGCCAGCCATCTGGCTCGAGCGAAGGCCAGCGCAGCGGCTTGCTCGCTCGTGAGTCACGCTCGGGCCAGCCTGCCAACCCGTGCGGAGGCCAGCGTGGCGTCCGGCCCGTCCGGCGGAGCGCGGCCAACTCGCTCATCACCGGCGCCACCGACGAACACGCATCAGTACTGTTTGAAGTAATGTTCAGGAAAAATAATGATTTGAGGGGGAATAACAGGATAGAAGGTCAGATGTGGGTCCCTCGTGTCAATGGTCAAACAAAATGTGTTGGTTTAAGCTGCCTCGTCAGCACGGACATGTGGGCCAACCCTATCATAAATGGGTTTAAACGAACCTAATCGGTAGGAGTACTAGGTCGTTTTTGGCGTGGATTAAGAAATTTTGGGTAAGGTTTTGCTATTTTTTGTACAATAGATTCCTCCTAGGGCTGGTTGAAAGTGGTAGTTTTTTGTTAAATACTCTACATATTGTAAGTAGGAGTGAAAGTTAAGCTTTGGAAGCCAATAAGCAAGGCTAGTTACATAGTGCATATGTGTACATGATTGAAAGTAAATATCAACCATGAGTGACTAATATCTTGATGGAAAACTCGAAACTATGGAATACTAGGAAAAGAAATGCATGGTTGGAAATACTAGCAATGTTCATGTCTGTTGCAACAAATCATAATTAGAATAATACTTATTCACAAACTTGGTACAAACCACTCTAATTTTGATATACATATGTCACTAGAGATATATTATGTTTCAATTAGAATATATTCCTTGGGATGTTTTGGTGAGGTCAGGGAGGGATGTGGTTGGTTTTAAGATACTAATTATGAGTTTTTCTGCAAATTGGTAGACAAGTGGGATGTTGGTGAGAAAAGGCAACAACTTACCTCACAATCATTAGATGTAGATCTAATGGTCAGAAAAGACGGATGGCAGACACACCAGCATCACCAACTTAGTCTTGTGTAGGAGTACTAGCAAGATCCGTGCATTGCACGGAACATCAAGATGCATTTTTTATAAAACACTTGTTGTGATTGACCCTTGCGGGAGTAATCCCATGTGTAAAAACTAATGATATCTCGAGAAATATGAGATAAGGTGAAGAGGAGTGGGGTGTGGTGGTGGTTGGTGGTTGAACTGAGCGGAGGCATGGGGATTAACAACGCCGGCAGCGGCCGCCAGGCCAGTTTGTTCGAGAGGCTTCCTTTCTTAATTGCTCAACAATGAGGTTTGTTGGAGATAAGGATGAACAAGGGAAGGCCTTGTCTGCAAATGTGGAGAGGGGTGTGGGTATCTTTTAGTTTAATTTCCATCCGTCAGATATAGATCGAACGGTCTATATTGCAAGATGGCACGCGTACCATCATCACCAACTCGGTTTTTTAGAAGAGAAGAAATATAAGTATGGAGATACAAACGTATTATCGATACTTGCTTCCGTAAACTAGCATCTACATTCTATTCAACACCTCGGCATGTGGGCCCTTAGCACAATGACTTCTTGACTGTGTAAAACAAAGATTTTCCCGTCGCCGACAAGGAGGGGGTGACGGCGGCGTGCTTTTTGGCTTGCTCTAGTCCTAGTAGTCATACTAGGTGGTCTAAGCACGTGTAGATTTATTCTTTTTCACGTCTCGTGTTCGCCGTACTGCCATGACTGTTCATGAATAGACGGTAAGTTATTCACGGGGAAACCCTTGTTGAGCGTGTTTGCGAGAGAGAGAGAGTGTGCGTGTGTGATATGTTAGAGACTGAGGCAATGATAATAGATTCTTTGTGTCTATGTGTGTGGAGGATAGAGAGATACATGTACATGGGGCTTTGTGTTGTGTAACATGGAGACACATATACATAATTAGAGAGTGAGTGTGTGAGATACACATGCAGACATGAGGAGAGATGAGGATCTAGGTAAATGGGTGTTTGTGCGTGTCTGTGTGTGTTTGTGCACGCGTTTGTGTGTGAGAGGGAGCGAGTGTATGTGGAGTAGAGAGACCACTGATGATGTAAACCTAGTATAAGGGAAGGGGGAATGGTGTGACATGTGTAGTAGCGAGATAGCACGGGTGCGGGCGGGGGGAGCAGACTATTTGGAAGAGACATCGAGTGTGTGTGGGGGAGAGGGGTGTGAGAGCGGGAGAAAGAGAGAGCCAGCGCTGGAGAGAGAGAGATAGATAGATAGATAGAGAGAGAGAGAGAGAGAGAGAGAGAGAGAGAGGAAGAGAGGGGGCAAGAGGGGTCGTTTGTGTCCATAAATGGCGTATAGATAGGAAGACAATGTTGATGTTGTCCGAAATTGGCCTATGAACGGAGACGCAAGGGAAGCAAGTCATCGTGTGTGTGATAGGAACTTCATGAGAGATCTAGAATAGATGGTGTAGAGAACAATGTGCGAAATCGAGAACGATTATACATTAGGGAGCTATGCAAAGAGTCACGACATATATGTATACAGGGAAGGAGCTGGGGCGGGTCCGCATGTGGGAGAGATAGAAAGAGGAGAGTGGTGCACAAGGAGACAAAGTGTGCTTGTTTGCAGTGGGGGTGGTGTGTGAGGTGAGTGCGCGAGAACCACATAACTAGGGAGATAGACGTTTGGGGGCGACGTTTTGTGTGTATGGGAAATATACACTCTACATAGTGCGTGTGCTTGGGTAAGAGAGATAGCGGGAGACCTAGAGAGTGAGGGAAGAGAT
>NC_041392.1:460019415-460060802 GCF_002162155.2 Triticum dicoccoides | reverse complement strand
CGAGAGACAAAGTGATAGAGACCTATGTTGGGGTCCGGACTTTACAAGAGAGAGGGGTGTTAATGTGCTCGTGTGTTGGTGTTTGGGGGAGAGAACGACTTCTGTGTGTGTGTGTGGTGGGGGGGGGGGTTGACTTCAGATAAAGAGTGAGGTGTCTATATTTGGGGGACTTTAGCGTAATTGAGATATTGTGCACTCATGGTTGATCAATTTGTTTCACAGTTTGTACTATGAGATAACGATACTTTTGAACATGCGTGATATACCTTGATATACCAGAATTACAAACCTAAGATTGGAATTTTGGAATTCGACTCCATCATTAGCTTTTGTAATTCATTTAAACAGAGGTACATTTTTAAGCCGGGATTTTGTGATTTCAAATTCATATATCAAACCTAGAGATATACACATACGGGCATGTTCAAACTTTATAATCATCCACTTTATTCATACACGTACATATTTTTGCTTTTGTCATCATATTTAGGATAAACACATTTGGAATTTCATTTGAATTGGACCGTATGATGGTATTTGCTTGTAGTAGCTCAATGATCCATATTTGAATTGAATGGACAATCTAAGTTTCGAGTTGGAGACATTGATTTTCAGAACTTGCACATTTTTTTGCGTGCAAAACAAACAAATTGTTGGCCATGATATCATAGTCGGTCGTACGAGAGTAGAATACTTATAATTTTAGGTGTCAAAAGCTTTCAAACTTCCCGCTCACATCGAAATATCACGCGCTCGAAAGTTTAGCCCTACGATATTCCTGTTTTACCCCTGCCACATGAACGGAAAAGGGCTGCTTTGGTAACTCCATTATTTTCCCCTCTTTTCCCCCAACATTCTTCCCCAGAGCGCCTCCCCTTCCCCTCCCTGACCCCCCAACCACGGCAAGCCGCCGAATCTAGTCCTCCGCCGCAGCGGTGGACCTCACACCCCGCCGGATCTACCTTCCGCACCTTGGAACCCCCAACTGCCAACTCACCACTTCACCGGAGCCGCTTCAGCGACTGGCTTGTCCACCGCTCCAGATCTCCTTGACCGCCATCATGGTCCACCGCATCGGATCTGCTTAACTAGCGCCCTCGTCCACCATAGTGTAGGCCCTTCACTCACTCCCTCGTCCACCCCTTCGCTGGCCCTTCATACAAGCCCTCGTCCGCCGCAACAGATCCGCCTCACCGAAAGCACTATACAATGCGCCTGCCGAAGCCTTCGTCCGCTGCACCGGACCCGCTCCACGGACGCCATATTCAACTCCACCGGCCCTGCTTTACCAACGCCGCAGCCTCATCAGGTTATTTCAATTTGTACTCCTTCGGTTTTTCTCTTTATCGTGCAACTGTTCACTTACCACAGATGAGCTTTCTTGTATGTCGACAAGCGCCGCAACCGTAGCACCGGAGCCGCTTCAGCGACGGCGACAGTCGGCCCAAACTCAACCGCAACACGAGCACCATCGACGATCCTTAGCTATCAAGTATGACAACGATACCCATATGCCGCCGAGAATCAGGTACTATTATCCAACGGCCGGTGCCTACGTTCACTTTCCTAGCATAAGCACTGCACCTTTGAATTTCTTCAGGGCATCATTCAGTTTTTCATGAGACGCGTTATTCTGCTTGCACCTGTAGGGCCATACTTCTGGCAGTGAACATGTTACATGTGCTAAATTACATACCAGTGCACATATAGTTAATATGCTTTAGTTTTGTTCTGATGCCACCTGTTGGTTCCATCAGACTGCTTAATGTTCTCTATGCTTAATTACACATCAGCAAACTAGCATGTGGTTCCGCTGCTTTTTGTTCGTTTTACCCTGCATTTTCTGATGCTAGCTATTACTATTGGGGAACGTAGCATAAATTCAAAATTTTCCTACGTGTCACCAAGATCTATCTATGGAGTCATCTAGCAACGAGGAAGGAGTGGATCTACATACCCTTGTAGATCGCTAAGCGGAAGCGTTCAAGAGAACGGGTTGATGGAGTCGTACTCGTCGTGATCCAAATCACCGATGATCCTAGCGCCGAACGGACGGCACCTCCGCGTTCAACACACGTACGGAGCAGCAACGTCTCCTCCTTCTTGATCCAGCAAGGGGGGAGGAGAGGTTGATGGAGATCCAGCAGCACGACAGCGTGGTGGTGGAAGTAGCGGGATTCCAACAGGGCTTCGCCAAGCGCTGCGGGAGGAGGGAGATGTGTCATGGGAGGGAGAGGGAGGCGCCAGGGCTTAGGTGTTGCTGCCCTCCCTTTCCCCCACTATATATAGGGCCAAGGAAGAGGGGGGGCGCAGCCTAGGCCCTTCCTCCAAGGAAGGGTGCGGCCAAGGGAGGAGTCCCTCCTCCCCAAGGCACCTCGGAGGTGCCTTCCCCCTTTAGGACTCTTCCTTTCCCTCTTCTCTTGGCGCATGGGCCTCTTGGGGCTGGTGCCCTTGGCCCATATAGGCCAAGGCGCACCCCCTACAGCCCATGTGGCCCCCCGGGGCAGGTGGCCCCACCCGGTGGACCCCCGGGACCCTTCCGGTGGTCCCAGTACAATACCGGTGACCCCGAAACATGTCCCGATGGCCGAAATAACACTTCCTATATATAAATCCTTACCTCCGGACCATTCCGGAACTCCTCATGACGTTCGGGATCTCATCCGGGACTCCGGACAACTTTCGGGTTACCGCATACTAATATCTCTATAACCCTAGCGTCACCGAACCTTAAGTGTGTAGACCCTACGGGTTCGGGAACCATGCAGACATGACCGAGACGTTCTCTGGCCAATAACCAATAGAGGGATCTGGATACCCATGTTGGCTCCCACATGTTCCACGATGATCTCATCGGATGAACCACGATGTCAAGGACTTAATCAATCCCGTATACAATTCCCTTTGTCTATCGGTACGATACTTGCCCGAGATTCGATCGTCGGTATCCTGATACCTTGTTCAATCTCGTTACCGGCAAGTCTCTTTACTCGTTCCGTAACACATCATCCCGTGATCAACTCCTTGATCACATTGTGCACATTATGATGATGTCCTACCGAGTGGGCCCAGAGATACCTCTCCGTTTACACGGAGTGACAAATCCCAGTCTCGATTCATGCCAACCCAACAGACACTTTCGGAGATACCTGTAGTGTACCTTTATAGCCACCCAGTTACGTTGTGACGTTTGGCACACCCAAAGCACTCCTACGGTATCCGGGAATTGCACAATCTCATGGTCTAAGGAAATGATACTTGACATTAGAAAAGCTTTAGCATGCGAACTACACGATCTTGTGCTATGCTTAGGATTGGGTCTTTGTCCATCACATCATTCTCCTAATGATGTGATCCCATTATCAATGACATCCAATGTCCATGGTCAAGAAACCGTAACCATCTATTGATCAACGAGCTAGTCAACTAGAGGCTTACTAGGGACATGGTGTTGTCTATGTATCCACACATGTATCTGAGTTTCTTATCAATACAATTCTAGCATGGATAATAAACGATTATCATGAACAAGGAAATATAATAATAACTAATTTATTATTGCCTCTAGGGCATATTTCCAACAGTCTCCCACTTGCACTAGAGTCAATAATCCAGTTCACATTGATATGTGATTAACACTCAAGGTTACATCCCCATGTTACTAACACCCAAAGAGTTTACTAGAGTCAATAATCTAGTTCACATTACCATGTGATTAACACTCGATGAGTTCTGGGTTTGATCATGTTATGCTTGTGAGAGATGTTATAGTCAACGGGTCTGAATCTTTCAGATCCGTATGTACTTCGCAAATCTCTATGTCATCTTGTAGATGCAGCTACTACGCTATATTTGGAGCCATTTCAAATAACTGTTCTACTTGGAGCTATTCTAAATTGTTGCTCCATTATACGTATCCGGTATCTCTACTAAGAGCTATCCGGATAGGTGTTAAGCTTGCATCGACGTAACTCTTTACGCCGAACTCTTTATCACCTCCATAACCGAGAAACATATCCTTATTCCTCTAAGGATAATTTAGACCGCTATCTGGTGATCTACTCCTAGATTACCTTTGTACCCTCTTGCCAGATATGTGGCAAGGCACACATCAGGTGCGGTACTCAGCATGGCATACCGTATAGAGCCTATGACAAAAGCATAGGGGACGACATTCGTCCTTTCTCTCTATTCTGCCGTGGTCGAGCTTTAAGTCTTAACTTCATACCTTACAACTCAGGCAAGAACTCCTTCTTTGACTGATCCATCTTGAACCCCTTCAAGATCATGTTAAGGTATGTGCTCATTTGAAAGTACCATTAAGCGTTTTTGATCTATCCTTATAGATCTTGATGCTTAATGTTCAAGTAGCTTAATCCAGGTTTTCCATTGAAAAACACCTGTCAAATGACCCTATATGCTTTCCAGAATTCTACATCATTTCTAATCAACAATATGTCAACAACATATATTCATCAGAAGTTCTATAGTGCTCCCACTCACTTCTTTGGAAATACAAGTTTCTCATAAACTTTGTATAAACCAAAAATCTTTGATCATCATCAAAGCATACATTCCAACTCCGAGACGCTTACTCCAGTCCTTAGAAGGATTGTTGGAGCTTTGCATACTTATTAGTATCTTTCAGGATTGACAAAACCTTCCGGTTGTATCACATACAACCTTTCCTCAAGAAAATCATCGAGGAAACAATGTTTTGACATCCTATCTGCAAATTTCATAAATAATGCAGTAATCGCTAATATAATTCCAACAGACTCTTAGCATCGCTACGAGTGAGAAAGTCTCATCGTAGTCAACTCCTTGAACTTGTCGGGAAACATCTTAACGACAAGTCGAGCTTTCTTAATGGTGACATTTACCATCATTGTCCGTCTTCCTTTTAAAATCCATACGTACCTAACAGCCTTACGACCATCAAGTAGTTCTTCCAAAGTCTACACTTTGTTTTTCATATATGGATCCTCTCTCGGATTATATGGCCTCGAGCCATTTTGGAATCCAGGCCCACCATCGCTTCTCCATAGCTCGTAGGTTCATTGTTGTCTAGCAACATGACTTCCAAGACAGGATTACGTACCACTCTGAAGTAGTACGCATCCTTGTCATCCCACGAGGTTTGGTAGTGACTTGATCTGAAGTTTCATGATCACTATCATAAGCTTCCACTTCAATTGGTGTAGGTTTCACAGGAACAACTTCCTGTGCCCTGCCACACACTAGTTGAAGAGACGGTTCAATAACCTCATCAAGTCTCCACCATCCTCCCACTCAATTCTTTCGAGAGAAACTTTTCCTCGAGAAAGGACCCAATTCTAGAAACAATCCCTTATTGCTTTCGGTTCTGAGACAGGAGGTATACCCAACTGTTTTGGGTGTCCTATGAAGATGCATTTATCCGCTTTGGGTTCGAGCTTATCAGCCTAAAACTTTTTCGCATAAGCGTCGCAGCCCCAAACTTTTAAGAAATGAGAACTTAGGTTTCTCTAAACCATAGTTCATACGGTGTCATCTCATCGGAATTACGTGGTGCCTTATTTAAAGTGAATGTGGTTGTCTCTAATGCCTAACCCATAAAATATCGTGGTAATTCAATAAGAGACATCGTGGTATGCATCATATCCAATAGGGTGCAGTTATGATGTTCGGACACACCATCACACTATGGTGTTCCAGGCTGTATTAGTTGTGAAACAATTTCCACAATGTCTTAATTCTATGCCAAACTCGTAATTCAGATATTCATCTCTATGATCATATCATAGATATCTTATCCTCTTGTCACGACGATCTTTCAACTTCACCCTGAAATTACTTGAACCTTCCAATAATTCAGACTCGTGATTCATCAAGTAAATATACTCAACATCTACTCAAATCATCTGTGAAGTAAGAACATGACGATATCCACTACATGCCTCAGCACTCATTGGACTGCACACATCAAAATGTATTACTTCCAACAAGTTGCTTTCTAGTTCCATTTTACTGAAAAACGAGGCTTTCAGTCATCTTGCCCATGTGGTATGATTTGCATGTCTCAAGTGATTCAAAATCAAGTGAGTCCAAACGGTCCATTTGCATGGAGTTTCTTCATGCATATACACCAATAGACATGGTTCGCATGTCTCAAACTTTTCAAAAATGAGTGAACCCAAAGATCCATCAACATGGAGCTTCTTCATGCGTTTTATACCGATATGACTTACGTGGCAGTGCCACAAGTAGGTGGTACTATCATTACTATCTTATATCTTTTGGCATGAACATGTGTATCACTATGATCGAGATTCAATGAACCATTCATTTTAGGTGCAAGACCATTGAAGGTATTATTCAAATAAACAGAGTAACCATCATTCTCCTTAAATGAATAACCGTATTGCGATAGACATAATCCAATCATGTCTATGCTCAATGCAAACACCAATCTCGATGGTAGAGGGAGCGTGCGATGCTTGATCATATCAACATTGGAAACACTTCCAACACATATCGTCATCTCACCTTTAGCTAGTCTCCATTTATTCCGTAGCTTTTATTTTGAGTTACTAACACTTAGCAACCGAACCGGTATCTAATACCCTGGTGCTACTAGGAGTACTAGTAAAGTACACATCAACACAATGTATATCCAATACACTTCTATCGACCTTGCCAGCCTTCTCATCTACCAAGTATCTAGGGTAATTCTGCTCCAGTGGCTGTTCCCCTTATTACAGAAGCACTTAGTCTCGGGTTTGGGTTCAACCTTGGGTTTCTTCACTAGAGCAGCAGCTGATTTGTCGTTTCATGAAGTATCCCTTCTTGCCCTTGCCCTTCTTGAAACTAGTGGTTTCATCAACAATTGATGCTCCTTGATTTCTACTTTTGTGGTGTCAAACATCGCGAATATCTCAAGGATCATCATATATGTCCCTGATATATTATAATTCATCACGAAGCTCTAGCAGCTTGGTGGTAATGACCTCGGAGAAACATCACTATCTCATCTGGAAGATCAACTCCCACTCGATTCAAGCGATTGTTGTACTCAGACAATCTGAGCACAAGCTCAACAATTGAGCTTTTCTCCCTTAGTTTGCAGGCTAAGAAAATCGTCGGAGGTCTTATACCTCTTGACGTGGGCACGAGCCTGAAATCCCAATTTCAGCCCTCGAAACACCTCATATGTTTCGCGATGTTTCAAAACGTCTTCGGTGCCTCAACTCTAAACCGTTTAACTGAACTATCACGTAGTTATCAAAATGTGTATGTCAGATGTTCGCAACATCCACAGACAACGTTCGAGGTTTAGCACACTGAGCGGTGCATTAAGGACATAAGCCTTCTATGAAGCAATGAGGACAAACCTCAGTTTACGGACCTAGTCCGCATAATTACTACTATCAACTTTCAACTAAATTTTCTCTAGGATCATATCTAAACAGTAGAACTGAAGCGCGAGGTACGACATAATTTGCGAAGACCTTTTGACTATGTTCAGGATAATTAAGTTCATCTTATGAACTCCCACTCAGATAGACATCCCTCTAGTCATCTAAGTGATTACATGATCCGAGTCAACTAGGCCGTGTCCGATCATCACGTGAGACGGACTAGTCAACATCGGTGAACATCTTCATGTTGATCATATCTTCTATACGACTCATGCTCGACCTTTCGGTCTCTTGTGTTCCGAGGCCATGTCTGTACATGCTAGGCTCGTCAAGTTAACCTAAGTGTTTCGCATGTGTTCCGAGGCCATGTCTGTACATGCTAGGCTCGTCAACACCCGTTGTATTCGAACGTAAGAATCTATCACACCCGATCATCACGTGGTGCTTCGAAACGACAAACTTTCGCAATGGTGCACAGTTAGGGGGAACACCTTCTTGAAATTTTAGTGAGGGATCATCTTATTTACTACCGTCGTTCTAAGCAAATAAGATGTATAAACATGATAAACATCACATGCAATCAAATAGTGACATGATATGGCCAATATCACTTTGCTCCTTTTGATCTCCATCTTCGGGGCTCCATGATCATCATCGTCACCAGCATGACACCATGATCTCCATCATCGTGTCTTCATGAAGTTGTCTCGCCAACTATTACTTCTACTACTACAGCTAACGGTTAGCAATAAAGTAAAGTAATTACATGAAGTTTATGTTGACACGCATGTCATAAATAAATTAAGACAACTCCTATGGCTCCTGCCGGTTGTCATACTCATCGACATGCAAGTTGTGATTCCTATTACAAGAACATGATCAATCTCATACATCACATATATCATTCATCACATCCTTTTGGCCATATCACATCACATAGCATACCCTGCAAAAACAAGTTAGACGTCCTCTAATTGTTGTTTGCATGTTTTACGTGGCTGCTATGGGTTTCTAGCAAGAACGTTTCTTACCTACGCAAAAACCACAACGTGATATGCCAATTGCTATTTACCCTTCATAAGGACCCTTTTCATCGAATCTGATCCGACTAAAGTGGGAGAGACAGACACCCGCTAGCCACCTTATGCAACTAGTGCATGTCAGTCGGTGGAACCAGTCTCACGTAAGAGTACGTGTAAGGTCGGTCCGGGCCGCTTCATCCCACAATGCCACCAAATCAAGATTGGACTAGTAACGGTAAGCATATTGAACAATATCAACGCCCACAACTACTTTGTGTTCTACTCGTGCATAGAAACTACGCATAGACCTAGCTCTGATACCACTGTTGGGGAACGTAGCATAAATTCAAAATTTTCCTACGTGTCACCAAGATCTATCTATGGAGTCATCTAGCAACGAGGGAGGAGTGGATCTACATACCCTTGTAGATCGCGCGCGGAAGCATTCAAGAGAACGGGGTTGATGGAGTCGTACTCGTCGTGATCCAAATCACCGATGATCCTAGCGCCGAACGGACGGCACCTCCGTGTTCAACACACGTATGGAGCAGCAACATCTCCTCCTTCTTGATCCAGCAAGGGGGGAGGAGAGGTTGATGGAGATCCAGCAGCACGACGGCGTGGTGGTGGAAGTAGCGGGATTCCAACAGGGCTTCGCCAAGCGCTGCGGGAGGAGGGAGATGTGTCATGGGAGGGAGAGGGAGGCGCCAGGGCTTAGGTGTTGCTGCCCTCCCTTTCCCCCACTATATATAGGGCCAAGGGAGAGGGGGGGGAAGCCTTGGCCCTTCCTCCAAGGAAGGGTGCGGCCAAGGGAGGAGTCCCTCCTCCCCAAGGCACCTCGGAGGTGCCTTTCCCCTTTAGGACTCTTCCTTTCCCTCTTCTCTTGGCGCATGGGCCTCTTGGGGATGGTGCCCTTGGCCCATATAGGCCAAGGCGCACCCCCTACAGCCCATGTGGCCCCCCCGGGGCAGGTGGCCCCACCCGGTGGACCCCCGGGACCCTTTCGGTGGTCCCGGTACAATACCGGTGACCCCGAAACTTGTCCCGATGGCCGAAATAGCACTTCCTATATATAAATCTTTACCTCCGGACCATTCCGGAACTCCTAGTGACGTCCGGGATCTCATCTGGGACTCCGAACAACTTTCGGGATACCGCATACTAATATCTCTATAACCCTAGCGTCACCGAACCTTAAGTGTGTAGACCCTACGGGTTCAGGAACCATGCAGACATGACCGAGACGTTCTCTAGCCAATAACCAATAGCGGGATCTGGATACACACGTTGTCTCCCACATGTTCCACGACGATCTCATCGGATGAACCATGATGTCAAGGACTTAATCAATCCCGTATACAATTCCCTTTGTCTATCGGTATGATACTTGCCCGAGATTCGATCGTCGGTATCCCGATACCTTGTTCAATCTCATTACCGGCAAGTCTCTTTACTCGTTCCATAACACATCATCCCGTGATCAACTCCTTGATCACATTGTGCACATTATGATGATGTCCTACCGAGTGGGCCCAGAGATACCTCTCCATTTACACGGAGTGACAAATCCCAGTCTCGATTCGTGCCAACCCAACAGACACTTTCAGAGATACCTGTAGTGTACCTTTATAGCCACCCAGTTACGTTGTGACGTTTGGCACACCCAAAGCACTCCTACGGTATCCGGGAGTTGCACAATCTCATGGTCTAAGGAAATGATACTTGACATTAGAAAAGCTTTAGCATGCGAACTACACGATCTTGTGCTATGCTTAGGATTGGGTCTTTGTCCATCACATCATTCTCCTAATGATGTGATCCCGTTATCAGTGACATCCAATGTCCATGGTCAGGAAACCGTAACCATCTATTGATCAACGAGCTAGTCAACTAGAGGCTTACTAGGGACATGGTGTTGTCTATGTATCCACACATGTATCTGAGTTTCCTATCAATACAATTCTAGCATGGATAATAAACGATTATCATGAACAAGGAAATATAATAATAACTAATTTATTATTGCCTCTAGGGCATATTTCCAACAATTACATCACTGCTCCGAGCCTCTGTTCATTACTTGTTTGTGTGTTCTTGATCTTCCCAAGTTGCATGACTAATTTGATGCTTCTATTAATTATGGAGCTGCCAACCCGATCAAGCAAAATATTTGTTCTTTTGGGGCTGGCACCTCGAACAAGCATAAAAATAGAGGGAAGCAGATATACTCCCTCCGATTCTATTTACTCTGCCCATAACTCTTGACCCGCATACCAAGGAGGGCACTGGTTTAATTTTTCTGGACTAATTTGCCAATTAATTAGGGCAGAGGCGGATGGGGCGGGGCACAAAAGGAAACCAGCGCTAGGAATTGGTAACGCGCAGACTAATACGAGAAAACTGAGAAAAATTTATACGCAAAGTAAAAGAATCGGAGGGAGTATTGCCGTGTATGCACACACCCTTCTTTCATTAGTTTAGATGAACCATTGATGATCAATTCGGACCAGTGCATGCGATTAAAATTAATTTTACCTACATAGATGGTGCAGAATAAACTACAACAACTAGATTTGCAACCACGGGATGCTGACGATATCTTCAAAGAACATTGCAACAGCAGCTAGGCTTCACAGCAACATATGGTAAGCCAGTGTGTTTTAGTACATGTGAAATGTAATGCGAGTGGGCTGCTTTCTTGGCTTGTTCCCTCAACGTGTAATCCTACCGAATTACAAATAGTTCAGTTGTCTGCTTTGCTGTATTGCTTGATTCGAATGCTTATTTGTTGTTACGCTATACCTGAGTTGGCCAATATGTCAACAGTGCCTGATGTACTATCGTAAAGAAATGCATGCCTATTTCATTTGAGTCCTTAACTTTTCCTCTCAACTTCATCACATGACTGTCTTCGTAGTTTATATGAGGCCACACTGTTAAGTGCTTTCTCAGATTATTGCAACTGCTTAGATGCCTTGGCAACTTAAATATAGCGGTTGTACACTCCCTTTCAACTAGGGATGTCAACTAGGTTCGGTTTAATCCCGATTAAAGTCCACTAGTGGTATGATAGTTCAAAAGAGTTTTTGTTTTTTTGAGGAAAATGAACTAGGGAGGTAGCAAAAACTAACTAGATGGGACTGGCGGATCTCGTTTATTTGCCACTTACATCCCTAGTTTCATCTTACCATTTTAATTTCTTTTCGGCTGATGCTGCTTCGAACCATTTAAATATAGTTTTCCATGCTCGGCAATAATTTGTCCGTCGTTTACCATGTAAGCTTACTGCCTGGATCATACGATAACTATCTCTTACTAATGTCCAGCGGAAACCTTTCAGGATGCCGTTCACACTAGGACACAATGTACAACCCCAGAATCTATTTGTGGAAGCAGTGCGCCATCCATGTTACTAGATGGTGGCAGTTCAGAGGCAACACCACCGGAGAGCAGTCTGAGCACAAATATTATAGTGCTTGAGGCTCTACTAGAGGCAGAAGGAGATGGTGTGGCTTCCATGAATGAGGTACTATTTATCTTGAGGCTGGAAATTACGGAATTAGCAACACGCATTATGCAAGCAACCCAAGAATTGGAGGAAGTAAGAATGTTGCATTTGAAGACGGAGGAGGTCCTGCTGTTTCTGCTATCTGAAGCCCAAGATAATCCCGGTTCTTCTTTAGATACCAGTTCAAATTTTCATTAGATTATTGTACTTGAATGTTGTGTCATGTCTCTGAATGGATTATGTTGCAAGACCTCCTATGTTGTCCATGTGTTGTAATGATCCGAATTTTTTAGGCGAGGTAATCCTCAGAACTTGTATGATTGACATAAGGTGAACTGTTTGTCATGTGAGCATATTGTATTGGATAAAATAATTGTTTGACTCAGAGTGTATCCAACCTAATGAATTCGAAGATCACGACATTTCTAAATCATAATCATATATAAATGTGGAATAAATCTTTGTTGTGGTTTTGAAGAAATAAATAACAAAACGTACAATTATCTGTGGATATTCGTAATCGAATACAAATTGGATTTGAATTTAGTTTGCCAGGTCCCAGGGCAAACGTGAATGTTAATTCTCCCAAGTTTTGAACGAAGCGGCTAAACACCCACTATAATTTGTGGGCTGCTCGAAGCAAGTGTTTGCGAGATGGAAATTACTGTCTACCCCTGACACTTGACATCCTTATCGACATGATTTACACTGCTGTCGATAGGGGTAGACTAGTAACTTCAATCAGATGTGACACGACAGCCTCTGAGCCCATTCAGACACAGTGGGCGCCAAACGTGGGCGGCAAAACACATTTGATTCAAGCTCGTCCGAAAGACATGTGTCCCTTCCTCCATTTCCCCATTCATACACGGTGTGTGGCAAAACAAACTCTCCTCATCCGAAATTGATGCAGGCTTATATTTTAAATACGGGCAGATGTGTAACTTCCATCAGACGTGACACAACCGCCCTACCCGTCAGCCCCGTTCATACACCGTGGGCGCCAACCGTCGGCGGCAAAACACCCTCTCCTCGCCCGAAATAGTTACCGGCAAATATTTGGGAGATGCGAGATTACCGTCCTATCCCCAACCGACGCGATGTCCGAAATTTTAAATGGGTGATAAGTTCGTAACTTTCCCCCATTTCAGAGAAGCGCGTCCCAAAGTTTGAGATCCCCCTCCCCTCCATTTCCCCATTCGTACACCATCGGCGCCACAACAACCTCCGCACTGCGGCCAGCCTCCTCCGTCCGCCACCCCATTCTCCACCTTGCCAGAGCCGCTACACCTACCTCGTCGTCCACTTCAAGAGATGGACGTCTCTCATCCATGACGCTGGACCAGCATCCTTTCATCGCCTCCTCTCGCTTCATCGGCGCCGTCGTCCACCTTGCCGTTGCCGCTCCTACGACCACCTCGTCCATGGCAACAGTATATATCCCCCGACCCGGCCATCTGCTGTCTAAAGTCTTCTTCCCCGCCGCCGACAGCCATCGCACCCGCAACACCCTCAACGTATCAGCATAGGCCTACACGGCGTTGCAAGAGAGGTGGTACTCTTCCATATGTGCTTAAGTTATTGATCTCACCCAGAAAATAGATCGTAATTTGTTTACTATACTTTTCTTGTCCGTACCAAATCGTAGTGGCTAGTTGAAAGCAAACATTGGTTGCGAAGTAGCTTTGCCCGGTTTGCACCTTCAGATCCGCCATGGCACGGGCACTATACTCGTAAAGCTTATGGTTTCCCCCCTTTATATTCACTACCATCATCGTAGGTGCTTCGTGTCATGCTAGCACTGCTCCTCGAGACCTCAACCCAAAGCTTACGTGTTGAAATACGAATCTGATATGATGCTCATATCACTAAAATAGAGAGCGTTTAATTAGTCACCTAATGTTCCTATATTCGTTTCGAAAAGCATGTGCGCCACCCACTGGTCCAGCTAGTTCCACTTTCCTGATTTTTCTCTTGATGCTTAGGCTTTTCCCCTTTTAGCTACTCTATTATGATCTGCGTAGGTGCTTTCTGTCGTACTAGCATTACTCCACCCTTCAAGCTAAACAACACAACACTCAGAATTCGAAAGCTTAGTTGTTCAAATATGATTGTGATATGATACTGATATTAGTTAACCGACACATTTAATTGGTTAGCTAAAGGTCCCACTTGAGTTTCCAAATGCATGTCGCGACATATAGAGAGACATCATAATTGCATTTCTTTGTCACTTGTTGACCGTACTTTCTTGTCCATACCAAATCTTAGTTGTTATTTCAAAGCAAACATCAGTTGCTAACTACCCTTTGCGCGGTTTGCAGCTTCAGATCTGCCATCCCACTGCCACGGTCAACACTGTACTCATCATGCTTATGTTTCCCCATTTTATGATGACCACAATCAGCCTACGTGGTTCGTGTTGTAATAGCACTGCTCCACCCATCGAGCTAAACAAGCTTAGTTGTACAAATTCATATCTGATATTATTGCTGATATTAGTAAAATTGAGAGATGTTTAATTGGTTAGCTAAATGTTCCTACTTTAGTTTCGAAATGCATGTGAGCCACATATGGAGAGACCGGAAAGAATAGTATTTCTCTGTGCGCTCTGGTTCATCATGGCTGGCCAACCGACATTGTATTAAAAGACTTGTAATATCTTCAATCTGCTTGCTCTTCTGCTCTTCTTTAAGATGATACTCTTCTCTTGCGGTCGACTGGTCAGGTCGAGTTGTTCTCCCTTAGTATATTTTGAATCTATCAGGTCAGGTCGACTTGTTCTTCTTTACCATATGTTGAAGCTATCATCTGCGAAGTGTCATCACTTCTGGAGCTCTCATATTTTGAGTAGTAGGCCACATTATATTAATGCACACAACAAATTACAGCATGCATGGCATCTTTTAAAAGAATTGCAGAGATAGCACAAAGGGGTTTACAGGGAGGCAGTATTGGATTAGAATCACTTCTTCATTACAAAGAAAATCTCACTTGTTTTTATGTTTTCATGCATGTCAGATATTGAACATTATCAAAATGAATATGAGAATGGGCGCACAAGAGGAATATTGCGGAATGATCCACTGCCTAACAAACTTGGCATGGTGGAGGATGGCCTATCTTATTCACCCATCAAGGTGCTTGCTCTAACTTTGCAAAGTTGTATTGGTCACACATATTTTGCTTCTGACCTCTTGCATTACTTCTACTTTGTTACAACATCTGCTTAGTTTAAGCATCATATATGAGTATATGCCATACTCCATGTGTCATCACACTATGTTTTTCCAGTCAAATGTTGTTCTTTCGTAATAGGTGTCCAAAAGGAAGAGGGTGAGTGCAGGTCGTCAAGGAGTACAAACTAGGTATTTGGAAAAGGTAGTGATACCTATTAAATCAGATAGATCAGTAGCCACAGAAAACACAGGCCCAACTGGACCACACTTTAACCCTACTCCAGTGGCCAAACCCCTATTAGAACTGCTGGGAGCCCAGCGTCAGGTACTGTCTATGATATCAATTCAAAATTTGAACTCCTAAATTTTTGCTTGTGCCTTACCTTCTCTCTTGTATGAAAACTAATTTCAGATGAATCTCCTTGCTCAAAGGATCATACGATCTCAAAACAATAATGGGCTCTGCATTGCTCTTGTCAGTACCTCTCTCCCTTTTGCCTTGTAACGCTGTACTTAATTAATTGCTATTTGATTATGTATCATCAGTCTGCACCTGAGCTTCATTATCCTCTGTTTCTTCCAATATTATTTGATCTATAATCCGCTGTCTTATGAGTTTAATTTTGCTAAGTTTCATAGACAACCCCGTGATGAAGAATTGCCTAGTAAAGATGAAATAATTGGTCTTGCTTCTATTGTCGTGCCTCCCACTGATCCTTTAGAACAATATTTGCTAGACCATGAAAATGATATGTATATGAATGAAAGAAGGGAAATAGATGAAGTATTCTTTAAACAGGGACCTATTCTGAAACACAACTTGCCTGTTGAAATCCTAGGGGATCCTCCTCCACCCAAGGGTGATCCCGTGTTTGAGCTTAAACCATTACCTGATACTCTTAAATATGCTTATCTTGATGAAAAGAAGATATATCCTGTTATTATTAGTGCTAACCTTTCAGAGAAGGAGCAAGAGAAATTATTGAAAACTCCGAAGAAGCACCGTGTTTCTATTGGATATACTCTTGATGATCTTAAGGGTATTAGTCCCACTCTATGTCAACACGAAATAAATTTGGAGAAAGATGCCAAACCAGTTATTGATCACCAACGACGGCTGAATCCTAAGATGAAAGAAGTGGTAAGAAATGAAATATTAACGCTCCTTGAGGCAGGTATAATTTATCCCGTTGCTGATAGTTAGTGGGTAAGTCATGTCCATTGTGTCCCTAAGAAGGGAGGTATTACTGTTGTTCCTAATGATAAAGATGAATTGATCCCGCAAAGAATTATTATAGGTTATAGGATGGCAATTGATTTCCGCAAATTAAATAAAGCTACTAAAAAGATCGTTAACCTTTGCCTTTTATTGATCAAATGCTAGAAAGATTATCCAAACATACACATTTTTGCATTCTAGATGGTTACACTGGCTTCTCTCAAATACCTATGTCAGCTAATGATCAAGCAAAGACCACTTTTACTTGCCCTTTAGGTACTTTTGCTTATAGACGTATGCCTTTTGGTTTATGTAATGCACCTGCTACCTTTCAAAGATGCATGATGGCTATATTCTCTGACTTTTGTGAAAAGATTTGTGAGGTTATCATGGACGATTTCTCCATTTATGTATCCTCTTTTGATGATTGCTTGGGCAACCTTGATCGAGTTTTGCAGAGATGTGAAGAAACTAATCTTTTCTTGAACTGGGAGAAGTGCCACTTTATGGTTAATGAAGGTATTTTCTTGGGGCATAAAATTTCTAAAAGAGGTATTGAAGTTGATAAAGCTAAAGTTGATGCTATTGAAAAGATGTCGTGTCCCAAGGACATCAAAGGTATAAGAAGCTTCCTTGGTCATGCCAGTTTTTATAGGAGGTTCATTAAGGACTTCTCAAAAATTTCTCGGCAAAACTCGATAATGAGACAAGACAATTGGCATTTCTTGACGTCTACTAATATTACCAATTCTTTGACATTCATCACAAGACAAGACAAACTTACGGGCATCTTTGAAGAGAGTAGGCCAATAAACACCGGATTGCAATACCTTATGTGCAGTTCTGTCTCCAGCATGGTGTCCTCCATAAGCTTCGGAGTGACACTTGCGTAAGATCTGTTCCTGTTCATGCTCAGGTACACAACGTCTAATAACACCATCTACTCCTTCTTTATAAAGATGTGGGTCATCCCAAAAGTAATGTCTTCAATCATAGAAAAACTTTTTCTTTTGCTGGTATGTGAAACTAGGTGGTATAAATTTAGCAACAATGTAATTAGCATAATCAGCATAACATGGAGCAGTACGAGAAGCATTTATGACATTTAGTTGTTCATCAGGAAAGCTACCATCAATATGTAGTGGGTCATCAAGAACATTCTCTAACCTAGACAAGTTGTCTGCAACGGGGTTCTCAGCTCCCTTTCTATCAATAATATGCAAATCAAATTCTTGTAGTAGGAGAACCCATCTAATAAGTCTAGGTCTAGCATCTTTCTTTTCCATAAGGTATTTAATAGCAGCATGATTAGTGTGAATAGTTACTTTAGAATCAACAATATAAGGTCTGAACTTATCATAAGCAAATACAACTGCTAAAAATTCTTTTTCAGTAGTAGCATAATTTCTCTGGCCATTGTCTAGAGTTTTACTAGCATATTGAATAACATTTAATTTTTATCAACTATTTGTCCTAGAATAGCCCCTACAGCATAATCACCAGCGTCACACATGATTTCAAAGGGTAAATTCCAATCAGGTAGCTGAACAATAGGTGCAGAAATCAAAGCTTTCTTAAGTACTTCAAATGCTTCTACACAATCATCATCAAAGACAAAAGGAATATCTTTTTGTAATAGGTTAGTCAGAGGCTGAGAAATTTTTGAGAAGTCCTTAATGAACCTCCTATAAAAACTGGCATGACCAAGGAAGCTTCTTATACCTTTGATGTCCTTGGGACACGACATCTTTTCAATAGCATCAACTTTAGCTTTATCAACTTCAATACCTCTTTCAGAAATTTTATGCCCCAAGACAATACCTTCATTAACCATAAAGTGGACTTCTCCCAGTTCAAGACAAGATTAGTTTCTTCACATCTCTGCAAAACTCGATCAAGGTTGCTCAAGCAATCATCAAAAGAGGATCCATAAACGGAGAAATTGTCCATGAAAACCTCACAAATCATTTCACAAAAGTCAGAGAATATAGCCATCATGCATCTTTGAAAGGTAGCAGGTGCATTACATAAACCAAAAGGCATACATCTATAAGCAAAAGTACCGAAAGGGCAAGTAAAAGTGGTCTTTGCTTGATCATTAGCTGACACGGGTATTTGAGAGGAGCCAGAGTAACCATCTAGAAAGGAAAAATGTGTATGTTTGGATAATCTTTCTACCATTTGATCAATAAAAGGCAAAGGGTAATGATCTTTTTAGTAGCTTTATTTAATTTGCGGAAATCAATTACCATCCTATAACCTGTAATAATTCTTTGCGGGATCAATTCATCTTTATCGTTAGGAACAACAGTAATACCTCCCTTCTTAGGGTCACAATGGACAGGACTTACCCACTGACTATCAACAATGGGATAAATTATACCTGCCTCAAGGAGCGTTAATATTTCCTTTCGTACCACTTCTTTCATCTTAGGATTCAGCCGTCGTTGGTGATCAATAACTGGTTTGGCATCTTTCTCCAAATTTATTTCGTGTTGACATAGAGTGGGACTAATACCCTTAAGATCATCAAGAGTATATCCAATAGCAGCACGGTTCTTCTTCAGAGTTTTCAATAATTTCTCTTGCTCCTTGTCTGAAAGGTTAGCACTAATAATAACATGTTATATCTTCTTTTCATCAAGATAAGCATATTTAAGAGTATCAGGTAATGGTTTAAGATCAAACACGGGATCACCCTTGGGTGGAGGAGGATCCCCTAGGATTTCAACAGGCAAGTTGTGTTTCAGAATAGGTCCCTGTTTAAAGAATACTTCATCTATTTCCCTTCTTTCATTCATATACATATCATTTTCATGCTCTAGCAAATATTGTTCTAAAGGATCAGTGGGAGACACAACAATAGAAGCAAGACCAATTATTTCATCTTTACTAGGCAATTATTCATCACGGGGTTGTCTATGAAACTTAGCAAAACTAAACTCATAATACATATCCCCTAAACCAACAGAAACAATATCCTTAGTGCAGTCTATCTTAGCATTAACAGTATTCAAGAAGGGTCTAACAAATATAATGGGACAAAAGTCATCTTGTGGGGAACCGAGAACAAGAAAATTAGCAGGATATTTAACCTTCCCACACAAGACTTCAACATCTCTAACAATCCCAATTGGTGAAATAGTATCTCTATTGGCAAGCTTAATGGTAACATCGATATCTTCTATCTCACCAGGTGCAATATCATGCATAATTTATTTGTATAAGGAATGAGGTATTGCACTTGCACTAGCACCCATATAACATAAGCCATGATAGCAATGATCTCCTATTTTAACAGAAATAACAGGCATGCCTACAATAGGTCTATGTTTATTTTTAGTATCAGGTCTAGCAATTCTAGCAGTCTCATCATAGAAGTAAATAACATGCCCATCAATATTATCGGCCAAGAGATCTTTAACCATAGCAATATTAGGTTCAACTTTAACTTGCTCAGGGGGTTTGTGTGTCCTAATATTACTTTTGTTGACTACAGTTGAAACTTGAGCATGATCCTTTATTCTAACAGGGAAAGGTGGTTTCTCAACATAAGCAGTAGGAACAATAGGATCATTATAAGTGATAGTCTTTTCTTCAACTTTAATAGGTGCAACTACTTTTACTTCAATGACAGGATTATATTTAAACCACTTCTCCTTAGGGAGATCAACATGGGTAGCATAGGATTCACGGAAAGAAGCTACTATCTCAGAGTCAAGTCCATATTTAGTGCTAAATTCACAAAATGCATCGGTATCCATAAAAGATTTAACACAATCAAACTTAGGAGTTATACCTGACTCCTTACCTTCTTCGAGATCCCAATCTTCAGAGTTGCGTTTAATTCTCTCCAATAAATCCCATTTGCATTCAATAGTCTTCATCGTAAAAGATCCAGTACAAGAAGTATCATGCATGGAGCGATTACTGAGAGAAAGCCTAGCATAATTTTTTTTGAATAATCATTTCTCTTGAGAGCTCATGTTTGGGGCATGAATATAACATTGACTTAAGCCTCCCCCAAGCTTGATTGATGCTTTCTCCTTCGCGAGGCCACAAATTATATATACAATTACGATCTCGATGAACAAGATGCATAGGATAAAACTTCTGGTGAAATTCCAATTTCAATCGCTTATAGTCCCATGATCCCATATCATCACATAGCATATACCATGTCAATGCATCTCCCTTCAAAGATAAAGGGAAGACCTTCTTCTTGATAACATCCTCGGGCGTACCTGCAAAAGGATTAGCTAGCAGTTTCTCTATCATACTCGAAGGAATTTCAAAGTAAACATTTTCAGTAGGTTCAGTAGGTTGAGGAGCAACTCTTTGCTCTACTGGTCAGGGTGAAGATACCCCGAACAAGCCCCTCAAAGGATTATGTTCCATAGTAACAAGTGACAGTAAATTTCAGCACACTATATAAAATTTTCCTTACCAAATTCCACCTGCCAAAGGTGCTTGTAACACCCACTATGCGGCTCTATCTCCCACGTGTCGGAGCACGACTTAGAGGCATAACCGCATTGTAGGCATG
Organism: Triticum dicoccoides; assembly: GCF_002162155.2. Lineage (NCBI taxonomy): Eukaryota > Viridiplantae > Streptophyta > Magnoliopsida > Poales > Poaceae > Triticum > Triticum dicoccoides. The sequence goes on along the minus strand of NC_041392.1, from coordinate 460,039,928 downwards.
TCGCAAGAGGGGTAATCTTTACACATCCCATGTACTGAATAAGAAAGAGGAATAGAGCTGGCTTACAATCGCCACTTCACACAATACATGAAAAAGCATTACATCATCCAGATACAAACAAGGTCCGACTACGGAACCAAATAAAGAAAGACAACCCCTAAGGCAAAAGATCCCCGATCGCCCCAACTGGGCTCCACTACTGATCAACTGGAAATGGAACAACATAACGAACACGATCTTCATCGAGCTCCTCCTTGAGCTCGGTTGCGTCACATGCACGGTGTCATCGGCACCTGCAACTGGTTTTGGAGTAATCTGTGAGTCACGGGGACTCAGCAATCTCACACCATCGCGATCAAGACTATTTAAGCTTATAGGAAGGGAAAAGGTATGAGGTGGAGCTGCAGCAAGCACTAGCACATATGGTGGCTAAACATACGCAAATGAGAGCGAGAAGAGAAGGCAAGGCATGGTCGAGAAACTATGATCAAGAAGTGATCCAAGTCTACTTACGTTCAAACATTACTCCAACGCCGTGTTCACTTCCCGGACCCCGCCGAGAAGAGACCATCACAGCTACGCACGTAGTTGATGCATTTTAATTAAGTTAAGTGTCAAGTTCTCTACAACCGGACATTAACAAATTCCTATCTGCCCATAACCATGGGCACGGCTTTCGAAAGTTCAAAACCCTGCAGGGGTGTCCCAACTTAGCCCATCACATGCTCTCACGGTCAACGAAGGATATTCCTTCTCCCAGGACGACCTGATCAGGCTTGGAATCCCGGTTACAAGACATTTCGACAATGGTAAACAAGACCAGCAAAGCCGCCCGATGCGCCGACAATCCCGATAGGAGCTGCACATATCTCATTCTTAGGGCAACACCGGATAGGTCAAGCTACGAGTAAACCAACCCTCAAGTTTCCCTGAGGTGGCCCCGCAGGCTGCCCATTTCGGACCAACACTTAGAGAAGCACTGGCGCGGGGGGTTAAAATAAAGATGAACCTTGAGTCTGCAGAACCCAAGGGACGGTGGTAGGTTGTTAGTGCAAATGGTAAAACCAAGGTTGGGCCTTGCTGGAGGAGTTTTATTCAAGGCGAACTGTCAAGGGGTTCCCATTATAACCCAACCGCGTAAAGAATGCAAAATCAAGGAACATAACACCGGTATGACGGAAATTAGGGCGGCAAGAGTGGAAGAAAACACCAGGCATAAGGTCGAGCCTTCCACCCTTTACCAAGTATATAGATGCATTGATTAAAAAGAGATATTGTGATATCCCAACAAATATCCATGTTCCCACATGGAACAAACTCCAATCTTCACCTGCAACTAACAACGCTATAAGAGGGGCCGAGCAAAGTGGTAACATAGCCAAACAACGGTTTAGTAGGACAAGGTGGGTTAGAGGTTTGACATGGAAATATGGGAGGCATGATAAGCAAGTGGTAGGTATTGTAGCATAGGCATAGCAAAAGAGCGAGCATCTAGCAAGCAAAGATAGAAGTGATTTCGAGGGTATGGTCATCTTGCCTGCAAAGTTCTCCGAGTTGACGTTAGCTGGATCCTCGTAAACGTACCCAACGGGTTCCTCGATCATGTACTCATCTCCCGGCTCTACCCAAAGCAAGAACACAAGCAAAGGGAGACACAATCAACCACGTGCAATGCACAAGCAACATGATGCAAAACATGGCATGATATGCGGGACGTGATATGCGGTGCATATGCATGCTTCGGAAAGGAAAGATTGAACCTGGCTTCAACTTGGAAAACCAAGAGTTCCCCTGGAAAGATGAGTTGATTTCGGTCGAAATCGATATAAAGATCACCGGAATCAGATGCACGGTTTGGAAATGGCAAGCAAAACCAAAAATGGCGCAAAGCTGCGATTAACAGCACGAGGCCATCTAAATGCATCAAGAACAACAAGCTACTGCACTCTAACATAACAACAAAGGACATGGCAGTAATCCACTCAAGATGCTTGACAAAAGATGAACACTGAGCTAAGGCTAAATCACACAAGAGCAGGTTCAAACAAGCATGGCAAAAGAGCAAAAGATATCAGGATACAGACTTAGTGAAAATAACAACATGCCAGGAATTTAACATCAGTAAGCAATGTTTAGAGCAAGATAACAACATGCTACAGGAACATATCATGGCAAAGCAAGGCATGGCATGAAGCTACTCAAAGCATACAACAAAAGTCCCTTACTGACCATAAGCCAAAAGGGATCAGAAAATACAATGGCAACCAAGTGAACATAGCAAGTTTCGTTAACAGATTCAGACTTAGTAGAAAACTGGAACATGGCAAAACAGATATTAAGTAGGCATGTTTACGAGCTCGATGCATTCACCACAAGGCATTGCATGACAAACTAAGCATACACCCAGCAAGTACACATGGCATAGAAGCTAAACATGGCAAGAACAACCTCATAGCATGCATGGATCAACTACAATAAGCTCGGCAAAATTGCTTAACATGTAAACAATCTTCCAGGAACATTTATAGCAAAAGTAGAGCTCGATTGAGTCAAGCTAGGGTGCTCCATAATTTCAAACAAAGACATGGATGGAAAGAGCATAACAATATCTCAAAATCATCCTTACTGATCATTCTCAAAAGAGGCATGGGTCACTCTGTAGCAACAAGAATACATGGCATAAAAATATTAACAGAGCAAAGACTTAGAAGATTTCTAAGTCCCTGAAATCAGCAACATTACGAGAGCTACTTTGCATGCTTGTGCTAGTCACCACAAAGATCACAAAAATACATGGCATACACCCCTGTAAAGATGGCATGGCATACTTCAAAACACATGTAGAGCTCATACTCATATGCAGCACACATTAAACATGGCAAAAATGACAAATGTCCAATTACTGATAAGAATCTGAAACTAACATTGCATAGCACTCTTGCAACAGCATTTAGGGCATCAAGATGAACTCAAATGAACATGGTGCAATGGAATGAAATGAAGTACTCGTTGAGGCGGACAATTTGACATGCTACACGCCCAAAACGGAGCCACGAATGAGAAGTTATGATGCGATGAACATGGGCATATGAATCTGGAAACTTCGGGGACTTAGTGAAATTTTACCTCCGCGAAAAGTGGATCTCGCGGATCGGGACGGAGTGGTGCGACGCGGCCGTTTGGATCGGAGGACGAGGCCGTGTAGGGACGGAGCCATTCGGATCTGGCGGAGAAGAAGTCAACGGCGGCGACGGCGGCTTCTCCGGCGACGAGAGGAGGTGGACCTCCGATGAGGTGGCTGCAGCCGGCCGCATCCGGCGGCCGGCGGCCGGATCAGGGCACGGGCGACGTCCGGCGATGAGAGGTTGAAGGAGCTCGGCTCGGGTTCGCTGCATGGGGGGGTTGGGGCTCCTCCTCGCCGGGGTTTGTCGCCGACGACGGCGCGCAGGAGGCGAGGCATGGCATAGCGGCGGCAGGGCCGAGCCGGCGCGTGCGGCGCGGTGCCGGGTAAAGGAGGCGGCGCGGGAAGGGCTTCCGGTAGTGAGGCTGCGGTGGCCGGCGCCTTTCCGGTGAAGTACGGTGAGGGGACGCGGTGGCCGGTGGAACTCCGGCGAAGGAACGGCAAAGATCCGGCGAGGCGCGGGTCTCCTCGGGCCCGGCGAGGCCCAGGATGGGCTGGAGATGGGCTCCGCGGGCCCGGCGGCGCGGGGATGGCGGCGGTGGACAGGTGGCGGCCCCTGATTGGGCGCGGGAGGCGGCGGCGCTGACATGGCACGCTCTCATTGGTCGGGGTGACATGGCGGCGGGTGGTGGACACGTCCGGCGCGGCGTGGACGCGTCCAACGGCGCGAGGGGAAGGATTATAGGGTTTCGTCCGCGAATTTTTGGAGGGGAGCACATATTTATAGGTAGAGGGAGCTAGGAGACTCCAAATTGAGCATGGTTTGCGGCCACGCGATCGTGATCGAACGACCGAGATGATGGAGGGGGTTTAGGTGGGTTTTGGGCCACTTTGAAAGGGTGTTGGGCTGCAACACACACGAGGCCTTTTCGGTTCCTCGGTTAACCGTTGGAGTATCAAACGAAGTCCAAATGGCACGAAACTTGACAGGCGGTCTACCGGTAGTAAACCAAGGCCGCTTGGCAAGTCTCGGTCCAATCCGAGAACGTTTAACACTCGCACACGAAACGAGGTAAAAGGGGACATCGGAGGGCGTAGGAGCGCCGGATTGCAAAACAGACAACGGGGAAAATGCTCGGATGCATGAGACGAACATGTATGCAAATGCAATGCACATGATGACATGATATGAAATGCACGACACACAAGAAAATGACAAGGAAACAACAATGAATAACTGGAAGACACCTGGCACATCGGTCTCGGGGTGTCACAACACTCCACCACTACGAGAGGATCTCGTCCCGAGATCTAGAATGGCACCGGGGAAAAAGAAGAGAAAGGGGAAAAGGTAAAACTAAGTTGCTTCTTTGACAAACGAGTGAAAACCACGAACCTTGGGAAGTTGAAAAAAATGAAAGAAAGAAAGCAATGGAGATGAACGAAGTGAAAGCACTCCGTTAGGAAAAAGGAATAAGGAAGAACAAATTCGGGCAGCACTCCGGTTGAGAAGAGATGCAAGACTTGATAAGATGAAAGAACTTGAGCAGAGGACACAACACTCCAGTTAAAACAAGATAGAGACGGAATAAGACTGATATAATTTGGACAACACTTCGACTGTAAATGGAAGGAATTGAACAAGATCTTGACAAACAAGATGATGGGTCGAAGAGAGCAGCATCACAAAGCCTCCAGAAGAAATGAGAGAATGGAATGGAATGAACGGAGGAGAAAACAAGATCCTGAGAGAGCACACTTACAACATATGCTAGAACGGAGTTGTTGGATTAACAACAACGAAAAAAAAGTAAGCTTGTTGTGGGCTTAAGGAAAAACATCTCGAAATTATGAGGTGAAATTCTGCCACTAACGGAAACGATAGGTTGGATTGATATTAACTAGTAGACGAGGAACTTATTTCACCGGGAGGATAGATGAAGAACTTGGGTCATTTATGAGCACCATAAATAGCAACAATCCTTAGGGAAGGCTTTAGGTGAAACATGACACAAGATAACTCCAACGAAGAGGTTGATGGATTTAAAATATCTCATTCTTAACAACATGTGAATCATGAAACATGAACTCAAATTATCAAGAATGACATAATTCCACCTCTAATGATACGGGAGAAAGAATTGCACTCCGGATTGCAAGAAGAGAAATGCTTGAGCTCCTTTGAAAAGAATCTCCATGAACACTTTGAGAAGGAATTAAATCCTTGATGAACCATCAAGTAGAACCTCCATGAAAAACTCCGGTAACAAAATAATAACGAAGGAAAGGGACGTTGGAAACACAAGGTGAAGCCTTGCGATGATTTAGATGGATCTTCGTGATGATATAATGCGGGAAAAACATGGAACTCTCGAAAAAGAAAAGATGAAACAATTTAAACCGAGAATTTGATGAGCCTCCGGAATAAGGAATTAATCACTTGGATGGAACAAGAATAAGAATTACATTATGCTTATCCTTCATTAATTAAATTGATGACCCACATTGGATTTGGCATGCTACTTATTCTCGTAGAAAGGATTAAGATAGATATGGCGCAAACTTGAGAAAAGACTTCAACGAACCACCGTTAGGCGATATGATACCAAGAGAAAAGGAATCTTGAATGAACCACCGTAAGAATTAAGAAACGATCAAGGAAAAGATAGCGAAACACCGGGAAGAATTAGCAAATGAACGAAGAAGCTTGATTAGAATATATTTGAATGATGCACCGGTGAGATTTGGAGAATGAGAGCTGAAAGCTGGGAATGAATAACCCTGCAATGATGGTCTTCGAAGAATCAAACTGAAAAGGCTCTTGAAATGCTCCGGATGGGTGAAAAGAATTCTCACAATTGAAGAAAATTATGAGAGAGGATGGCAACAAGCTAGAATCACGAATCTTTGAGAGAACAGATAAGATATGGTGGGAAAACTCTTCTTTGGTCTTCAAAATTCGAGAGTGATGACGAGAAACACCACCAAGAATTGTTGAGGCACTCTGGAATGAAAAATTAGAAATGTTGAACCAACGATGAAAAGATTTTTGATAGATTTTTGGAGAAATACATATGACTGTTGATAATCCATTCTTACTTCAAATGTTGGAGAAGAATTTGAGAGTAACTCCGGGAAAATAAGAAGATTCAGGTAAGAACCTGGAAAAAGACCTGTGGGTTAGGGCCCACTCAAAAGAAAACACCGTTGAAATGATTGCTTAGGAAGAGATAATGCACCGGTTGATTTAAATGGTTTGAATGAGACAACATCCTTAAAAGAACTTGAACGAATTGAGAATGGAAAAACTTGAATCTTCGGAGATATCTTCAGCACTCCGGAACAATTGAATAGCGAGAAGTGGATTATTAAGAGGTGCACCGGCATGGAAAAGCATTTGAAACGAGGAAAAAGGAATATGATCAACAAAGCTTGAATTGAATCCACCGGAGAATAAAACGAACAAAGAATGATGAACTTGTAAAGCATATTCATGAGAATCACCGGATAAGAACATGAAGGAAAAAGAATGAAGAGACTTCCATCAATAAAATGGATAGTGATTAGAAATCTAAATCCTTGAAGAAAAAGGGTGGGTGGGCGGGAAAACAAAGACAACTTGGGGGCGGATGAAACGAACAACATTGGGAAAAAATGAGAGGTGATCTTGCGGATGTTGAAATGATCAGATCCACTTGAAGAGGAACACGCCGGTTAAAAAGGATTGACATGACAACCTCAATGATCATCACGGATTGTTATTCACATAGAAGTATGAGAACACCACTTAGGAAAGGTATGGAATCAACACTTGATTTTGAAGCAACTCGAATACCACAACTCAAAACAAAACAAAGGATTGCCTTGCAGAATAAGCCGGGACAAACATATGATAGAGATTTCATCCGAAGTTTTCGTGGTGGGGCCCACACGGGCTTGATCGTACAGCACCATCATGTACAAGGCAATGCACATGACATACGAAGTGTCCCCGAGTCAGCATATCCAAGGACTCTTTAAGACACAACGAGACCACTGTAAAACCAATCGTGGATAGGCGGACCACTAGACGTCGAACCCCAATTTCATATCATACATCTGTCGGAAAGATATCCTAAGAGCTACTTGAATTCCCACTTATAAACTCCTGAAATTTTCCGGTTATGCAATCAGGTGTTGGGGATACAGGGAAGCATAATATCTCACCCAAAACTAGAAAATCCTACATCTAGCTGTATCCATCCTTCAACACATAACCAAGAAACCTTCGGAAATCATTTACCTCAACCTTAAAAAAGCATCTGTTATACGAGTTGTGGCAATACTCCCGAACTCCCGCCCCAGTACTAGGTGGCGTCGAGGTGATCTCACCAACAACTGCATAAAAGAGATTTTCGATGTTGGCGAAACTCAGGTATTCCAGAATTGCAACGATAAAATTGTGATGACAACACCTCGGAGCTCAACTCCCTGGGACACTGCCACAACCCCTAAATGTCAGGAGGCACCAAGAACAATGTTCTCATCACAAAACCATCGGAATGATTCCAAGATACCCGCGTGATCCTAATTTTTTTTTGTGAAATTTGAGAAGAGAAGAGTCAAAACTCTACGTCAGGATGCCTCACCAGAGCAACGAAGGGACTGAGGAGTAAAAAGAATCCTACTCTCCGAGATATATATAATCCTAAAGGACTCAAAACATTTTTCTAGACTCAACAACGTCAATGATTCGATCAAGCAGGGGGCTCCTAAGTCGGGGAAGGCTCTGATACCAACTTGTAACACCCACGATGCGGCTATATCTCCCATGTGTCGGAGCACGACTTAGAGGCATAACCGCATTGTAGGCATGTCGCAAGAGGGGTAATCTTTACACATCCCATGTACTGAATAAGAAAGAGGAATATAGTTGGCTTACAATCGCCACTTCACACAATACATGAAAAAGCATTACATCATCCAGATACAAACAAGGTCTGACTACGGAACCAAATAAAGAAAGACAACCCCTAATGCAAAAGATCCCTGATCGCCCCAAGTGGGCTCCACTACTGATCAACTAGAAACGGAACAGCATAACGAACACGATCTTCATCGAGCTCCTCCTTGAGCTCAGTTGCGTCACCTGCACGGTATCGTCGGCACCTGCAATTGGTTTTGGAGTAATCTGTGAGTCACGGGGACTCAGCAATCTCACACCCTAGCGATCAAGACTATTTAAGCTTATAGGAAGGGAAAAGGTATGAGGTGGAGCTGCAACAAGCACTAGCACATATGGTGGCTAAACATACACAAATGAGAGCGAGAAGAGAAGGCAAGGCACGGTCGAGAAACTATGATCAAGAAGTGATCCAAGTCTACTTACGTTCGAACATTACTCCAATGCCGTGTTCACTTCCCGGACCCCGCCGAGAAGAGACCATCACGGCTACAGACGCGGTTGATGCATTTTAATTAAGTTAAGTGTCAAGTTCTCTATAACCGGACATTAACAAATTCCCATCTGCCCATAACCACGGGCACGACTTTCGAAAGTTCAAAACCCTGCAGGGGTGTCCCAACTTAGCCCATCACAAGCTCTCACGGTCAACGAAGGATATTCCTTCTCCTAGGATGACCCAATCAGGCTCGAAATCCCAGTTACAAGACATTTCGACAATGGTAAAACAAGACCAGCAAAGACGCCCGATGCGCCAACAATCCTGATAGGAGCTACACATATCTCGTTCTCAGGGAAACACCGGATAGGTCAAGCTACGAGTAAAACCAACCCTCAAGTTTCCCCGAGGTGGCCCTGCAGGCTGCCCATTTCGGACCAACACTTAGAGAAGCACTAGCCCGGGGGGTGTTAAAATAAAGATGACCCTTGAGTCTGCAAAACCCAAGGGAAGGTGGTAGGTTGTTAGTGCAAATGGTAAAACCAAGGTTGGGCCTTGCTGGAGGAGTTTTATCAAGGCGAACTGTCAAGGGGTTCCCATTATAACCCAACCGCGTAAGGAACGCAAAATCAAGGAACATAACACCGGTATGACGGAAACTAGGGCGGCAAGAGTGGAACAAAACACGAGGCATAAGGCCGAGCCTTCCACCCTTTACCAAGTATATAGATGCATTAATTAAAAATAGATATTGTGATATCCCAACAAATATCCATGTTCCCACATGGAACAAACTCCAATCTTCACCTGCAACTAACAACGCTATAAGAGGGGCCGAGCAAAGCGGTAACATAGCCAAACAACGGTTTGGTAGGACAAGGTGGGTTAGAGGTTTGACATGGCAATATGGGAGGCATGATAAGCAAGTGGTAGGTATCATAGCATAGGCATAGCAAAAGAGCGAGCATCTAGCAAGCAAAGATAGAAGTGATTTCGTGGGTATGGTCATCTTGCCTGCAAAGTTCGCCGAGTTGACGTCAGCTGGATCCTCGTAAACATACTCAACGGGTTCCTCGATCACGTATTCGTCTCCCGACTCTACCCAAAGCAATAACACAAGCAAAGGGAGACATAGTCAACCACGTGCAATGCACAAGCAACATGATGCAAAACATGGCATGATATGCGGTATGTGATATGCGATGCATATGCATGCTTCGGAAAGGAAAGATTGAACCTGGCCTCAACTTGGAAAACCAAGAGTGCCACTAGAAAGATGAGTTGATTTCGGTCAAAATTGATATAAAGATCAACGGAATCGGATGCACGGTTTGGAAATGGCAAGCAAAACCAAAAATGGCGCAAAGCTGCGATTAACAGCACGAGACCATCTAAATGCATCAAGAACACCAAGCTACTGCACTCTAATATAACAACAAAGGACATGGCAGTGATCCACTCAAGATGCTTGACAAAAGATGAACACTGAGCTACAGCTAAATCACACAAGAGCAGGTTCAAACAAGCATGGCAAAAGAGCAAAAGATATCTGGTTACAGACTTCGTGAAAATAACAACATGCCAGGAATTTAACATCAGGAAGCAATGTTTAGAGCAAGATAACAACATGCTACAGGAACATATCATGGCAAAGCATGGCATGGCATGAAGCTACTCAAATCATACAACAAAAGTCCCTTACTGACCATAAGCCAAAAGGGATCAGAAAATACAATGGCAACCAAGTGAAAATAGCAAGTTTCGTTAACAGATTCAGACTTAGTAGAAAACTGGAACATGGCAAAACAGATATTAAGTAGGCATGTTTACGAGCTCGATGCACTCACCACAAGGCATTGCATGACAAACTAAGCATACACCCAGCAAGTAGACATGGCATAGAAGCTAAACATGGGAAGAACAACCTCATAGCATGCATGGATCAACTACAACAAGCTCGGCAAAATTTCTTAACATGTAAACAATCTGCCAGGAACATTTATAGCAAAAGTAGAGCTCGATTGAGTCAAGCTAGGGTGCTCCATAATTGCAAACAAAGACATGGATGGAAAGAGCATAATAATATCTCAAAATCATCCTTACTGATCATGCTCAAAAGAGGCATGGGTCACTCTGTAGCAACAAGAATACATGGCATAAAAATATTAACAGAGCAAAGACTTAGAAGATTTTTAAGTCCCTGAAATCAGCAACATTACGAGAGCTACTTTGCATGCTTGTGCTAGTCACCACAAAGATCACAAAAATACATGGCATACACCCCTGTAAAGATGGCATGGCATACTTCAAAACACATGTAGAGCTCATACTCATATGCAGCACACATTAAACATGGCAAAAATGACAAATGTCCAATTACTAATAAGAATCTGAAACTAACATTGCATAGCACTCTTGCAACAGCATTTAGGGCATCAAGATGAACTCAAATGAACATGGTGCAATGGAATGAAATGAAGTACTCGTCGAGACAAACAATTTGACATGCTACACGCCCCAAACGAAGCCACAGATGAGAAGTTATGATGCGATGAACATGGGCATATGAATCTGGAAACTTCGGGGACTTAGTGAAATTTTACCTTCGCGAAAAGTGGATCTCGCGGATCGGGACGGAGTGGTGCGACGCGGCCGTTTCGATTGGAGGACGAGGCTGTGCAGGGACAGAGCCGTTCGAATCTGGCGGAGAAGAAGTCAACGGCGGCGGCGGCGGCTTCTCCGGCGACGAGGGGAGGTGGACCTCCGACGAGGTGGCTGCAGCCGGCCGGATCCGGCGGCCGGCGGCCGGATCGGGGCACGGGCGACGTCCGGCAACGAGAGGTTGAAGGAGCTCGGCTCGGGTTTGCCGCGCGGGGAGGTTGGGGCTCCTCCTCGCCAGGGTTTGTCGCCGGCGACGGCACGCAGGCGGCGGGGCATGGCATAGCGGCGGCGGGGCCGAGCCGGCGCGTGCGGCGGGGTGCGGGTGAAGGAGGCGGCGCGGGAAGGGCTTCCGTTAGTGAGGCGACAGTGGCCGGCGCCTTTCCGGCGAAGTCCGGTGAGGGGAGGCGGTGGCCGGCGGAACTCCGGTGAAGGAACGGCGAAGATCCGGTGAGGCGCGGGTCTCCTCGGGCCCGGCGCGGCCCGGGGAGGGCCGGAGATGGGCTCCGCAGGCCCGGCGTCACGGGGACGGCGGCGGTGGACAGGTGGCGGCCCCTGATTGGGCGCGGGAGGCGGTGGCGCTGACGTGGCACGCTCTCATTGGCCGGGGCGACATGGCGGCGGGCGGTGGACACATCCGGCGCGACGTGGACGCGTCCGGTGGCGCGAGGGGAAGGATTATAGGGTTTCGTCCGCGAATTTTTGAAGGGGAGCACATATTTATAGGTAGAGGGAGCTAGGAGACTCCAAATTGAGCACGGTTTGCGGCCACGCAATCGTGATCGAACGACCGAGATGATGGAGGGGGTTTTGGTGGGTTTTGGGCCATTTTGAAAGGGTGTTGGGCTGCAACACACACGAGGCCTTTTCGGTTCCTCAGTTAACTGTTGGAGTATCAAACGAAGTCCAAATGGCACGAAACTTGATAGGCGGTCTACCGGTAGTAAACCAAGGCCGCTTGGCAAGTCTCGGTCCATTCCGATAACGTTTAACACTCGCACACGAAAAGAGGTAAAATGAGACATTGGAGGGCGTAGGAGCGCTAGATTACAAAACGGACAACGGGAAAAATGCTCGGATGCATGAGACGAACATGTATGCAAATGCGATGCACATGATGACATGATATGAAATGCACGACACGCAAGAAAATGACAAGGCAACAATAGCGAATAACTGGAAGACACCTGGCACATCGGTCTCGGGGCATCATAGTGCTTCACCCCCCGGCAACGGTGCCAGAAAAGAGTCTTGATGACCCACAAGTGTAGGTGATCTATCGTAGCCTTTTTGATAAGTAAGAGTGTCGAACCCAACGAGGAGCAGAAGGAAATGATAAGCAGTTTTCAGTAAGGTATTCTCTGCAAGCACTGAAATTATCGCGGTAACAGATAGTTTTGTGATAAGGTAACTTGTAATGAGTAGCAAGTAATAAAAGTAAATAAGGTGCATCAAGATGGCCCAATCCTTTTTGTAGCAAAGGACAAGCCTGGACAAACTCTTATATGAAGGAAAGCGCTCCCGAGGACACATGGGAATTATCGTCAAGCTAGTTTTCATCACGTTCATATGATTCGCGTTTGGTACTTTGATAATCTATTATGTGGGTGGACCGGTGCTTGGGTGCCGTCCTTACTTGGACAAGCATCCCACTTATTATTAACCCCCATTTCAAGCATCCGCAACTACAACAGAAGTATTAAGGTAAACCTAACCATAGCAAGAAACAATGGTGAAGTGTTAACCCCCATTGTGGATCGAGATCAGCCCCTTACGAAGCAACGCATAAACTAGGCTTTAAGCTTCTGTCACTCTAGCAACCCATCATCTACTTATTACTTCCCAATGCCTCCCTTTAGGCCCAAACAATGGTGAAGTGTCATGTAGTTGACGTTCACATGACACCACTAGAGGGATGACAACATACATCTCATTAAAATATCGAACGAATACCAAATTCACATGACTACTAATAGTAAGACTTCTCCCATGTCCTCAGGAAAAAATGTTAATACTCACAAAGCATATTCATGTTCATAATAAGAGGGGTATTAATATGCATAATGGATCTGAACATATGATCTTCCACCAAGTAAACCAACTAGCATCAACTACATGGAGTAATCAACACTACTAGCAACCCACAGGTACCAATCTGAGGTTTGGATACAAAGATTGGATACAAGAGATGAACTAGGGTTCGAGATGAGATGGTGCTGGTGAAGATGTTGATGGAGATTGACCCCCTCCCGATGAGAGGATCATTGGTGATGACGATGGTGATGATTTCCCCCTCCCGGAGGGAAGTTTCCTCGGCAGAACAGCTCTGCCAGAGCCCTAGATTGGTTCCACCAAGGTTCCGCCTCATGGCGGCGGAGTTTCGTCCTGTAAGCTTGCTTATGAGTTGTTCTCGACCGAAAGACCTCATATAGAAGAAGATGGGCATCGGAGGGCCACCAGGGAGACCACGAGGCAGGGGGGCGTGCCCAGGGGGTAGGGCACGCCCCCACCCTCGTGGCCAGGGTGTGGACCCCCTCTGGAACTTCTTTCCCCCAATATTTTTTATATATTATGGAAATAACTTCCGTGAAGTTTCAGGACTTTTGGAGCTGTGCAGAATAGGTCTCTAATATTTGCTCCTTTTCCAACCCAGAATCCCAGCTGCCGGCATTCTCCCTCTTCATGTAAACCTTGCAAAATAAGAGAGAATAGGCATAAGTATTGTGACATAATGTGTAATAACAACCCATAATGTAATAAATATCGATAATAAAAGCATGATGCAAAATGGACGTATCAACTCCCCCAAGCTTAGATCTCGCTTGTCCTCAAGCGAAAGCCGAAATTGAAAAATATGTCCACATGTTTGGAGATAGAGGTGTCAATAAAATAAAATACAGACATGAGGTCATCATGATCATTCTTAGAACAGCAACAAATATATATATTGTCATATGATCTCTTATGCTAAAGTAATAATTCAATCACAATTTCAAGTATGAATCATAAACTTCATTGAGAACCAACTAACTCTAATCTTAGTCATTGAGGCAATTGCAATTTATCATAACATAGGAAAGAGTCAATATAAGAGCTTTTCAGCAAGTCCACATACTCAACCATCTTTTAGTCTTTCACAATTGCTAACACTCACGCAATATTTATGAGTATGGAGTTTTAATAGGACACAGAGAAAGATAGGGGCTTATATTTTTGCCTCCCAGCTCTTTACCTCAAGGGTAACGTCAACAATAATAGTTCATGAAAACCCACATCTAATTAGCCATATATATCAGGATCTTTCCAACACATTGTTCTTGCCAAAGGATAAAATGTAAAAAGGAAAGGTGAAGATCACCATGGCTCTTGTATAAGGTAGAAGATAAAAGTAAAAGATGGTCCCTTCGCAGAGGGAAGCAGAGGTTGGCATGCGCTTTTATGGTTGGATGCACAAAATCTTAATGCAAAAGAACGTCACTTTATATTGCCACTTGTGATATGGACCTTTATTATGCAGTCCATCGCTTTTATTTCTTCCATATCACAAGATTGTATAAAGCTTATTTTCTCCACATTAATAAGTCATACATGTTTAGAAGGCAATTTTTATTGCATGCACCGATGAAAACTTACTTGAAGGATCTTACTCAATCCATAGGTAGGTATGGTGGACTCTCATGGCAAAACTGGGTTTAGGGATATTTGGAAGCACAAGTAGTATTTCTACTTGGTGCAAAGAACTTGACTAGCATGAGAGGGAAAGGCAAGCTCAACATGTTGGATGATCCATGACAATATAATTTATCTTAAATGAAAGAAAACATAACCCATTACATTCTCTTCCTTGTCCAACATCAACTCTTTAGCATGTCATACTTTAATGAGTGCTCACAATCATAAAATATGTCCAAGATAGTATATTTATATGTGAAGACCTCTATTTCTTTATTACTTCATATTAATTGCAAGGATGACCAAAACTATGTTTGTGAACTCTCAACAACTTTTATTCGTCATACTCTTTATATGTGAGCTCATTACCCTCCATAAGATCCATATGATCTCTTTATTTCTTATCTTTTATTTTATTCCCTCAAGATCATAGTAAAATAATCAAGCCCTTGATTTGACAATAATCTTTATTATATATAGCGCACGGACTCGATTACATAGAAATATCATAAAGCAAAACTCACAACTAGATCATACTAAAACTTTATTCTACTAGATCAAGATATTATCAGGATCGAACTAAGAAAAACAGTAAAGATAAAAGTGATGGTGATACGATACCGGGGCACTCCCCCAAGCTTGGCAGTTGCCAAGTGGAGTGCCCATACCCAATGCTCAGTTATTCTTTGTTGGTGAAGAAGGTGTTGGTGACGATGGGTAGTCGCACATCGAGCGTAGGAGATCCTCCAATTTGCGAATAATTCCCTTGAGTGCGATGATATGCTCCTTCAACAAAATATTTTCACTTGTAAGATACTTGTTTTGAATATGAGCTAACTCAATCATCTTGAAAGCCTCAATCTCCGTTGAGGTAAAGAGGTTGTGCTGAGGTGGAAGGATGTCTTCTTCTGCTACTACCGGGACTTGATCCCCCATAGCCTTCTTGATCCCATCATCCTTGTTGATCTCTCCTGGTTCTTCTCTCTTCAGCTCTATCTTCATTAGCCAAGCATCGTTTCCCTCATTGTTGGAGGAGGACAGAGACGACATGATGCCTGACCTTGACAACCCTGGCAGGAAACATATTGAAACAAAAACAGGAGATATTTGCGTGATACGGTGGTCAAAACCTTTGGGAGATTATATAATGAATTTTTACCGACCAAAATAAGTATCGTGCAAGAAAACGGAGTCCGGAGAGCACACGAGGTGCCCACGAGGTAGGGGGAAGCGCCCAGGGGGGTAGGGCGCGCCCTCCACCCTCGTGGAAGCCTCGTGTCCTTTTCGGTCTGCTTCTTATTTTCCTATTTTCTTAAATATTCCAAAACGGAGAAAAAATGCCATTAGAACTGTTTTGGAGTCGGTTTACTTACCGTACCACATACCTATTCCTTTTTGGAGTCTGAAATATTCCGGAAAGTGTCCCTTATGTATTCCTCTGGGGTTATGGTTTCAATAATATTAGTTCGACATTTATGGGATTACCTGAGATATAATGTTTGATTCTTTGACTGTTCACCACCTTCGGATTTTTGCCTTCGAAGTTGTTGATTTTTATGGCACCGGAACGATAGACCTCCTCGATGACGTAAGGGCCTTCCCATTTAGAGAGGAGTTTGCCTGCAAAAAATCTCAAACAAGAGTTGTATAGCAATACATAATCACATATATTAAACTCACGCTTTTGTATCCTTTTGTCATGCCATCTTTTAACTTTTTCTTTAAACAGCTTGGCATTTTCGTAGGCCTGGGTTCTCCATTCATCAAGTGAGATAATGTCAAATAACCTCTTCTCACCGGCAAGTTTGAAGTCATAATTGAGCTCTTTAATAGCCCAATATGCCTTATGTTCTAGTTCGAGAGGTAAGTGACAAGCTTTACCATAAACCATTTTGTACGGAGACATACCCATAGGATTTTTGTATGCAGATCTATAAGCCCATAATGCATCATCAAGTTTCTTGGACCAATTCTTTCTAGATCTATTAACAGTCTTTTGCAAAATTAATTTGAGCTCTTTGTTGCTCAATTCTACTTGACCACTAGACTGTGGGTGATAAGGAGATGCAATTCTATGATTAACATCATAATTAGCAAGCATTTTACGAAAGGAACCATGAATGAAATGTGAACCACCATCAGTCATTAAATATATAGGGACTCCAAACCTCTGGAAAATAACTTCTTTAAGTATCTTAATAGAGGTGTTATGATCAGCACTACTAGCTGGAATAGCTTCTACCCACTTAGTAACGTAATCAACAGCAACTAAAATATGTGTATACCCATTAGAGGAAGGAAAAGGTCCCATATAATCAAAGCCCCAAACATCAAATGGTTCAATAAAGAGTGAATAATTCATAGGCATTTCTTGACGTCTACTAATATTACCAATTCTTTGACATTCATCACAAGACAAGACAAACTTACGGGCATCCTTGAAAATAGTAGGCCAATAAAAACCGGATTGCAATACCTTATGTGCAATTCTCTCTCCAGCATGGTGTCCTCCATAAGCTTCAGAGTGACACTTGCGTAAGATCTGTTCCTGTTCATGCTCAGGTACACAACGTCTAATAACACCATCTACTCCTTCTTTATAAAGATGTGGGTCATCCCAGAAGTAATGTCTTAAATCATAGAAGAACTTTTTCTTTTGCTGGTATGTGAAACTAGGTGGTATAAATTTAGCAGCAATGTAATTAGCATAATCAGCATACCATGGAGCAGTATGAGAAGCATTTATGAAATTTAATTGTTCATCAGGAAAGCTATCATCAATAGGGTAGTGGGTCGTCAAGAACATTCTCTAACCTAGACAAGTTGTCTGCAACGGGGTTCTTAGCTCCCTTTCTATCAATAATATGCAAATCAAATTCTTGTAGTAGGAGAACCCATCTAATAAGTCTAGGTTTAGCATCTTTCTTTCCCATAAGGTATTTAATAGCAGCATGATCAGTGTGAATAGTTACTTTAGAATCAACAATATAAGGTCTGAACTTATCACAAGCAAATACAACTGCTAAAAATTCTTTTTCACTAGTAGCATAATTTCTCTGGGCATTGTCTAGAGTTTTACTAGTATATTAAATAACATTTGATTTTTTTTATCAACTCTTTGTCCTAGAATAGCCCCTACAGCATAATCACTAGCGTCACACATGATTTCAAAGGGTAAATTCCAATCAGGTGGCTGAACAAATAGGTGCAGAAATCAAAGCGTTCTTAAGTACTTCAAATGCTTCTACACAATCATCATCAAAGACAAAAGGAATATCTTTTTGTAATAGGTTAGTCAGAGGCCGAGAAATTTTTGAGAAGTCCTTAATGAACCTCCTATAAAAAGTGGCATGACCAAGGAAGCTTCTTATACCTTTGATGTCCTTGGGACCCGACATCTTTTCAATAGCATCAACTTTAGCTTTATCAACTTCAATACCTCTTTCAGAAATTTTATGCCCCAAGACAATACATTCATTAACCATAAACTGGAACTTCTCCCAGTTCAAGACAAGATTAGTTTCTTCACATCTCTGCAAAACTCGATAAAGGTTGCTCAAGCAATCATCAAAAGAGGATCCATAAACGGAGAAATCGTCCATGAAAACCTCACAAATCTTTTCACAAAAGTCAGAGAATATAGCCATCATGCATCTTTGAAAGGTACCAGGTGCATTACATAAACCAAAAGGCATACATCTATAAGCAAAAGAACCGAAAGGGCAAGTAAAAGTGGTCTTTGCTTGATCATCAGCTGACACTGGTATTTGGGAGAAGCCAGAGTAACCATCTAGAAAGCAAAAATGTGTATGTTTGGATAATCTTTCTAGCATTTGATCAATAAAAGGCAAAGGCTAATGATCTTTTTAGTAGCTTTATTTAATTTGCGGAAATCAATTACCATCCTATAACCTGTATTAATTCTTTGCGGGATCAATTCATCTTTATCATTAGGAACAACAGTAATACCTTCCTTCTTAGGGACACAATGGACAAGACTTACCCACTGACTATCAGCAATGGGATGAATTATACCTGCCTCAAGGAGCTTTAATATTTCCTTTCTTACCACTTCTTTCATCTTAGGATTCAGCTGTCATCGGTGATCAATAACTGGTTTGGCATCTTTCTCCAAATTTATTTTGTGTTGACATAGAGTGGGACTAATGCCCTTAAGATCATCAAGAGTATATCCAATAGAAGCACAGTGCTTCTTCAGAGTTTTCAATAATTTCTTTTGCTCCTTCTCTGAAAGGTTAGCACTAATAATAACAGGATATATCTTCTTTTCGTCGAGATAAGCATATTTAAGAGTATCAGGTAATGGTTTAAGCTCAAACACGGGATCACCCTTGGGTGGAGGAGGATCCCCTAGGGTTTCAACAGGCAAGTTGTGTTTCAGAATAGGTCCCTGTTTAAAGAATACTTCATCTATTTCCCTTCTTTCATTCATAAACATATCATTTTCGTGGTCTAGCAAATATTGTTCTAAAGGATCAGTGGGAGGCATGGCAATAGAAGCAAGACCAATTATTTCATCTTTACTAGGCAATTCTTCATCACGGGGTTGTCTACGAAACTTAGCAAAATTAAACTCATAAGACATATCCCCTAAACCAACAGAAACAATATCCTTATTGCAGTCTATCTTAGCATTAAAAGTATTCAAGAAGGGTCTACCAAATATAATGGGACAAAAGTCATCTTGTGGGGAACCGAGAACAAGAAAATCAGCAGGATATTTAACCTTCCCACACAAGACTTCAACATCTCTATCAACCCCAATTGGTGAAATAGTATCTCTATTGGCAAGCTTAATGGTAACATCGATATCTTCTATCTCACCAGATGCAATATCATGCATAATTTCTTTGTATAAGGAATGAGTTATTGCACTTGCACTAGCACCCATATAACATAAGCCATGATAGCAATGATCTCCTATTTTAACAGAAATAACAGGCATGCCTACAATAGGTCTATGTTTATTTTTAGTATCAGGTCTAGCAATTCTAGCAGTCTCATCATAGAAGTAAATAACATGCCCATCAATATTATCGGCCAAGAGATCTTTAACCATAGCAATATTAGGTTCAACTTTAACTTGCTCAGGGGGTTTGTGTGTCCTAATATTACTTTTGTTGACTACAGTTGAAACTTGAGCATGATCCTTTATTCTAACAGGGAAAGGTGGTTTCTCAACATAAGCAGTAGGAACAACAGGATCATTATAAGTGATAGTCTTTTCTTCAACTTTAATAGGTGCAACTACTTTTACTTTAATGGGAGCATTATATTTAAACCACTTCTCCTTAGGGAGATCAACATGGGTAGCAAAGGATTCATAGAAAGAAGCTACTATCTCAGAGTCAAGTCCATATTTAGTGCTAAATTCATGAAATGCATCGGTATCCATAAAAGATTTAACACAATCAAACTTAGGAGTTATACCTGACTCCTTACCTTCGTTGAGATCCCAAATCTTCAGAGTTGCGTTTAATTCTCTCCAATAAATCCCATTTGAATTCGATAGTGTCCATCATAAAAGATCCAGTACAAGAAGTATCGAGCATGGAGCGATTACTGAGAGAAAGCCGAGCATATTTTTTTTGAATAATCATTTCTCTTGAGAGCTCATGATTGGGGCATGAATATAACATTGACTTAAGCCTCCCCTAAGC